>NC_135340.1:5164332-5764332 GCF_023851605.1 Tamandua tetradactyla | reverse complement strand
AATTAGTCCATAATTTTATTTGCTAGTGATGTCTCTACCAGGCTGTGACATCAGAGCGATCCAGAGAATGGATTAGGAAGTGTTGCCTCCTCTTGAATTTTTTGGAAGAGTCTGAGAAGGATTGATGGTAACTGTTCCTTAAGTCTTTGGTAGAATTTACCAGTGAAGCTATCTGGTCCGGGTCTTTTTCTTGGTGGAAGGTTTTTAGATTATTAATTCAGTCTCTGTATTTGTTACAGACTTGATGTTTTTGAAATCTTCCTGCGTCAATTTAGGTAGCTGATGTATTTCTAGGAATGTTTCCATTTCTTCTAGATTATATAGTCTGTGGTGCTCACTTGTTCATATTATTCTCTTTTAATCAATTTCGTTTCTGTTAGTTCAGTAGTAGTGATATCACCATTTTCCTTTCTGATTTTAGTTATTTATGTCTTTTCCCTTTTTTTCTTCATCAACCTAGCTAAAGGTTTGTTAATTTTATTGATTTTTTTCAAAGAACCAATTTTTTGTTTTGTTTATTCTCTCAGTTGTTTGCTATTTTCTATTTCAATCCTGGATTTTTTTTCCCAACGTAATAAACATTTTAAGAAGAGCAATCTTAATGAACTGTAGAGCGTTCAAGACTTGAAAAGATATTTCATGAGAATTATTTATATACTGGAATATTTTTATTTATTTTTATTTATTTATTTTGCATGGGCAGGCACCGGGAATTGAACCTGGGTCTCTGGCGTGGCAGGCAAGAACTCTGCCTGTTGAGCCACTGTGTCCAACCCATGCCGGAATATTTTTAGGTATTAAACTACATGCAACAAGTCCTTACATACTCCTGAAACCTATAGAAACCAGATATGCAAGAAGCAAGAATTATGCATTATGTATTGTCATTCCACGTATATTATAGCTTAAATTTGCTCAAAAAGTTATTGAATATCTACAATGTAAAAGATGTGCTTGGAAAGTGAAAGGGAATACAAAAGTATATAAGGTTATTAGCTGTAATGATGGAATTAATTGCTGATTTAAACACACCCAAATAAATGTAAATCTGTGTGTGCATGGGTATGTGAAATAACATCATATATTCCAGATGAATGCTTCTGACATGTATCAAGACTATTCCAGTTAAGCACAATATATCATATTATCTTTGAAATTAAAAAAAAATCATTATAAAAGTTTGAATAAAAAAAGTTGACCATTTAAAAAATGTTATGATGATTTCAGCATTATTACTTTTGCAGGAAGAGGTCTTAAGTAAGCAAGCAGGCTGGTCCTACTCGCCAGGACTGTGTCTGGAACACTGACCTTTGATTCAGTTAGGAATGCCCGGAGTTTTGTACTGGCAGATGTGCAGACACTGGTTCCTTAGAATGGTGGGAATGTAGGAAACAGCGTCTTGGCAAACAATGGCATCCTTACCTGGAGTGGGGATGCTAGGCAAGTATGCCTGAGAGAGCACGCTGCCGATAATATCCCCTGCTCTTTGTCTGTTGCAGGGATGTTGCAATTATATCCCTGTTGCACTAACAACAACTGTGCCAGTTTTATCTTCATTATTATAGGATCAAATTTTAAAATGTTGTGCCCATCAACTTCTAGGGGACTTATAAAAAAGAGGGAAAAAAATTAAGGAAAATTTAGTTCACCAGTAGAATTCTATGGAGACTGGTGATTTTGATATGTGAGCCCTTAATTGCAAATCCCTTAAAACCGCTGGGTTTCACTTGCATCGGTGCTTCCCCAGAGGCGTGGGAGGCAAAGTGGAAACTAAGCACCGTGAAGCTCTGTGCATAACTCCTCAGGTAGCTCAGAAGACTGAGCTGCTCCAAACTGTGTCACATTTCTCTGTGATGACTTGGGGCTGTCTCTTGTTTAATTGGAGAATTGACAGGGTTCTCTTTTTCCTTTTTTTTTGATTTCTGAAATCTGTTTTTGCATGCACCTCTTACCCGTGAGCGGCTGTCCTAAGAGAAAGACTAGTGAGAAAAGACCCAACGCTGCACTGCTGAGTAGGACTTGCCATCTAAATTTTATTCAGAAAAAAGCAAAAGCAAAACAAAAAAAAAATGATAATCAGTTGGAAATCAGCCAAGTGATCTCAAATTTGTTTCCAAATACACCATTAGCAGATTTTTAGGGAAATAACAGATCTGGAATCTGGGTTTCTATAGGACAGGATGGTACAGCGGAGCCCAGAGCTGTTCTCCCTGCCCCCCAGATCTCACATATCTCACACACAGAAGGGTATTTATAAATAAGCCCAGTATTTTCATATTTTAACTATTCTTTCAAATTTAAAATTAGTTAATTCAACCTGTCAAATTCCTGAAGTCTAATTAAGGAATGGGCACATTTTAGACTAAGCTCTATTTAAAAATAAACATTCTGAGTTACAAAAGAATGGCAGTTAAAAACAATATTGTTGTTTATTGACATTTCATCTAATTCATCCATGTTCTTGATGACTTTATTATCAGTTATTCAACAAACAGTACATCAGTTAAACATTTCAGTGGCACTATCCGAGCTTGAACAGATTGTATTTAGTTGCTGCTTCTCTTTCAGCCATATCCGCACCTGGCAGCCATGTTACCAGACTATCTTCTAATAACTCAAGGCCAGTGACATCATTAAACTCTTATCCACACATACGTTTATGAATTTATGTATTTTTAATACTAAAGACAAATGTAAAGTATATGATGCCTACATTTTTTTTTTAGAATTTTTTTGCAAAAAATGATTTCAGCAAAAACAGTTAATTGACCCTGCCCACCTTGTACAGTTAAGCAATTATTTGTTTGAAAGGTTAAGCAGAAATTCATCCCTATGATCTCCTTGAATTATCTCTCTCCTAATAGGTGATTATGTAATCCGTTCTTACAACTTCAGATATGCAAACATAGCATTTCCATGATTAGGACTCCGGAACTTAAACAAAGGATGCCTTAAAATACATGGATAATTTGGGCAAAGAATATGCAATTGCCTGAAGTAGAAACATGAACTGTGAAAACAAAAAAGAAAAAAAGAAGCAATTGTTCCTAGTCTATATTTGGCTTCATTGCCCATGGCCAGTTTCTACCCATTAGATTTGCTGATTTTTTGGGCATTAACCGGCCACATAAAACCATCATGATCATCACACGCATTCTAATACCACTCTTTTCTATTAGTGCATATGAGCTCAACTAATGAGCAGATTTAGGGAAAATTATTGCTTAAACTGGATAGCAAACAATGTAAAAATAGATCACCCTAATCCAATTCCAAAAATCCCATCACTGTACAAGTAGTAGAATTGTATCTTTTTTCCCCTTGTTCTTGAATAGGAAAGCACAGAAAGGGAATTTACTCACACTGCACGATGAGCTGCACAAAGGCTTCCCTTGGTTTCACATTAAATCCGTTGTACTGGCTGGTCTGACATCTGTACATTCCTGACATTTCCCTTGACACATTGACAATCCTCAGAGTTCCATCATAACTCTCCGTTTGCATTGACCCGTCAGGCATTGCGACTTCTTTATCCGCTCTAGACCAAAGGATGATGGGTTTAGGCTTTCCGGTTACTTGACATTGTAGCTCTATTGTATCTCCTTCTCTGGTGACCAAAGGTGATTTTTCCTGTGGAACAGTCAGATTGGGTGGAACTTGAAATGGGAAAAAGAAAATTTTTCAAGGTTAGTATAAACTGGTAAAGTAGCTTCAAACACAGAATATCATTAGGAAACAATTTCTGCTGATTGAAAAAATTGTGACAATTCAGATGACAAAAACAACAGAGACCTGGAGAATAAATGGCATACACCCTCATTTAAAATACTTCAGAATTATTTTCATAAAGCACTCTCAGATGTGGACTGCAAACATTCGCACAGTAAATAAGGCATTAAACTGGAAACGGAATGATCAACATAACAATTTACTCAATGACTTCTCAGTATAAGCCAATAACTGGTTTCTTAACATCTTAACATTTCAAAGAAGAGTGATCCTTCTTGCTGAGGATAGGATTCAGCTTTTCAATCCTCTGCTTCCTAGGCTGGTCTCTCTTTTTCAAAGATGCTATGCGAAAGGGATATGAGATCAATGTAGATGTAGAAGGCACAGCAAATGCAAATAATAGTAAAGGAAAAAGAAGAACCTCTAATATAAAATCAGAAGTTCTGATTGACTTTAAAACAGTTGACAAATTGCTAAAATTATAGTGCTTTATACCTTTTTAGTAAGAGTAGATTGGAACATTTGACTATAATGCCATCCTATTTGGCAATCTTCTCTTTTGGACTTTAATTCTTTTGGCATTTGAGTTCTCTATAATTTCAGTTAAAAATATTTCGAGATAATTTCTAATGATATTGCAGAAATCTCTATAAAAATACTTTAAAGCAATTTTTAAAAAAACATATATTTCAATAAATTTAAGTATTGGAATATTGTCAAGTAAAGCTAGTTTCTAATCTTCATGAGAATATCTGTGAGAAAATTAGGTTCATTTTACTGGAACTTACTTTACTGTGCTAGAATATATTCATGTTAAGATTTAGTGAGCAAATGGAGCTAACAAAAGGGATGTACGACACAGTATTTTTACTTACAAAGATTATCACCTGTTCCATTTAGAATTTTATTTCTTATATGTATGTGTATGAAATCAAATGGATTTATGCCATAGAGCACCTATCAAAAAGAGTGGGCTAAATTAGAATGTCAAAAATGAGAATAACCCGAAACATATGAATAACTTCTTCTTTTTGATAAATGTGAAATGCTCCCTTTGGAGGTAGCACTGCACACAGACGAACAAGCAAAATATTTATTCCCCTTCTAGCATTACAGTGCTACAGTGCTCAGATTAAAAAACACACAATTTTTTAAAAATATATTTTTCAACTAACATTGAAATGTTATTCTCTTCTTATATATAAAAATACATTCAAAAAATAAATTCAAATCTCAAGTACTACGATAATTATCTTTTTTTCAAATATCTTCCTGTGTCCTTTTTTTCCTTTAATTCTCTCCTTTGCTTCTTATTTAAAAGTCACAGTATTTATTCAACTTCCATCAGAAAGGAGGCAAAATAGCAGCAATGAGCTCAGTATTAAATATTTGTTATGCTTCTACTATTTGGTGGGCACGGTTAGAGATGGTACATTTTCATTTAATTCCCTTGAAAAGCCTAAGGATCAAATATTAATATCACATTTTAAAAGATGAAAGCATTGAGAAAAAGAAAGGTTAAATATTCTGGCCCAGCTTATAGCACTAGACACAGTAGAAACAGAGTTAATTGAGGTCAATTTATCTCAGATAGGCAGTGAGAAATCAGCACTGCCAAGCAGGCATCAGTAAACTCGGATATGCGGGGTGCAGAATGATGTGCCAGCACTAGGGTTTCCTTTCTCCATGCCCACTCTGCTCCTACCTCTTGATCACTCTCTGAAGGGCAAGAGAAAAGAGATGAGGGGGTAATAGGAGGATACCCACTGCAGAAGATGCACCATGTATGTCAAAACCACTAGTAAGATAACCAACCCAAATCAATATCCAGATTTTGGTATATCTATGTAAATAAATACAAAGGAATTATATATTAATCCTCATCTCTTCCACATTAACTTGGCCAACCTGAACCATTCTGAGCATCAATCTCTTCATTTGGGAAACTAAGAATTTGCCCAGGATGGATCCCAGGTTATTCATGGTCTGACAATAGGAGCAAAGAGTAAAAAGTAAATGTCAGAAGTGGGGCAAAGTGAAAGTATTTGTTTCCTTATTTAATAAGAATAATATTGAAAGACCAATGTATTAGGTCATTCTAATCAAAAGACATCTTTGACAATTTCAACATTTAAAAGGTCTTCATGATAAATAGTTCAAAAGTTTCCCCTTTCTAAATTGATGCTATGAATTTATTAGGTAAACTACCCCCTGCTTCCTCATCAAAATTAGAGAGATGTAAACCTTTTAATCTAGGTAAGTTAAAAATAGATTTTGAATTTTGTTCAGGTTTTACTAAATAACAAATCTTATTTCATAGACAGTTTAAATTTCATTTCTTCTATGAAGTTTCTTAAATTTTAGAATCAGAGTTAATTCTTTCTCTACAACTTCTTTGTCAAAGATCACTCTTTACATTTTTACAGCTTTGGCAGGTCTCTCTCTCTCTCTCTCTCTCTCTCTCTCTCTCTCTCTCTCTCTCTCTCTCTTTTTCCTCTCCACTTTAATTTCCATTCCTTAGAATTCTATACGAAATTCTCTTTTCTCATGACTGTATTTTTTTCCTTTGAGAAGTCCTGCTCTCTTCAATTTCTTTTTGTTTTATATATTCATAATACTAGTCCCAACTTTACCCTCAGCTCCTCCAGCCTATGTTTGCATCCTATTTCTATATTCCAAAATGTTTTCAAGCCTCCAAACCTAAGTACTGTTTATTTCTGACTTGGTTAATAGTTAATTATCAACACTTGCCATCTCCTAATTAAGAACTATAATGTGTTCTTTGGTCCATCATTTCTTATTCTGTATCTCTCTCACTCAACCATCAAACGCTGTTACTTCTCTATCGAACATGTCTCTCTCATCTTTTTATTTCTTTTCATGACCGTAGGCAGATTTCTTAGTGGAATTTATCATTTTCTTTTCTTGTGACAGCTTCCTTCCTGGTCTCTCTGTCATCAATATAATTCTCCCAGGCCTCCTGCTATCCTTTCACGAATTTTATCATCACAAACACAATTCTGATCATGTCACCATGAAAACTGAAAACCACAAAGTGAGTGCTTCTTCCAATACTGCTCTAACAAAAAAGAAAACTGAAAGCCGTCTAATGGATTTCTTAAGTAAATACTAGCACAGATATGCAAAAGAATATGACACAACCTTTAAAATGGTGATGTAGTCTGCCTGGGTTTACTGATAAAGCTATTTATCTTGTTGAGATACACATGCCAGTGAACAGTATGAATAGCTGTAACCATTGTAATTGAGCAAAATGCTACTGAGCAGCTCATGAATAGTGGTATTCAAATTTTGCACGAAAAAATTATATGCCAATAAAAGTTAACAAGAAGTTCTTCGAGGGGAAAGAAATATCTACTTTATCTTTACATTGTCAGCATCCAGCCTTCTGCGTGGCACATAATAGGAACTCAATAAAAAAATTAATGGTACAAATTAAAACAACAACGCAGCTGTGCAGTGAGTCAGGGAAGAGAAGACCACTTACATGGGGAAAAATTCAGAAGAAATAAAGCCTTGAAGGAACTATAAAGAGCCACTAACCATAGCTGTCTTTAAATATGGGATTATTGGTAAATTTTATTTTCTCTGCATATTTTCCTTCATTCTCCACTGTTACACAACATAACACATATTATCATAGTATAGGTTCCAAGAAGCCCACAGAAACTTAAAATACTAATTCATTTTTCAAATTCAAATGATGAGAACTCTGCCATTTTGAGTAACAAAAACTGGGGCACTGTGCCGGACAAGTCTGTACTCTGGGACACGCTCTCTAGGGTTGCCCACTCCCGGAACCCTAGCTTACTAGGAGTTTCACCCACCAGTGAAACTTCATGCCCTTGAACAAGCACTCCGTCCCTCTGGCCAGCTTCTTGTCCTTGAAGCTTCTAGTCGCCTCTGCCACCAATATTTGTTGAGGCTCAGTTCAAACATTAGCACTTTGTAATTCATAAATTCGCCCACCCCCAGGTTGAGTTGGTCGCTCACTCTTCACCACACAGCCTGTCGTCCACCTGTGCACGCTGCTTTGCCCTGTATTTTCCACATCTCCTTGACCAGGCAGCTCCTTGACGGTATAGAGTAGCTTACTAATTTCTTTATCTCTGTCTCAAAAGAAATCCAAATGCTAAAGGGTCCTCACTTATTAGTGGAACTACCTGTCTCCTGCTCTACTTGGCACAGAGTGGAAAATCATGAAAAAACGAGAAAGGAAAGGAGGGAGGGGTAAAGAGAAAGGAAGGTAGGGAGTCAGGAAGACAAAAACTAAGAATAAAATAGGTAATATAAATGAGCGTAATAGATGCAAATCATGCACATTTTAGAATGAAAGTGATAACTATGTAATGAATTCTAATAATTCTACAATTATTGGCTCCTAGTATCTTCTGTAAATGCATTCATTTAGTTAGCATAGATTTCAGATGCAGTCCATCTTGAGATGAGGTGGGAGGGGTGTGAGAGTTAGGAGAGTTAAGAAAGGCATTTTCTGTTTCCCTTTTCCTCTTTCATTTAAAGATTTGGATACATAAGCTATGAATAAAACAAAGAAAAACAAAACAAGGTAACAGGAAAGGGGCAATCTGAAGACATTCCATTTAATTTTGTCAAAATGGTTTTATATCCTTTTGCTAATCAAAATAAATTATTTTTTTCTTAAAATATAAAGTCTCACAAGAAAAACTTATAATAAGCTGAAAAAGTTGAAATGTCTGCAACTTGTGAGAGCCACATTCATTTATAATGTACTTGCTATGAAAAAAGTCTCTCCTAATAAAAACACAAAGATACATTCTCTGACATATAGTCCATATACTGTTCTTACTTTGATTTTTCTTGTCTGAAATGATACTGTAGGAGATGCTATAATCAGAGCCATTTCAAAAACTTGATATGACACTATGGTTTCTCATTCCAAAAGCAAATACATAAACAAACAATTTGAACAAATTGGTTTTCTGTCAACTCTTCCATAGTATCAGCGGCTGTAAAATAAAACAAGTATAGAAAATGAAAATATTTTCATTCCTTTATTGGGAGGGAACCTGAGAAAGTTTAATCCTTAGCCTTTATTCAGAAAAGGACTGCTTTATTTTTCTTACTCAAAAGTATGTAGAAAAAGTTTAGTTCATTTAAAATATGTGGGAAAATATCATGTTGTCTGAAATAAAGATATTCAGGATATGCTTGAATGGCCTTAGTGGTTTAAAACATATAAATATTTATAGTAGACTGTTATATAGATGTTGAAATAGAAGATTTATTTCTTTTAATTTAAAAATAATAATAAACTAACTAATATGTTTCTATAAGGACAACCAGATTTATAGTTTTGAGAATCCTAAAATATTTACAGCACCCATTCAATGATATTTGGACTTGTGGGAGAAATATTTTACAACAGATATGTATGTTCTGTACTGAAATATACTATCTATACTCAAAACATAAAATAATGGGCAAGACTTTAAAGCGTGTGTTTGTAAAAGTGACCCCTAATGGCAGAATTCAAGAATTCTGCTGCCGATCAAATCTTACGAACAAAAGCAAAAAAGATGGTGAATCTGTCAGTATAATTAATCCAAATGAAACATATCTAGTGCATATAATTATTTTAATCTTCCAAAACAATAGGTGGATTAATAAAATGCTATTATACATTTGATTTGAGATTCAACTAAGTAATCTATTTAGAAACTGTAAATTAATCAACATTCTTATTTCAGACTATATATTTTTAGAAGAAAAATATTCTATCACAAGTGAGTGCTCTGTGTCAGCATCAGCAATTCGCAATCTCAATTTCTTTTTTTTTTTTTTTTTTCTTTTAACATGGACAGGCACCAGGAACCGAACTTGGGTCTCTGGGTGAGAACTCTGCCTGCTGAGCCACCGTGGCCCGCCCCAACCTCATTTTTGTCCCCACATTGCAAATTAGCTTCATATGCATGAGGCAGACACATACATAAGTTCCGATATTGAGATTTTAAAAACAAAATATTGTATTTTGCATAGAAGCAAAGAACTAGGTACCTTGTAATTGCAATGATTAACAACAACACATCGATAATGGCATCTCACAATGGGCTGTGGGAGAAGTAAGACAGGCCACGCAGTAAGCGAGATCATCAGCATGCCTGTTCCACAACTCACTTCTCTTTCCCTCAAGAAGTAAATCCAATGTGAGGACAGTGCTATCACTCTAACCAATATCATAAAACCTCCATACGCTGTTATTGGAAATATTCTAATCACCACCCATCTCACAGCCGATTTAACATACCAACACCACAAAGATGAATGATTGCCTTAAGAGAGAAAAGTTATAAGAATGAAATGCTCTGTAGCCACTGGAAAGCATTCCCAGGGTGACAGACAAATTCAAGAATTCCTTTCAACCTAATGATAATTCCAATCCAAGTTCCAAGAACGCTTTTTAATCAAATGAACTTCATCTACTTTCAGTATGGTTAATAAGCATGAATCAACTGAAAAATAGTAAGGTGTGCTTTGCAGATGTTCAGGGCAGCAAAAGAAATAGAAATGCTAAAGATTCCTCACTTATTAGTGGAACTGCTTGTCCTCGCTTCATTTAGAGACTATGGCTGGTAACATACAACGTTTGATGAAAGGCACAACACTACAGCTCATTCCTTCTTAAAGGAAGAAAGGTTGCCACTGGATACTTACTAAAAACAATTCCTGGTTATAAGTGCCCAAAAAGGGAATATGGTGGATTACATTATATACAGCACCTAGACATTTTGTGGTTGTTCAAAATATGCAGAACTGCCCTGAGGCACAGGTTAATATAAGCTCTTTCCTTATAAATGAATTACTAAAACTAATAGACTAATTTCTTTTAAGTCCATCAAAAATTAATACATGATATGTTTTTATAATATTATCACTCATGCAAGATTTTTATTTGGTCACAGTGATAATATAGGAATAAATAATTGAGTAAAACATTGCAAACATTTGGTAGTACTTAGTCCTTTGTCCATGCTATCTATACTTCCCTGCATGGGAAGTAAAGAAAGTCTGGTTGTCTATGCAATATACTATCCATATTCCAAACTTGTATCATTATAATCTCTTGGTAAATATATAGGAAGCAGTCACTTATTTATAAATACGTCCTCACACCAGATGGTAAGGCTACTGGGTTTTGCCGATGGCATGGTAGGGAATACATCTCCTATCACACACTGTATAATAAAAATGAGGTTTTGTTTTGTTTTGCACTGACACATCCTTATGACTAATTCAGCCATAATAAGTCAAGAGATGATAATAACACATGATCAAAAATGTTTTACAAATCCAGCCATAAAGCAGGAAGAAAGAGCAGGTTAAAAGACCTCAGCATTCACATCTGGAAATTCTAAGGTGAACTGTGCGTATTTGCACACTCACACACACATACACACGGTAGTGATACTTATTTTTGAAAGAGTTGGGGGAAATCATATTAGAATGGTATTATTATTTATCTGAAGACATGTGGGGAAGGCAGAATCCTGGAGAGCAGCACCTCTGGAGGTTTTCGCATTGGATGGTAGGGGACAGGCAGTGCCATTCATTCAGGAAAACAGGTTGGCAGGCAATAGATGTAGTTGTGCCAACTTCCCTCTCCCAGCAGGTGTTGCTATGGCACAAGAATAGTCTCTGAGGGATTCACTGGAACACAAGTTTAAGATGAAAGAATAAAATAGAAAATCATTCTCTGCATGGCATTCATATTTTCCATGCAATAGAAGATACAAGACCAATTGCAAATAAACACAGGTTCTATTCTCACTGCCTCACATACACATAAATGAATGGGACTTCAGGCTATTGCTTAGGTACCTTTGGGTTAAGCTTTCAACAGCCTTGAATTATGATTGTCTTTACATAATTTACTTTTCTAACTTAAGCTTATAATTAAATATTTTCCAGAATGATTAAAATAAATCTCTACCTACAGAATATTTTTTACTGACCATTTTGGGACAAAATATTAAAGCACATCTTTTTTTTTTAGCACCCCTTCTCTGACTTAATTTATGTTTTTCTCTTGCACTGAAGTACCTGGGTGAATAATGGTCACTGACTAGGTATGTAAAATTTCATATGAAGAAAAAAACATATTTTTCTTCATAGAACTAAATAAAGAAGCAAGAGTAAGATAGTTCAGCTGGCCATTGACTCAAATTATCTTCAACTTTTAGAAAGCATGGACTGTGGGCTAGACTGAGAATGATGAAGGAATGTGAAGTCTGTAAAAGAAGCATTTGGTTTTATTTTGTAACAAGAAAGGGATACAACAAGAAACAAACAGCAAGGAAGATATTTAATTGTTAAGATAGAATAAGGCTTTGACTAAGAGATAAGTAATCTATAAATATTTCTTGGAATTAGGGGACCAATTCCTCAATTTAACTCCACACTGTTATTCAAGTTCCATTTCATTTTTGGGATGTTGTACATGATGCTGAGTAAAGCTAGAAAATTATAGTTATCATTTTTGTATAAGGAATTTTAACTTTAAGGTTTAATATTGTCCTCCATTCAGTTTATTATACAAACTAAAGATAATTGTCAGTAAGTGCTATACCTAAAATATTAGTTCAGAAGTTCCAAACTCCTTTACTTCTTATAATCTATAGTATATTTGTGCTCTCACCTACTCATTCATAAAAATGTTGTCATTACTTATCTAGAGACAATTATATGTGTATAAATGTTCTAGCCCATAAGTTAATATTTGGAAACAGCCAGAGAGTAATATATGAAAATGTGTCCTATGCTGGAACTAATACTGATTCATTTAAATGCACATTTTTGAGAACTTCAAAAGTCAAATATGCTTTAAAAAGGTAATTTGCATGAAGCTGGGTACAAAAGTGGTAAGTCGGACCATTCACTGCTTTCAAGTGTTATACTGTGAATTCTGGATACTGGTACATATGGAGGACTCTTTCTTTTTTTTTTTGTTAGAGATGTAAGTTTACAGAAAAATATGCATAAAATAGAGAGTTGCAATATACAACCCTGTTATTTTATTGACACCTTCAATTAACATTATACATTTGTTACAACTGATGAAAGAACATTTTTATAATTATACTGTTAACAGGAGTCCATGGTTTGCATTAGGTTCATTATTTGTGTTTCTGAACTATGTTTTGTTTTTTTAAATTTCCATCCTAGTAACATACATACAACCTAAAATATCCCCCTTTAACCACATTCAGATGTGTAATTTAGTGCTCTTATGTTCACAAGCACCTGCTACTATTGCCAGCATCCATCAAACAAAATTGGTTTCCATCAAACCAAACTGAAACTCTGTACAATTTAAGTGTCAGCTCTCCACTTGCTTGTACCTTCTTTTTCTTTTATCAAAATTCCTTTTATTTTTAATAGACTACGGGAATTTGGAAGGGTTGTAGGGATATAAAATTGGAAATCTGACTTGGGTTCACCGGTTAGCTGTGTACTCTTGCCACAGCAACTTCCTAACCCCAGTTTTCTCATCTGCAAAAACAGGCTGATGTAAAGGAGAATTTAATGAAATTTTAAGAGTAAAATGGTACAATGTCCATAAGAGTGTCCTATAAAGGGTAATAGACGAGTTGAATAATTTACTTGCTAAGAACAAAGCTTGCATCTGGTTGTCTAAGTTCAGATTTTCACTCCACCACCTGTTACCTAAGAGACCTTGGGAAAGTCATTTAACCCGTGTATGTCTCTGCATTTGTTTGTGTGTTTGTTTTGTTTTAAGTTTAGGATCAAAAAGTATAATAGACACTGTTATAATAGACATTGTTATGCATAGATTTCTATATTGAGAGCATAGATCTTCTTTATTCAAACCTTTAATGCCCCAAGTGCCCAGCCCAGGCACATTTAGGGTCAAACAAAGGTTTTATGTGAATAAATTTCATAGTCATTGTTAGCGGTCTGGGAGCTACATATTCATTTCTGATGATGACACTATTTGAAGAAGATAACATTTTGGAAAGAACAGGAATGAATCTTCCTAATCAGAATAGCCAGAGACATTTCCCAAAGCCACCCAAGGAAAGAAAAGCTGCATTTGTCTGCCATTCACATGATAATTTTATCTCTGTGTTTGGGATATTATCATAAAATGGTACATAATACACATATCCTTTTATTTTATTTCTACGAAGTAATGAGGTTCAGACATTTCTAAATTCATCTACTCCTCCCTTACGAAGCTGACAAATGTCAGTACTGTTCATTTCACAAAGGTCAGTGTTGCCATGCAAACCAGGGACCAGTAAGTCAAAGGAGCTGCCTGCTCCTGTTAATTATACTTTCTTTCTGTGGATGAATTAACTCTAAATTAAAGGAAGATAAGCCATAAATTACATATCCAATGCATTTTATGAAAGCCTGGTAAAATAAAGATGCTTTAAGGCGATCTGCAATTTAATTTACTTTCCAGGCCCACTGTAGCTTACAGTAGTAAACTCCTTGACACAGAAGGGATAGAAAAATCAATTTACTTCTATAATAAAAAGGCCATTTGTAGAACCCATGTAACATTATTAGGCCTCTTATAAATGATTACCCTGGACAATGCCTGTGGTTTACAAATTCCTTAATTACACCACTGATTGTGTAGGACTGAATATGCCTTGTCTGTGAGGAAATAGACACTACCGCCATTTTAATAAACATTTTGACATAAAATGAAGCTGGCTCTTTCATGCTTCGTCAAGAGCAAAATAAAATGACTAGTGAACACAATGTTCCATCAACAGATCAGGGCCACATGTTCTCTGGAGCAAATGAGATTTAATTAACAGATCATTAGTAGGTAACCGGTCAATTAAAAAAAATAAGAGCGTTTTCTTATAAAACATGAAGACTTTAACAAATATTCTACTGATGCACGATTGCATTTTATGATCCATTTTGCCGATCTGTAGATGTATAGTATGTTACAATTAATATATGGGCTTAATTTTAAAGCCACATAAAAACTCACGTAATTTCAGAATGGTACATAACTCATTCAGAGTTAATTACGTGAGTGGGAATAAAGTTTACTACTATTTTATTAATATGTTTTTGCATTTTATTCTGCAGCAAGGATATTTCTGTTTAAATGCCAACTGAGCACATTTTGTTTACAAGTATTATTCAGATAGACTTGTTAAAAGTGGACTATTTGCATTTCATTTATAGTGGACTGTAATCTGTGCTAAATGCATTTTAGATACGCAGGTATTTGAATGACTTGTCACTGTATTATTTCTACTTCACATACTTAAAATATCAATATATTTCACACAGTGCACAGAACCTTTTTAAATGTACAATGATGTTCTTCTCATTTCACATCTTTGTTCATCTGGTCTTTATTACTGAGAGAATATCCATAAATTGGGGGAAATTGATTTCTGTACTGCTCAAGCACTTGAGAGGAGAGTCCTTCTTCGCAACAGACCCCTTCCCCAGCAAATCTTCACCATGACCCATGCCCCTTTTCTAAAGCTTTCAGCCTGTTCCTATCCTGCCTTAAGAAACTCGAGTCCTAAGTTTCTTAGGCTACCTTTTATCGGACAGGACTTTCTAGGTCCTAAATCCTACTAAAAGAAAATGAGGAGGAAGACACAACGTGATTTGAGGTTTCTGAAATTGACTCACTCACCCTTCAAAAATATATTCTACCATGACCCCATCCATATATTCCTGGGGTCTGAAATCTCATTTTTTGAGCTCATTCCATTGCGAGGCTGGTATTTCATATACCCAAGTTAGGTAGACAAAACTGGCCTATGTTCAAAATTTTACTTCACCTCTTCATAGCTGTGATGTTTGAAAACTTACTTATGCTCTCCAAAGCTCAAGTTTCTCATCTATAAAATGGGAATAACAACATTTCCGCCTTCATAGAATGTCCTAAGGTTCAATGAGCTACACATTATAAAATGTTTAGGCCAGCAATTGGGTTATAATAAACATTTCAAAAATCATAGGTAGTTTTTTTATAAATAATTATTCCATGTTATGTTATCTTAATTTACATGGAACTACTTCAGCATATGGCAATGCTTGGTTTGTTGAATTGGGAGCTTATTGTATAATGTAAGCTAAGAGCCCACAATTTATACAAGTTTTGTTTGTGAGTTACACTGGTATAAAATTTTCTTTAAAAGATATTTCCCTATAGACAATGTAATCTATATTTGTGCGCTGTTTTTTTTTTAATTAGAAAAGTTATAGGTTTACAGAAAAATTATGCAAAAAATATACACTATCTATACACATCCCATCACATGTGTAGTTTTCCCAGTTATTGGGAAGCTGCATTAGTTTGACATTAGTGCGGTAACTTTGTTAAAATTGACAAAGTAATATAAGTATAATTATACTATTAAGTATAGTGCATACTTATGTCAGCAATTTTGAGCTTGAGTTGCACAGACCTAATATAATTTTTATTCAAATAACATATATAAAACTAAGACTTACCATTTTAGACACACTAAAATATACTATACAGTGGTGATAATTACATTGGAAGTGCTGTGCTACCTTCACCATCATCCATTCCAAAACGTTTCCATCATCCCAAATAGAAACTCTGAACATTTTAAGCCATATTCCCTATTTTCTACCCTCTCCCCACTGTCCAGTGACACAAATTCTAGATTCTGACTAAGTTTGCTTATTATGCTTCATACCCGCAACATCATATAATATTTGTCCATATGTGGCTGGCTTATTTCACTCAAGATGGCGTCTTCAAGGTTCAGATGTTGTCGCATGGATGAGAACTTCATTCCTTTCTACAGCTGAATAATACTCCATCATATATCTATACCATATTCTGCTTATACATTCATTGGTTGGTGGATGCTTGAGCTGCTTCATCTTTTGGAAACTGTGAATAATGTCCCTGTAAACATCGATGCACAAGTACCTCTTCAAGACCCTGCTTTCAGTTTTTGGGGGTATATAGCTGGAAGTGATGTTTTAGCTTTCTAGGCTGCTCAAAACAGACACCATGAAATGGATGGCTTGAACAATGGGGCTTTATTAGCTTACGGTGTGTGCCTGGGAGTTGTCCAAGCCGAGGAATCCCCCAGGCAGTGTTTTCTTTCTGAAGACCGCTGCTGGAGGTGCTTGGCTCCCCTGCCACATGGCCAAACACAGGGTGGAATGTGCTGGTCTCTCCCTTCTCTCCCGGATTCCCTTGATTTGAGCTTCTTACCTCTGCAGCTTTCTCTCTCTCTCTCTCTGTATTCAATTCCATTTATAAAAGTCTTTAATGATAGGATTAAGACCCATCACAAATGAGGTGGATCAACCATTGCTGAAGTAGTTTTATCTGAGGTCCTACTTACTATGCATGCACACTCACAGGAATGGAGTAGATTTAAGAACACATTTTCCTGGAGTCTACACAGCTTCAAATCACCACAAGTGGGACTGATGAGTCATATGGTGATTCTACAGTTTTCTGAGTAACTGCTAAGTTGTTTTCCCTTAGTGGTCGCGCCATTTTACATCCCACTGATGATGAACTAATGTATTTCTTTCTCTACATCCTCTTCAGTACTCATTTGTTTCTGTATTCTTTTTTTTTTTTTTGGTATATGGTTGCCATTCTAGTGAGTAGGAAATGTTATCCTATGGGGATTTTGATTTGCATTTCCCTAATAGCTAATGATGTTGAGCACTTTTTCATGCTTTTGGTTTTTTTGGTTCGTTTTCTTTTTGGCTATTTGATTATCTTCTTTGGAGAAATGGCTATTATAGTCTTTTGCCCATTTTTAAATTGGGTTATTTGTCTTTTTGCTTTTGAGTTGTAGGATTTCTTTGCATATAGTGGGTGTTAAAACCTTATTGAATATGTGGTTTCCAAATTTTCCCATCCTAGAAGTTGTCTTTTTACTTTCATGATAAAATATTTTGATGCAAAAAATATTTAAATTTTGATGTTTTTTTTTTTACTTATTTTATTTATTTTTATATTCATGAGAGATAGTGGCCAGTAATTTTCTTTTCTTGGGTTATCTTTTTCTGGCTTTAGTATTAGGGTGATATGTTGGCTTCATAAGAATGTGTCAATGACTGATCCCTGCTCTTCAATTTTTTGGAAGAGTTTGGGAAGAAGTGGTCTTAATTACTGAAGGTTTGGTAAAATTCACTGGTGAAGCCATTTTGTTCTGGTGTTTTCTTGTTAGGAGGTTTTGGCTTACTGATTTCATCTCTATACTTAACATTAGTCTGCAGAGATGCTGTATTTCTTCTTGAGTCAGTGTATGTGGCTTGTGTATTTATAGGAATTTGTCCACTTCATCTAGCTTATGTAATTTGTTGATGTACAGTTGTTCATAGTGTCCTCATATAATCCTTTTTATTTCTGTGAGGTCAGTAGTAATGTCTTCCTATTCATTTCTGATTTTAGGTTATTTGCATCTTCTCTCCCTTCTTCTTTATCAGTGTAGCTAAAAGTTTCTCAATTTTATTGATGTTGTCAAAGAAACAATTTTGGTTTTGTTGCTTCTATGTTTTTTCAATTCTCTATTATATTTAGTTTCACTTTACTCTTTGCTAGTTCCCTTTTTCTGTGGTTTTAGGTTTAACTTGCTCTTTTCCTTTTCTAGATCCTTAACTTGTTAGGCTAGGTTTCTAATTTGAGATCTTTGTTCTTTCTTTTTTTAATGTCAGCATTTAGAACCATAAATTTCCCTCCTAGCAAGAACTTTGCTGCATCCCATAAATTTTGGTATATTATGCTTTTGTTTTAATTTACCTCGTATATTTCATAACTTCTCTTGTAATTTCCTCAACAACCCATTGGTTGTTTAATAGTACATTGTTTAACTTCCACATATTTATGAATTTACCTGTCCTCCCTCTGTTATTGATTTATTTTTCATCCTTTTATGGTCAAAGACGATGCATTTTATGCTTTCCATATTTTTAAACATATTGACACTTGTTTTGTGACCTAACGTGGTTTATCCTGGGGATGATCCATGTGCATGTGAGAATAAAATACATTCGCCCCTGTTGAGTTACACCGTCTATATATGTTTGCTACATGTAGATAATTTATAGTTTTGTTCAGGTCTCCTGCTTTACATTGTTTTCCTTTTCTAGATGTTCTATCCATTGTTGAAAGTAGTGTTTAAGTTTCTTACTATTTATGTAGAATCATCTATTTCTCCCTTTAAATCTGTGAGTATTTGCGTCACGTATTTTGGGATTTTGCTTTAGGTATATACAATTTATAATTATTATGACTTGTTGAATTGGCCCATTTATCAGTGTATAATGACCTTCTTTGTTCTTCATGACAACTTCTGAACTAAGCTGTCTAATTTATCTAATAATTAGTATTGTTACACCAGCTCACTTTTGGTTGTGATTTGCATGGTATAAATGTTTTGCCCCCATTATTTCACTTCTAACCACTTATGTCTTTGAATTTAAATTGAATCTTTTCTAACAGTATATTGTGGGATCACACTTTCTTATGCATTCTGCCAGTGTCTGCCATTGGATTGGAGAGTTTAATCCATTTACATTTAAAGTAACCGCTGATATGCAGGACTTTCTCCTGCCATTTTGCAACTTTTTCCATGTAATCTTACACTTTCATCCTCTCTCAATTCTTCCTACAATGCCAACTTTCATATGTATTTAATTATGTGTTGTCATCCCTCCTCATTGCCTTCTGTGTATACATCTCACATATTTTCTTTGTGGTTACTTACTATGGGGGTAAATTTAAAAAACAAAATCTATTAACAATCACATTTGATTTGATACCAACTTAATTTCAGTGGCATACACTAACACTATCCTTATAAACCTCTGTCCCCCCAACCTGTTTGTTGCACCAGTTATAAATTATATCTTTATACATTGTATCTCCAGACCATGAATATGCCATATTTTTATGCATTTGCATTTTAGGACCAACAAGAATTAAAAAGTGCATTTGCATACCAGAAATACAATAATGTACCTACATTGGGTACAATGTAGGAATTAATTAATTCCAATGTAGGAATTAATAATCCCCACAAAAGGCATGTTCTGGTTTCAACTCCTGGTCCTCTGAGTGTGGACCCATTATGGATAGGATCACTTGAAGATGTTACTTCAGTCAAGGTGTGGCCTAACTGAATCAGGCTGGGCTTTCACCTGGACAGCTGGAGACACTGAGAAGCAGAATGAAATTTAGGCAAAGAAAGAGACGCCACAGGGAGCAGCCAGAAGTGAGAAGTTAATGAAACCCAAAAGAAAAGGATAAGAGGCTGCCATGTGCATTGTCATCTGACCAAAAAGCCAAGAAATTCTAAAGATTGCTGGCCAGCCAGCAGATACTGATCCCTGAAGGAAACAAGCCCTCTAGCTTCTGAAATCATAAGTCAATTAATTCCTGTCGTATTAAGCCAACCGATTGTACATTTTTATTTAGAAGGTAATAAAACAAAACTGTGGTACTGACATCTGTGATTACCCATATTTCTTACTAACATCTTGATTCACTGACCAGTGTCCTTTTATTTTTAGTCTGAAGAACTCTTTAGCATCCCTTATAGGGCAAATCTAGTGCTGATGGTTTGGTTTGGTTTTGGTTTATCTAGGGATGTCTCAATTTTTTTCTGATTTTTGAATAACTTTCTCACAAGATATAAAAATTCTTGGTGGCCATTTGTTTTCTTTCAGAATTTTAAATAATTAACCCCACTGGCTTCTTTCATTCATGGTTTCTGATGAGAAATTGGCACTTAATTCTACTGGGGCTCACTTGTTCCTAATGTGCTGCTTTTCTCCCACAGTTTTCAGAACTCTGCTTTGTTCTCGACATTCAGAAGTTTGTCTACTGCATATCTAACAATATTCTTTTTTATTTTATCCAGTTTTGGCTTTGTTGGGCATCTCAAATGTATATATTCATATCTTTCATTACGTTTGGGGATTTTCTGTCACTGTTTCTTTGAATATATCTTCTGCCCCTTTCTCTCTCTCTTCTCCTTCTGGGACACGCATGATTCATATGTTGGTATGCTTCTCATGTCCTACAGTTCTCTTAGGCTGTACTCACTTTTAACATTTTTTTCTTTCTGCTTCTCCGCCTAATCACTTTGTTTTATACATATTTCTTAAATTACCTTAACTTTGAATGCACTCATTTTTCCTTCTGGCAGCTTAAGCTGCTGTTGAAACTTTCTAAGGAATTTTTATTTCATTTATTGTGCTCTTCAACCACAGTATTACTATTTGTAATTTAAATTTAAGTTATTTAAAAGTTTCTATCTCTTTACTGAGATTATCAGATTGTTCAAACATCATTTTCATGATATCCTTTAGTTATTTTTCCACGTTCTCCTTCATCTCCTTGAGCATACTGAAAAACATTTTTTTAAAGTTTTTGCCTGTTATGTTCAAGTGTGGTTTTTTCACTGATGGTTTCTGAATTTGTATCTTGTACCAATGGTGACTTATCATTTCCCATTTCTTTGCTTCCCTTGTAATCTTTTGATGCACACTGCACCTTTGAACACGTTAATGTGTTAATTCTCAGATTTATTCCCCAAGATGTCTGTTCCATAAATTTGTACCCAGATAGTGAAATGAGAGAGATATTCTCAAGTGCCAGGAGCTAATAAAACAAACAAACAAGCAATAAAAAGGCAAAATCAACTTTCACAATCTTTGAAAATTGGCTCTGCATTGGCTTGTGCTCTTCTTCAGAGATTAGGACCCCTACCAAGAAAGTTAGCCCAAAGTGAAAGTGAAGTTCAAGGTCCTCCTATCTCTTCTGAGTTCCCTGGGCATTTTCTCACTCCTTAGAAATTCTAATATTTATAGGAACTTGAGTGCCCCCTCTATTCCACATGAAATCAACTTTTTCCACTTTCCAGGTGCTCTCTTGTATGACATAAAGCATGTAATCCTTTGCCTGCAGATGCCTTGTTTCTTGCACTGTGTTAGCTCTCCACAAGCTGTTTTTTGCCTGCTGGGCAAGTTCTCAGATAGTAAGCCAGAAATACATTTTTGGTTCTGTCTTTCAGATTGACAGCCAAGAGACTGGCTCTGAGACACAGGCTCCCTTGTATACACAGAGTCTACACAAGGAACAGGACCAGGGACCCACAATGGAAGCTCAGGATGGCTCCAAACCCTGCCAGGCAGGGGGTGGGGAAGGGACCAGCAAGGCCACCAGCAGATTCTCTTACCATTTTTAAGGCAGCCTGTTCTTGATTTAGTTCTTGCCCAGTTAATGCAAATCTTTAACTCTTTTCTGAAATTTTGAGGAAGATATCTGTGCCAGTTGTGATAGTTGCTCACAGATTCTGTGAGATAATGGCACCTAGAGTTTTTTATATCATCATTTTAGCCAACCAGATGCCTGCATTGGAAAATTGTAGTCTGCAATCTTGGGTTGCCATAGAAGTTTAAATTACGCTACTTTAGGAGTAAACACCAAAGGTGTGGTTGGATAGCATTTAAAAAATCCATATAATGAGCCCATACTCCTAAGGCAGATAGGATGGAGAAACTATCATTATCTAGAGCTGCACTAGAAGATTTTTAACCTAGACTATACTGCAAATGGTTTTCCTTGGTGAAATGAATACTGTTTAGCCTATGCACATTGATTACCCATAAAGTAAGACCTCTCCCCACCTTCATGTGTGAGATGTGAGACTCTTGCAAGTGAAACCTAACATCTTAATAAGCATTAGAGTGGTATTCTTAGACTGGGGCACTGATAGTCCTGTGTCCCACCCTTAAGAAAGGATACGGTTATGTGACCCAACTAGAATGCTACCTGAATCTCTTCTAGAATATTTACCAACTGACCACAATGAATCTTTCATGCAAGGTCCTTGTTAAAATGATGTGACCAAGTATCAGAATCACCTGGGATGATAAAGGAAAATATCCATTTAACCTAAGCTGAGATAGCATTTTACAGCATGATGCAAGCTTTTGTACTTGATTTAAAATCTGAGATTTGAAGATCCAGTTAGAATGTAGTTGGAAGTTGAACAAAGTACCTAAGGTTTCTGTACCCACTTCCCTCTCTATAAAATGATAGTCTGTAAGGTGACTCCATAGTTTAAAACTATGCTAATATTTAAGACATTTACAAAGTTTTTAAAAATACAATTTAAATAGGATTCTGGGGAGCTGCCCCAAGCATCTTACATTTTTATTTGTTTAAAAACAGGAGTTCAGAACTCATGTATATCCCATAATTGCACTACCAAAATCCTGATTGTAATAACTTTCTAATTTTTTTAATCCCTTTTCCAAACATCACTGAGATCCACTGGGGAAGGATAAAAAGTTAAAAAAAAAAAATAGGAGGTCCTTTTAACAGTGAAAGTATATTCATTTGCAAACAGATGTGGGGAAAAGGTTCCTTACAGTAACAATCATCCTAGCTTCTGTTTTTGACCTCTCGAAAGAAACAGCTTGGATTTAAATCAAAATGTAAAATTTAAATCAAAATTAAAGACTCCACATACAAATTAAATCACCATGATAACTAGCTCTAATGCCAGACTCTCTAGAATTGCAGAGCTTTTCCTAATGCAAACACCAAACAGTGGTCACAAGGTTAGTCTATGTATCTAGTCCTCATGATTACTGCTATTCTTATTCCTTTCCCCAAACACTCTCGGTATGTCGGAGGTGGCATCTGTGAATAGAAAGTTCTGAAATATTAGATAATGACATCACATCCCACTTATATGTCTTTCCCATAACTTAGGAGAGTCAGGGTGGGTCACAGTATGGCAGTCTTAAAACAATTTACTCCCATTTATTCTTCATCAGTTAATGAGACTTATAAAAAACTTTTTTTAATCCTAATTATTGCTGGTTATTATAATTTTGAATGTGGACTGTGGGACTAACAAATAGGATTCAGTCCCCATGAGACTAGAGAAATCTATCATCATCAATTAAAAATTTGAATAGTTCCTAGATCCCCACCATTTGCATTAAAGAAAAGACAAAAGGTATAAAAAGAATGCATCAGCTATACTTCCTTAGATCTTTGTTCTGATATTTGGAGACAAAAAAATGTTAGGTATTTTGAGGTGATATTTGGAAGCAAATTGTAAATCCACTGTTTTTTCCTTAATTACACAGATGCAATTTTATGTTAGGGTTTTCTGGCATACAAACATGATAAATGTTTCTTGACTAACTGTAGAATGAGGAATAAATTTAATGCAGCCAATCTTGCTTTTATACTCCCCTCAAAATAAGCAGTAAAAATACTGATATAATTTATGTTTCTCAAAACAACTTGTAACTTACTGGAGTCTAACTAAAAAAAATATTTTTAATATCCCATCTCTGCCCTTGAAATAAATGCATCAAAAAGAGAATTAGGTTGCTACTTTTGTGACTATTTATATCTGTGTTTGTGACTGGCTTAAGAAAATGCCATAAAATCCAAGGATGGCTATTCTTCACACCAAAATACCATATTTAAACCATCTCTCTCTCTCTCTCACTCCTTCCTCTTCTTCTTTCCTTTCTTCCCTCCCACATTATACAATTCTTTCACTTGAAGGAAAATGAAAGCTCACTCCATTGACAAAAACCCGTGAATGAATACTAAAGTATCTGGGACAGACAGATTGTCTCTTCATGTTATTGAAGAGTTAGCAAAAGCCTTAAAGATGCTATAAACATGAGACATTCCACCTGATAGTCTGTAATTCCCCACAAACCGGGGAGCTCTTTTTCCTTCATTTCCATTGACATCTCCTTTTCATTTTCTTCATGGACCTCTGGATCCTTGGTGAAGCTTGGCTCTTGGTGAGGATATCTTTGCTTTTTTGGATGAGCTCATCTACTTGTAACTAATACAAACATGTTTTAGCGTTGTCCTTTCTCCTGGACCTTAGACCTGACTTTTTCACGTGACAACAGAAACCCAAGGCTGCCTTACCATTCCCTGTGCCAAATCTAATCCTATCTAATCATAACTTCTACAACTTATGATCCTTCTCACAGTTTATGGTATTACCATTTTCTAAGCAACCTAGACATAAAATGTTGGCATCATAAATAAAAACAAAACATTTCTTGAAAGGGATGGGAGAACTCATCCAGGCCAGTGGTTTCCAACTGCATATTCATTGTTTTCATGGGTGGGTGTGTGTGAGTATGTGTGTGTGGGTGCATGTGTGAGTCAAGACCTTTTGTCCAAATAAAATCCCCTATATAGAAAAGAAATGTGTATTGCTCTGATTGAAGTTGGAAGGGGATAGAAAGGGTACAGTTCTCAGCTTGTGATTTTCCTTTCCCCTGCAGTTCAGTAGCTTTTGAGAATAGTTTAAGGAATTCTTCATGGTTTTTGGGACATCATCAGTTACTCAGCCCAATCTTTTATTCCACAGATTAAAAATAAGTAAGTTCCAGCCAGACCTGAGTTCACCTAAGAAGTAAATTTGGGTCTGGCCCAAAGTCTGGAATTGGCAGTACTTAAGCTGCCTTATGAGAGGGGGACTGCACAGGACAGGTCACTGACTGAACCGCCTCTCAGTGGGAGGGCTGTGACTGTCCCTCATCACCTCATCCCATGCCTACCAATCTCACCAGCTGAAAAAAGAGTACCCTCCACTTCAGTCTGCACACTTTTAGCTTTTTCGTACACTCTCTTTTCTTTGACTTTTCCTTAAACATATTCTAAAGTTGTGGTGGAAAGATAAGGAATCTAAGATGCAAAGGTTAACTGATTTATCAGATATAGTTCAGGAGAGTGTCCCAAGCTTCTTCTATTATCTAAGTTCCGTGGACCTTTTCCTGTCTCACTTGACATAGCTCAGAAAGTATCGCTTATCTCCTATCGAAATTTCCCACAGCTGCTGTAACAGATTATCTCAAACCTAATGGCTTAGAACAATGCATATTTATCATCATACACTTCTGGAGGTCAGAAGTCTGAAATCAGTTTCACTAGGCCAAAATCGATGATTCTGTAAGACTGTTCCTTCTCGAGGACCCAGAGGGGAATCTGCTTCCTTACCTTTTCCAGGTTCTAGAACTGCCTTCCTCGTGCCCCTTGGCTCAGACCCCTCCTCTGTCAGCAAACACCACAGAGTACTTGGCTTCAGTGGTCACAATGCCTTCTTCTGTGCCAGCTCTCCCATTTCATCCTTTTAGAAGGACTTGTGATTACATTTAAGGCTTGTCTGGATATTCCAGGATAATCTCTCTATCGTAAAATATTTAACTTCATCACAGCTCCAAACTCTTTTGCCTTCTAAGGTAACTTTCACAGGTTCCAGAAATTAGGACGTGGATATCATTGAGGGCCACTATTCAGATTATTATGACCCTATGGCCCTAATTTTCTTCCTGATGATTTATTTCTTCCTTATTGCTCATGTTGTTTTTAAGTCACCGGCCAGCTCTTCATCATGGGAAGGCGGTTTATACCATTGGGGAAACACAAACCAGAAAGGTTTCTTTGCACTATGGATTGAGTGAGTGCTAAGCTTCTGATATGTCCCCTGTAACTTAAAAAATATATATATTTCCACCATTCTCTTTTTAACTCTGCAAATGTCTTTCACTAACTTTCCTTGGCAACGAATAGGCCCACAAACAACATTCTAATCAGACTTCTTCCCTGATAAAATTTTCCTGTTATTTTTTTATTCTGTGAATAAGGTACAATGAGACTCATTTCTTTCTAAGATTTAGTGTCACATATTCCTCATTCTTAAACTCCATGGAACTCTTGCTGACCAGACTCAATACCTCTAGTTCCTGTGCTTCCTTTCACATCACTCTGTTAGTATATTAAAGCAAATATTAGGCTCTATTCTTTGTTAGACTGTTCAAGTATATTCCTACTGGGATGTAAATTCCATTTTGAAGTAGATCATACACATTATTGTTTATTCCCACATCCCCTTTCCTATAGTGGCTATTGAATAAACATATTTGGAGCTGAACGTACACTACATTTCAAATGTTAACCCTGAAATTGTAGGAGACAGTTAGACTTCACTTCTCCTGCTGTCTTGGATCTCTTGGCATCAGTCAATTTACATTGTCAGTTACCCCTGTCTCTCATTTTTTAATTTCTCAGTCCCAATCTTCCTCCAATAAAGATAATTTCCTTAGGGTGGAGGACTCTTAAAATAAATATCATATATAGCAGATGGAAAAGGATGAAAAATCCCCATGGTCTGAGTTGGTGACTGCTGGGCTCATTTCTCATTCACTTCATCACCCCTTTATTTTGAATGTTTTTAGCCATTTCTCTCTTAGAATTAACACATTCTACTATGATACTTGGTAATCTTTTGAAGGCATCTTCATCCCTGAAGATATCCAAACATGGACTTTTTGATCATTTGAATAATGATTTAAAAGAAAATACAAGACTGGATATTAGTTCCAAACCCCACAATTCTCTATCAATGCTATCTGAAGATAAATGATGACAATAACAATGCTAAAATCAATAACAATATATGTTGAGGACAGCTGACATTTTCTCAAACTTATTCAAGCCTGAGTATAAGTGCCTTTAGGAACTTTCTTTATTTTTATTTTATTGATTTTAACAAGCAATCTGAATAAAAACTGTATTAACTACTCAAACACAGATTCTAAACACATTCCCTATTTACTTCCCAAGACTGCCAACAAAGATTGTTGCACTTGCATCTCTCCTTTGTGGAAAGCGTGCCTCAGTAACTGAACTGTGCAAAGCTAATATAGGTGAACAAAAGATGTAACTCAAAAAAAAAATTTACAATTTTTATAAACTTCCAAATTTTTAAATAAAAACTTTTAGAATTTTTCAATAAAAATGCACTTAGATTTGAAGAGTAAAACCCACATTCAAATAGGTAATGTAAAGACTAAAATAATTCTTCTTGGTAAGCTATTTTCATTCCTAAACTTTTAATTTAAATAACCATGCCTACCCAATGGACTAATATCAATAATCATACTTTAAAGCACACTTGAAAGAAGTTTGGTGTCTTAATGAATATGAATAATCCACTCTTTCATAGGGAATGTTCTGTCTACATACCCAATAATACGGATGTGCTCAACAAAATAGAACTCTGCATTTCGGTGCCGCTTTGGGAGATTCTTTAAGCACAACAGCATTTTAAGGCCCTAAGACTACAAACGTAAAGAAATATGTTTAGTCACCTTTAGTCCCCTTAGCAGGGTTATAGGTGACGATGATACTTTACGGAAAGGATGCTGGAAAGGACTATATAATAGGTAATTAGCTCCTTTTAGGAGCATGGTCTCTGATCCCAGTGACATATTGCTCAAAACACTTTCCTTCCTCCCGGGGTACCCATGCGCTATGTGGTGTGGAGCTGGCCTGGACTTTCACTGTGGATCCCTGGCCCTGGTCTGGATGGGCACTGGCCCCTACGTGTGGTGCCTGTGTGTCAGCACCAAACTGTCTATCAGGTGGCAGCCTGAAGGACTGAACCAGGACTCTCATCTCTGGCTCACTTCCCAGAAATGGCTCTGCAAGCAGAAGCAGCTTGCAGACAGTTAATCAGCGTAAGAAGCAGCAGACAACAAAGATTTGCTGACTTCAAGACATGCCATAGCACACTGGGGAGGAGAGGAAGGTATTCCATAAGTGGAGGTACAGAGGGAACTTGGATCCCCATGAACGGGGGAGTTCCTAAAGCCACAAGCTCATGTTGAGAGTACCCAACACTTTCACTTTGGGCTGGTCTTTGTAAAAGGGCTAAACTGTGAAGTTTTGCCAACACAGAGCAAAAAGAAAAACACAAAAAAAGAAAGAAAAAAAACCACACACTCTGACGTGTCTTTCTAGCCCCGGTACAGTTCCCCTTCCAACGAACAGAACAGTCCACTGAAGGAGAGGAATTTTCAAGAGTCAAAGGGCAAATTTAATCTGCATGAAGCCAATGCTGTTGAGACCAGTGTGAAAAGTGGTCAGTCAGCTTTTCAGAAAAGAGAAAACCGACTCCATAATCAGGAGACTCTAAAGTAGAAAGGGTTCATGTTTAGAAGTTGTTGTGCTTTTCGTTATGTCTCCTATTCAGCCGTTCAAATTTTAAACAACCCAGAAACAGAGAGAAAAGCTGCATGAACGAGGGCACAGACAGAATATGAACGGCAGCACAAACTTGTCTATTAGGAATGAGATCTGAGCAATCAGAAAGCAATGTGAGGAACTCTGACAACATAATTCTAGTACTTGGACCACTTTAGGAGCCAAAACTGGAACCTGATATAATATACATACATATGAGAAGTAAGGAAAGACAGATTTTATGTTAATGTTATGAAAATGTACCATTCTTTGTACACACAAATGACCGTATTTACTTACATGTGTGGGTCTAATGTCATTTAAGTAAGTGTATGGAGTTCAGCTTTATTATTTCATTTCTTAAATTCATAAGGCTGCTAAGACTAGATCAACAGTCAGGAAACTATGGCCTCTGAGCCAAATCCTGCCTGCCAACTGATTTTGTGAATAAAGTTTAATTGGAAGACCACATCACCCATCTGTCTATTTGTATGGCTGCTTTCACACCACCGTGGCAGAGTTGAAAAACTGCCACAGAGACCATAGAGTTCACAAAGACAGGCTTATTTACTACCTGGCCCTTTACAAAAAATGCTTACTGACCCAGAGTCTCTGCCATTAATTTAGAGGTCACGGATAGAACTTCACAATATTGAAGTCAAGGATGAAACTGAACGTGTTGTGTCTAGTAACTTTTAAGGACTAATTACATAATTTTTACCTGCATAGAGGCTTCCTCTCATGAAGCCATTATCAGGTACTACATGTGCTGGTTTTCTACCTGTCTTCCTCTTACATAAAACGACTCATTATTGAATTTCAGTTGTACTTTCATAAGTTTCTATTGCCTCTTTAACTGGAAAAATGCAAAGAGGCAAATCCAATTAGGGGAACTAATTCATTTTTTCCTTTACCCTCATCACTTTAATTGTACTTATTAGAATGCACCATAATCTTGAATTTAGGAGAACTTCATTTCACAGACATGGGTATCAGACATACACTGTTTTCATACTTATAATAACTGACCAGTCAGGAAGTCATCAACAAAGTAAATTGTTGGATTAATTGGTCACCATTATGCATTTATGCTTACGCTGCAATCTCATTTAGTCCTCTAAATCTTGCTCCATTTTATCCTACTTAAAATGTTCACATACTCTAAAATAATCGTGTTAAAATCTGTATCTGTATTATTAAGTTTTCTGCTATATTTACCCACTTGTCTCACCAGGAGAATTCCACATATCTTTCAGATATGCAGTTAAGATTCGAGCCTCACTGTTTATATTTCTTAGGCATGATGTGATGCTTCTAAGTTTACTATAAACCAGCAAGTCTGTCAAATTATGCAATACATGCAAGCTAACAAGTACTGAAGGATTTTACCATGGAAAAATACTGGGAGAGGAAGCAATGGAGTGTTTTTCAGCAATCCCTTTGAAAATCAAAAATATAGTATGGCAATTATATTTATGCAGATGAAAAATTGGAGTGGTATAGTTTAAAGACTGAATTCTAACGTAGCCAAAATTAAAGTTAAAACTCATAAAATTCACTGTATTTTCCAGCAAGTATATGAAGTATATTCATTTTATAAAATTGAACTATTGCAAAGTTTCAGTATATTGAATTGTTGTAATGCTTTGTTTTGTTTTTTATTTTCAGGTTACTTGCAGTCGACTCAGATGCAATACAACTTTAGTAATGTAAGTTATAAAATGGAAATAAACCTATATATCTTCTTATAGTAAAATTATATCAATTCTACCATAAAAGCAAAAAGTGAGGAATCACTTTAATATTCCTAGAACTTTTTTTCCTATTTATTTGTATGAATGTACTCTCAGTTCACTGTCTCTATTATAATATTGCTATTGCCATGAAGATGGAACTCAAATGCCACTCTGTGAAATTTTCCTGTATCCATATTCACAAAAGTGTTTGCAATTCCTACAGAAGTTTGGCCATCCTATATATACAGTATTCATCATACTATATTTTGGGTTTAGTTTCTAAGGAACCTGTCTTGATAACTTAGATTTTTAAGCTCCCTCAGGGCAAGGCCCATTTGTAAAATCACCATATAGCACAGAGTAGGTACGTTAGCAACAACTGGGTAAAGGAATCTACAGGAAATATGAATTTTAAATTGATAAAACAACAGATGCTCACACATAAAAAATACCCACACACAAAAAATGATTTGCATGCTTACAGAACCAGGAGGAAAAAATAGTTCTAATTTTCAATTAACGTGAAAATGGGACATAAACTATGGTCATATGTATGATAATTTTAATTCAACCAAACACATGAAAAAAAAAAATACCTGCACTATCTCTCCAAAATTTCAAAAAATTAAATCATTGTCTTTCAGAAATATTAATAATTCTATAAACTAGATTTTATCCTTTCTGCGATAGTTGATAGTTCAATTATAAAATCGCTCAACACATCAAGGTATGTGACCCCATAATTTAAAAAAAAAAGGTTTTTACACTACATTAGGCAGAAATGACCTATGGTCCTTGATTCTCATTTTATTATATTTCAAATATAGTCTCTTAAAACATAGTAACAACTAGGATTCTATGTAAGATTTCATATGAAGAACAAAAGCTTAGAAATTTTTCTAAAATATAAAATGTTACCTAACTTATTTTTAACATAAAGACAATGCTTAACACATTAAACACGCACACCCATGAAACAGGAACACTTAGCCTTTACTAATTCCCTAAAATAGTAATAATAAAGTTTACACAACCAAGATTCTCGCAGGTTCCGACATATTTACCAATATGCAGTTTCCTTCTCTTTGACTTCACTCGTCCAGTTTATGGAGATTTTCCTCTGTATCCTCTATAGTTTCTAGCATTAATAGAGTTTAAGGGGTTCCTTCATTCTACAGTTTGCTCATTCTCCTGGTTTAAACTCTGTTCCCCCAAAAATTTCATACTAAATCACTACTTTAAGTTAACTTTCTATTCTGTGGGGATAAAAGTCATTTCTGCTGATATCAATCAAATCACACCCTTTCAGAAGTACACGCCTTCTTACTGCAATTTGGTCTGCTGTAAGCAAAGTTGAGCATTAACGGCAGTTTCAGTATGAAGATGGACTATGTCATCAACTTAAGTGACTTACCCTGTAGACCAAATATTGCCATCCCCAGCCCTCTCTATCACAACGCAATCCCCAGGGCTGGCAGGTCCAAGAAAATGCTATCTGCACACTCTCACTTAGAGAGTCCCCAGGCTTCGTATAATGTCCACTGTGATCATCATGAAATTCTTAATAATTTTTGAACAAGGGACCCACATTCTAGTTTTCAATGAACACCCCAAATTATGAAGTCAGTCTTTCCTTTGGGAGTGATAGCACGTTAAATCATAATCAAAATTTGTCTAATGAAAACCTTTTCATAATGTTAGATCAGTAGATCTTGGAAAAGGGAAGTATGACAGTAGCTGAAAGAGAGACATCAGAGGTCTGTATTAGAGAAGCAATAAAAGAAGGAAAAAAACAGCTAAGAGAAAACCAAGTGTATAAATTAGCTTGTTTTTTAATTTAACAATTATTTATTGAGTACGTTCTATGTGCCATGTATTTGTGGTGGCTGCTGAGGATACACCAGTGATCAATACAAAACCCAGAGCTCACGAGCTTCGACTCACGGGAGGAGGCAGCCATCAGCAGGCGTGCCAGTGTGAGTGGAACAGGGGAAGTGCTGGGAACAAGACTCATCATTTCTTTCATTTTTAGCACCATCACCCTTGGTAATCAGGCACACTGAAAACAGTTACAAAATGTCAATTATTACTCTTCTTATCAAGGCCACTCCTCGAGCATTTCCTGCATTTCTGATAATCTTTTGGCATTTCCCTTATGGGATTTTAGGAAAATTTAGGAATCAATACGGTTACCCTCTAAACTTTGTCATTTACATTATATAGTTTCAAAATAGGCGATATAACTATTATATTTAAAGGTACATTTTTTGTGACTAATTATTTATGGTTGCTTCCTCTGTCCATTCTGTGCCTCCCCTTGTGTTTAAGTTTACTGGAACATGAATTCTCTTATCTACGAGCATTGACTGATTCTTTGGATCTGGGCTTTGTGTTGCTGGTTCTGAAAACTAAATGAGCAAAACCAGACAAGCCACCAAGCAAACCGAAACCATGCTTATAATGAAGTGTTTACCAGTTTTGGAAACACTTTCCTCAGAAATTGAGAAAAAAATGATTTAGATCGCAAAATGTAATTTTGGATTACAAAATGTCTCTTCCAGTTATAAGGAATATCATAAGATGTCACCTGGCACAGTGTCACCTGGCACACTGCTGGTGGGGATCAATGGACAGTCACTGATGAATGGATGCATAAAGAGATGCAGGATGAGTGGCTCAGCATATTGACATCAGATCTCCAAAACTGAGCCCATCTCCTAGTGTTAGTTCTAATATTTGGAAATCAGTTAGATCGCTAGATAAAAAGAATAGTTTTAAACTATAAAGACAACTGTTCAAACATAAGTACTTTTTATCTCTTTAGCTTCATTTTACATTAATTATAGCTCATAAAATGGAATGTTTAGAAATAAAACAGAATTTCAACATTCACGCACATTTGGTTAGCCTCAAATATGTACTTGAATTCCTTAAGGAGTAAAACCAATCCAGTGTGCATTGCAATTTGAAACCACAAGTAGGTACAAAACATCAGGTGAATTCTTAAATGCACAAAAGCCAAAAGGTTGCCTGGCTGGAAAGAAAAAGCCAACTGTTATCCTTTGTTCAAAACAGAGTAAGTCTGTTAACTTTGTGCTTTGTGCTATTAAAATATATTATTCACCACATATAAGATCTTAAATTAAAAATCAATCTCAGAACAAGCTGGTAAAATAAATAAAGCTATTTTGGAACTCTCTTGATGCATACTAATTATAGTTCATAGAGTCACAGGGCTCTAATACATCCTGAGATTTCATCTACTGCCCTCCAGTATCAAAGCAACTCTAATTTTCATCATTGATGGATGTACATTTAATCAAGAGAAAATTGATGGCATTTCCTTTTAAACCCTAAAGTAAAGGATTTTCATTTCAATACATTTTTTGCATGTAACCATTTTCATTGTGAAGAGAATCTTAACAATGTCACAACTGACTCTATCATTTGATTTTATTGTTGGAAAAGCTACTGGTATAACATTTTTTATATTTGAATACTTTTACTTCGAAAAATGCTCTTATTTAGCTGCTCTTAAATTATCTCAGTCTTCTTTTCTGTTTCTAAAACGTTTCTTTAAAGTTTCTGAGTATTTTGTTAACTCTAGCCGTTTGTTGTTTAAAGTGATAATTGTATATAATGTAGGTTCTACAGGGGTTTCCGAGTTCAGAAAAAAAAGCAGACGAATCGTAAATCTATCCACGCCAGTACCATTGCTTTCATTTGCATTGTAGCTGTAAACCCTCATGCAAATTGAAACTAAAATAAAAGTAGCAATATTTCACAAAAATGACATTCATAATATTAGAATTTTGCTTTTTGAAACCTTTTTTTCGTCTGCTAAAGAGAATGACCCCAAATGTGAACATCTCTTGCATCCTCCATGCACTTCTTACCTGTGCTGCTGGATATATTAACGTCGATACTGATATCAGATATCCCTCCTCCCTTCAGAGATGCTACGCATGTGTAGGTCCCAAAATCCGTGAATTTTAAATCAATGATGTCCAAGTTTGTTGCTCCTGGAGAGACATCAGGGTCAGTGTGTGTAATGACCATCCGCTCGGAACTTCGTAAGGGACGCCCATTTTTAAACCAACTAAATGTTAACTCCTCTGAAGGAACAGCTTCTACTTGGCAAGATATCTTCACCTCACGCCCGATCTGGATGTTGTCATCTTTGTGATAAGGGTCTGGTGTGATCCAAAATCGTCCTTTTCTTAATGCTAAAACATAAAAATTCCATAGGTAGTTAGTATTACTTTCATGACATCGGGGACTCATTCACTCTAACAGGTACTGAAGGAAAAAAACAAAATAATTTTGAAGAACATTTGTCATGAACTTCATCGTAGGTAGATGTTTTCAGTCAAGACTGCGGGATCTCTCCTGCAGATGGCTAAAAACCCTTGAGGCCACGTGCCTTGGGGAACATGCCACGCGTGCATTCTAACAGCAGCGTTTTCCTGGTCTAAGGTCAATGTTCTTGCACAATGTGGGTCAATGGCATGCCGAGGGAGCATCTGGAGACGTGAACAATACATGCGACTCAATATGAAATCGAGGGTTTCTTTGATGACACTTATTATCCTAAGCATACATTTTTGTCTTTTCCAACATCCTCCCCAATTTCCTCTCCCTCAACATGACCATCTTTATATGGTGAAACGTAGCATATGAAGTTCAATATGATTAACAGAATAAAATATCCGTCATTCACTTTTTCCCCCTAAACCTCAATATATAATGACAACGGCAAAAGTGGTGTGAACTGAGCGGCCCTGCAGATGCAGGAGACCTTCTAACTTCTTTTTGGATGACCATTCCTGAATTTAACCAGATTTTCCTCAGTTAGTGCAATAAAGGCCAGGGATCAATGTGGAAATCTGTAGGACCGCATAAGAATATACTAGGTAGCACTATATTTTTAAATCTTTTAGAAGTCTGCTTCTAAGATTTTTTTACTATACTCTCAAGCCCCAAATATTTTCACCTGCTTTCCAGTTTACATTTTAGTGAGGAAAGATGAATGACTGTAGAATTAAAAAAAAGTTCACATTTTTCTTATATTCCAGACATAAACCCAATGCTAGGCAAGAGGTAGGCGCTGATTACATAGCAGACATAGTTGTTGCCTGTATGCATTGCAATTTATATACTCATAGATTATAATCCAATTCATCCACCAAACTTTTATAATAATTATGTCTAGAGAAATCATACACCATATAGACATCATATGCTTTATAGATCTGAAGCAGTCAGAATCTCCCCAAAGCACTGTTTAGAAAATGCACAAATCTCCGGTTTTAATAAAAAACACCAGAAGGCAAATATCTGAAATACATTTCCATATTGTTCTTTGTTCCATTTTTACATGATAAAATGCAGCTTATGCACATTTCTTATTCTTAACCAAATCTTCATCAGTAGCTTACTTTAGGATAAAATTAGGAGAAATTCTGGCTTTCTACTGTCTGGTCTCATATATTTATATTTTAATAGGTACTAAAGTATGACTTAATCTAGAAGGGGCAATATGCTGAAAATGTCCATAACTGGCTACCATATTTGGCATATAACATTGCACACACAAAATTCAAATGGAATTGAACTTCTATAGCAAAAATCAAATCATGAGGGAATAGAGTATATTTTTTGCTTTTTTAAATAGATCTAAACCAATAGTTTATCAAATAGTATTTAACACTTAAATGAGAGTCACCTTGCACTTGCTAAGAATTGTCTTTACCCTGATTCTAAGGAGAAATGATAATCCTTAACAGAATTTTTTAAACAAAAACAATTTACATCTTTGAAAGTTGTTTTAATCTGCTTATTAATTTATTAATAGCTTCATATAGGCGTACACCTTAGAGTCACTTGCATTCCCAAATAATATTCCGTATGCTCTTTACACACAGACATCAACAAAAAATTCAGGTGTTTCAGTGATTAACATTTATTTACTACACAGCTCTTGTTTTCTAGCTCTGTGTTCTGCATATACATGAAAAGATGATATCGACACTGAAAGAACTGCATTCTCATGAGACAAGATTTAAACAACTCAAAAACCACTGAAGAAACATGAAATCAATATTATATGTTATAGACTGGTTTATTCATGGAACATAACTCTAAAAATCCAAAATAAAAATATCAACGATTATGAAGTTATAACAAATTAACTGGTAAGGTCAGATGTACTATATAATTATGCCATATGCTATCAATATAATTAAGTATACTTTATGAATGAATTTATTGCCCAAAGTATTTGTTGGTATTGGAATCAGACAATGCTAAAGTTTGACGTAAACCAACCCCGCTAGTCTTCAAAATGGGATTCTAAAGAGACAACTAGTGAACTCACAGAGGGAGAAATAAGTTTGTTAAATGAGCTAAACTTAAGGAAAATCAGAATAAGTAGCACAGATCAGTTGACCATGTCTTAGTGTCTGTTCTATGTCACTCGTGTAACAACATAGCTGATTTTACATATAAAACATGTGTGTGCACATGTGTGTGTAAATGTGTGAGAAGTCACCTGTTGCAGCAGAGGACAGTGACATTTACTTGGCTTCCTAACTGGCTGCTCAGATAACTAAAAGGCTAGTGCTGTAAACTAGGCACAGGTGCATTAAGCACTTAAAACCTAATTCCAATTTTTTGCTTTTATGCAGTCCAAGATGAAAAACCTAATTTTTATGGGTCAAGTGCATCATTTATAAAAATATGAGGCGATAGTATTAGTTACCCTCTGAGAACTATTGTGCAAAGTAGCTTATTAGCAATTGTGTAGAGCTTTGAAAATATAAAGCGTTTAATATAGTTAATCAGCTGGGAAGCAGGTTTCTTAGTTTATAATTAAACAGTCTCTTTTTCAGTGAATAATTTATAGTAGTTCATGCAGTGTTAATTTAAAGTCATTTCCTACCACTAGTTAAGATTTCAAACTCTTAAAATCAATCGGTGATTAGTACTGGAGAATAACAGGGGCCCAATAGAATTAATGAGACTCTACAGAACTAAAGAAATTGTATGGAGAAAAGAGAGAAGAATTCCCTTTCCCCCAATGCAATTTCTTAGTCTGAATTTTGAAAATCCCCTAACACCAGCCTGAGAGAACATTAGATTAGGTTTAATGTATCATAAATCATGATGGATGAACTTCAATAGGTACTTGTTTAGCCTGGAAATCCACGTAAAGGATTGGCATGACGCTGAGTCTTTCTGGGTAAGCAGTTTGGAAGCATTACAAAAATAAGCCATTATACTCCTTTTTCTAACATTTGAGAGAACTGAACGCAAAATAGGCTCATGGATTTTTGGCTCTCGAGGGCTTTCTAATTGTACACACCAAAGTCTCTCTTTTTTTGCAATATACAAAGAAGCTCCCCTAAGGGAATGAAACCAATATCTAAAAGCCCAGGCCCCTGCTACTAACCCTTGCTTGTGGACAGAAGCAGATTTTTGCCTGTGGGTGTAGAAAGTTCTAAGAGTTTTATTATTTAAAATTCAGCTATTTCTTAGTTAATTTTTATTTTGTCAGTTAAAGAAGAAACAACTGTCTTTGGAGAAGTCTAGGCTCTAGACCTCCAGTAATGGAAGTTCAGTGCAATTAAAGGCAAAAAAGAGGCTGTGGGATTGTCCCTTGGCTATGGCTGCAGACTTAAAGCATACCCCACTCAGTAGTTCCATAAACGAGTGTGTAGACAGAACAAAAACAATGTGAACTGTGTTGTAAATTCGAATGAGAAAGTGCCTTTGGGGATAAGATATCAGATGTCAGCTTTTGAACTTGTTCCAAGCATCTGTTTCAGAAGGATGAGCAAACACACTGAGTGAACACAGGCGGCCATCTCAAGTCGATAAATTAATGGAAAGGCTCTCCATACATATTACCTTTTATAATGTAAGTAGGATTTGAGCCACCATGATAAACTGACAAAATATTGCTGAGAGGAATGGATCTAGAAACCAATAATACTATAATAAGGTAAATAAAGTTAATTTCCTATATGAATTCATTCTCTAGTAAGGTAAACAAAAAAAATTACATGAAAAATGGAGTATTTGCCAGTCACAATGGAAACCAATTGAAGAAGCTGTTGGAAACAGATCACAGCAAAACAACTAAAAAGATACTATAATGTAATCAGTCTTGTGTTATAATTAGGCGCCTTTCTCTCCCAAGGAGACTGTAAACAACTGAGAGATTGAGGGAAACACCTTAAATTCTTTGCTATCCCCAACTCCTGAGCACCATTCTGTGGTATAGTTGTGCACTAATAACTTTTGTTGGATTTCATTAAATTTGACATTTTAAAGCATTAACTTTGTAGATGTCAATTGGTTCTATTCAGTCTGATAATTCCCTGCCAACTTTTGTTTTGCTGTAGCCTTGTATTCTGAGTTGCATTGTGGGTAATGGAAAAGATAAAAGAGAGAAACACTTGACACCCTTTAGGATTAAGAGAGCAGGATGATACTTAATAAACAAGCTGTATCAGTGTATGTGTGAGGAAGAGGATTCTATTCAGAAACAACCTAGATCTCATGCCCTGAAGCTTTAAAACATATGTCTGAGCCATCCAACAAACATATTTACAATAAAGTCACAGTGTCTCTTTCCTTCCAACCAACCAGAATTTATTTTTGGGGTGCATGGTCCAGGAATCAAACCCAGGTCTCCCGCATGAAAGGCAGGCATTCTAACCACTGAACCACCCGTGTACCCTTAGAAGTTATTTTTTATTTAATATATCAGAGTGTTCCTATCTTGGTAATGGAAATTTTCAAATATACAACATTATTAAAAAAGGATGTAATGCTTTAGCTTCTATGAAATTTGCAAATATTGATATAATCTGTAAATTTTAATCTAGCTCAGTTGCTTGGGAAAATTAAAATCTGGGTTTATTTATACCTGATGCTGTTATTAAAAAGCATATAAGTTATTTTTGTAATAAAGGATACTAAAGTTTCGAAAAGATGGATTGGTGTAGAGAGATTTGTTTTTATATTCCTGGTTATTCTTATATTCACTTCCCTTTATCTAAGGACTCCAATTGCCAATCTATGATCTCAATGAAATTCATTAATAATACAAGAACAACCCTTATAACTTGAAGGCAAAATCTGATGCTGAAAGAAAGTTGGGGTATTATTTAATTATAATGTATCAGGGTTCTATTCAGTTTAGTGAATTTACTCAAAGCTAATTACTGTAGTTAATCACTCAAATTGCACAAAGTTAGACAGAATTGCAACTGTGTTTTAAATGTCCTTTCTCTGTAGGACAACTGCAGGCAAAACACTTAGGTAAGCATTAAAGTAAGAAAGGACTTTTTTTTGAGGTGGGAATAAATTATGGTTTTGCAGTTACGACCCCTTCTTTGTGACGACTAAATAAATCACATTCGACTAAAGCACGATGTCTTAGCATCAGCTATTTGAATAGGAGAATCTTAAATCAGCACAACTTGCTGGCCTGATGATAAGAGTGAATAGGTACTTTTCCATCAAAGTTAAGAATATGCCTCTACTAAGGAAAATGAAAAAAGTGCTCAGGGTAAACTAGATTTTTTATTAGCTTATAAAGATCCAGGACTATAAACACTGATAAGATGAACTGCAGTTTATAAAGGCTGGCAATAAATACATTGTGTTTTGAAATATTACATCCTTAATATTTAAGGAATTGATCATGTAGCAGTGAAAATTAGATGAAAGTAATAAGAACTCAATCTAAAAAATATTTCTTTATCTTTCTTGCTTTTCTTATTTTCTGGCTCAAAAGTCACATTCACTCTCCTTTCCAAAATGATTCTGCTTACCTGTGTCCTGATATTCTACATTATTTCAGTTATCCATCTAAAAAAATGATTTTGAAATCTGAACATTTTCTTTTCTATTTATGCACAAACTAGAAACTTGTTTAGGTCACATCTAAGCTTTCCTTAATGCTAAAATCCCTCAAGTGATTTGTGGTATATTGAGTGAAAAAAAATAGTGAATCACTACTTGCTTCCACTCTTTCATCATTCACTCACTCACTTGGAACATTTACACACTAATTTTCACTGGTGCTCAAAGGATAGCAATGAATTATTTATCAATTAATTCAATGATATCCCCAGTTATGAACCATTTTTGTATCACAGTTTTATATTTCATATCACTTTACATTATTGATTCTTTCTTCCTTCTTGGAAATCTCTTATAGGAGGTCAATGGACTTCACTCATTTGCATCACAATGGGGATGACATTCTCCCTAGCTTTTGTTCTGCTTTTATTACTTAGTAATAGTTGTAAAATCAGGCTTAAATTGAGAAAGGAAGGATTTTTCTAAATTATTTCACCATCATAGCAGACTACCGAGTTTGTCTTTCACCTACCACCTTCCATTCTGCTGCCTGTGTTTGCAAAACATGAAATCCTTGCTTTTCTTAGTTTTGTTTTGTTTCTTTTGACTTTGTTTCTTGAGACTCAAGAAGTCAACCCTATCCATGCACACTGCAATTTAAATTAAAAAATTAATGTTTAAATATTTTAAATATATTCTTTCATTATATCAAATGGCTATATGTGATGTATCCATATTTACTAGGAATTTATATAAATTATCTTAACTCTCTTATCCTACCTTGTGAGAAGTTGAAGAGTCCTTAACATGACATTTAGTATTGTGCTGCATTGAAATAGATGCAAGGAGGGTCAGTCTAGGGAATTCACTGCTACAAAATTTCAAGTGCCAAAGGAAATTATGGTACATCACACACACACATGTACATATACATGCACACGTATTCTAGTATGTTGCTCAAAGATGAAATTCTGAATTTCTATAAGAGCACCTGAGAGTTAAAAAGATTACTTTAATCCTCTTATAACGCTATGCTTCCTCCAAAGTGGTAAACTCCATTTCATCTTTAATTCCTTGCAGGTCTAGAATTTCTAATAATCAACCATAGGGCAAGAATCTGGATTTGCAGGCTAACCAATAAATATCAGAACTGTTAAAATAAGGTGTGGAGAGACCAACTGAAGACATAACATTTCATTTTTTAAAAGTACATTCTACTTTTTCTTTAAGTATTTAAACCAAATTTTAGGAATGCATATTATAGTTTTTTTTTCTTTAATGAGAAAATTGTGGCAAAAATAAAAGAAAAGCCAGTAAGATAAGGTCAAATGAGGTGCTATACACATGCCTTTACATTCTGTACAATTGCTAGAGGTGGGCTGTAAATGGTCTCATCTTAATAGGATCAAATGCAAAGAGGGAAATACTAATTTTATAATCCACACTACCTGTGAGTTAAAAATACCTCAGCTTCTCAAAGGAACAAACAAAAACACTATTTCTGCTTTAGAGACCACATAAAGGAGCACACAATGAGCAGTATTTTTAACCACATACTTATAATAATCATGACAATGATATTTGTAGAAGTAGAAGCCAATCTGTCCCTCAAGGTGAGCTAATTACACCAATTTTATGTAGAAGTCAAAGAAGTGTGTCCAGGTGTACAGCTCTCTGTTGTTCCACAGCTCAAAGATAAATCCAGAGAGTATGCTTTGTTAAGGATCATGCAAGAGTGAATAAACTTTACATTCTATGAGAATAATCTATGGAGGTTGGTTAGAGGCGGTGCATATATTATATGTTGAGGGCTCCATGGAAATAGATATTTCAACAGTTAACTGACATAGAGGTAAGAGTCACATACAGAAAGGGAAAAGCCAAATGAGCACCCAAACTTTGTAAAGAGGTAGATGGAGAGATAACAGTGGACAGGGACAACATGGGGAGGTCCTCATGGTACCTCCAACTTTAAGGAAGTGAAACTGCTGACACCTAATAAAAAATGTTTTCATATATTTTTCATGTTAAACCAATGATTTGCATTACTTAGAAAGCTGTTGGGTGTAAGTCATTTAAATGTTAGATGACATTTACCAGAAAAAAATGACCTTTGTGCTGTAAGAGTTGATCTGAACTCATTCTTAAAAAGAATGACTAGATGGTTAGATCAAAAATCCATGTAGGCTGTTCCTCCTTTTGGAAGGAAAGCTATGGCGTCCGTGGTTTACAGCAGTGCTTCTCCAAGGTTGTCCTTGGACCAACAGCAACAATATCTGGGAACAAGTATCAGGAACAAAAAGGCCTAAATTGGCCCCACCTGGCCCGTAACTACTTCCTTTCCACAAAGTCAAAGTGCCAGAAAGCAAAAGTACTTATTATTTCCAGATTTCTCCAGAGAATGATAAAGTGTTCAATATTAAGTACCTTAAGGCCACCTCTTTTTACCTCAGAAATTCTCATTCTCAAGTTGTGACGAATGTAGATGACTCTTATTTAAGGATTACTTGTAAAAAGTAATATATTCATAATTTGGGAATGAGAAATGGACAGTCCAACAACGTTCTTGTGAGTGTCAATGGCTTCTTAGAAAATCAACACAAATAACAGTGAAGAACAATTATTCTGGGGCCAGACTGTCTGGGCTCTAATATGATTTCATCACCTCTTAGCTATATGATCTTGTGCAATTAACCATAGCACCTCAGTCTCCCAAATGTGTAAAATGCGGATGATAATAAAGTTGATCCATGAAGCTCTGAGCATGCTGACGCCTAACAAAGACTAAGCAAATAGTAGACGCCAGCTGCTTTCTAGTCATTGTTTCTTAAGCACTCACATCACATCTTTTGCTGTGCTTCCTGCCAAGGCTACAAAGATGCAGAGCCTCCTGGTGGAAAAAAGCATAAAAAATAAATACTTCTATTTACAGCACAATAAGGGAAAGGATGGAAGATGTGGTTATTATGAGAGGAAATGCTTTTTAAAAAGCTGGTTACTGTGGAGGGGACAGGGAAGGTTTACTGAAATCGGTGATGCCTGAGGCTTAGGGAGAGAAAAGAAAGATAGTGAAGATGGAGATAGGACACTCGAAAAAGTGGGACAGGGGTTCTTACAGTGCCAAAAATTAGTTCTAATACAGCGTTCACTAATGCCAGCTAATTCCTCAGGTTTCCACAAAAATGTCTTCCGCTGTGATTTCACTCATTCACTTCCATCTCTTTTCTGTCTCTGAGGTTGAGTGTTGGTTGTTCTTGCTTCAGGGCTGACCTCTCATATCTTGCTCCTAATCTCAGTAGCAGCCCTGCATGCCACACTGCACATCATCAAATTCCTCCTCTCTTTTTCTTTTTGATTTTCCCTCACAAGGAAGTCTTTCCTACATATCCAGACACATGCTCAGGACCTCATTATTTAAGACAATGCAAAATGACTAAAAATACAGAAAGTCATTCCTCAACTCCTCTATCTTTCGAAGATATCATTTACTCTCTTTTCCTTCCCCAAAGTCAAAATATTAATATATAAACCACTCACCTGTACCTCTTTTCAAACCATTTTTTGATTTCCACCACTAGTAACATTTTTCTTTTTTTTTTTTTTTTTTTTTTTAAAGACAGAGAAAGAAGGAAGGATGGAAGGAAGAAAGTGAGGAAGAAAGGGAAACATTTTTAAACATTTTCTTGTTTTATTATATTTTGTTTGTTTGTTTGTTTTTTACATGGGCTGGGGCCGGGAATCGAACCGGGGTCCTCCGGCACGGCAGGCAAGCACTCTTGCCCGCTGAGCCACCGCGGCCCGCCCAACATTTTTCTTTTGACAGTCATTGGTAAGGACATGTTCCAAGAAACTGCAACTCAGCCCCATCCTTCTTGCCACATTTGACATGTTTAATCTATCCTGAACTTCTTGTTTCTAGTTACCAACTCAACTCTATTTTTTCTTCCTTTTTCCTGAATCTTTTTTCTTCTCTGTTTACACCACCTCTTGACAAGTACTTTTTCATCCATTATTTCTGATTGCAGACTCAGTGCAGATCCCACCTTAGTAAATGCCTCAAGGAGTTGTTATCCAGCCTGGAAATCACTTAGTATAGACTTAAAACATCAGATCAAGGGAAATTCAGCAAAGACGATTCTAGTACATGACAGATGCAACTGGGGTATGTGACTCTCTGGCAGATGGAATTTGGGGACAGATTTTAGTGCATTGATGGCAGTGAGTCTTAAACAGAGATAAATAACAGAATCACAGTGTCTGAGCCACATTCCAAATGATTCCAAGTAAATCATTTTGGACACAGTTAGGGAATCTGGACTTTTGGAGACCACCAAGATTTCAATTAATGCCTCTTAATTGGTAGCCCCTGACCTAAAGGTATAGTTGAAATATATATTCTACATGCACTCACCACGTATTTGGTGTTCTGAATTAAAACTCTGAATGATATTGGGCAGCAATAAAGTTGAATCTGCTCCCTGACAAGTAACTACAGGGCAATTAATCTATACTGACAGTCAACTACAAGACTGCATGCTTCAACAGTCACCCAAGCTGAGACACCTCCTGTCAAAACTGCAGAAATTAAAACTCAATCCTGGATGGAGGTGCTCTAAGGGTACAACGACTGAGGAAAGGAAGGGGGGCTGTGCTGTACACATACAACAGACGTTTGAGCAGCCACAAGAAGGAATGAAGTTGTGAGGCATGCAACTAGGTGAATGAATCTTAAAAACTATATGTTGAATGAAATGTCAGAAACAAAAAGACAAATATTACCATGCCTCATTCATATAGACTGCCTTTAATATTAAAACTTGGTGAACTGAAGTTGAGAGCATGGGTTATCAGGTTGAGGCTTATTGTAAAGGGTCCTAGACTGTAAGCTCTTACAGCAGTCACATATTGTGCTGGTTTTAAAGGAAGTATGCCCCCTAAGAAAAGCCATGTTTTAATATAAATTCCATTTCATAAAGGTAGAATAATCTCTATTCAATACTGTATGTTTGAAACTGTAATGAGATTATCTCCCTGGATGATGTGATTTAGTCAAGAGTGGTTGTTAAACTGGATTAGGGGATGACATGTCTCCACCCATTTGAGTGGGTCTTGATTAGTTTCTGAAGTCCTATAAAACAGGAGAATGAGAGACTCAGAGAGAGCAAAGAATGCTGCAGCACCACGAAGTGGAGAGTCCATTGGAGACGAAGAAGGAAAACGCCTCCCAGGGAGCTTCATGAAACCAGAAGCCAGGAGAGTAAGCTAGAAGATGATGCTGTATTCACCATGTGCCCTTCCAGCCAAGAGAGAGAAGCCCTGACTGTGTTCGCCATGTGCCTTCTCACTTGAGAGAGAAACCCTGAACTCCATCGGCCTTCTTGAACCAAGGTATCTTTCCCTGGATGCCTTTGATTGGACATTTCTAATTGGCCTCGGCCTTAGAACTGTAAACTAGCAACACATTAAATTCCCCCTTTTTAAAAGCCATTCCATTTCTGGTATATTGCATTCCAGCAGCTAGCAAACTAGAACACATATATTCAGGATTTCAGGAGTTGTAACTGTTATTTCTAAATTCTGAGCTATTGAGCTTGTTATATATAACCTGGTCATTCCCTGAAACTTCGGGTATTTATGTGACAGCTAATACCCAGAGTTAGAGCTCTGAAGCCATGAAAGTCAGCATTACCCCATACAGGAACTGTTTAAAAATGGAAAAAGTGATCAGACTTTGAGTAGAGATATGAATGAAGGTGATTTAATACTAAGAGAGATCAGAATACTGGGTAAAGGATGATATCATCCATATTTTAAAACCTTAACTTCTGAGACCAAAGTTAGAGATTTTTATTTCATACAAAATTTATAATTTGGGGAGCACATTACCTAATTTAACTGTATGATCAGTTTAGTTGAACACCATAAGTACATGGAACCTTGAATAGGGCATGAGATCATGCTGGTTTGCCCAGGTTAGTGTGATGACCCCATATATCCCAGAGTAATTTGGGCAGGTAATAAAAAAGTATTTGCAAAGTCCCCTTGGGGAACTGAGGAGAAAGGAGGAAATATTCAACTTTCCATGTGGGAAATTCCTGATAGTCTCGCAAGCAGTGGGGACAACCAAACCAATAGGTTGAAACCTCTATCTTGGTATCTGTCCCTGTGAAACTTATTCCTGCAAACGATAGGCTAAGCTTTCTTTTAATATGCCTAAGAGTCACCCCCAGAGAATTTTTGTTGCTCAGATGTGACCTCCCTCTCTCTAAGCCAACTGGGCAGGTGAACTCACTGCCCTCCCCCTACGTGGGCCATGACTCCTGGGGTGTAAAATTCCATGACATCGTGGGACAGAACTTCCTGGATAAGTTGAGACCCAGCATGATGGGATTGAGGGAACCTTCTTGACCAAAAGGGGGAAGAGAGAAATGAGACAAAATAAAGTGTCAATGCCTGAGAGATTTCAAACAGAGTTATCCTGGAGGTTATTCTTATGCATTATATAGATATCCCTTTTTAGTGAATGATACATTGGAGTGGCTGGAGGGAAATACCTGAAAGTGTTGAGCTGTGTTTCAGTAGCCTTGTTTCTTGAAGACGATTGCATAACGATACAGCTTTTACAATGTGACTGAGTGATGGCGAAAAACCTTGTCTCTGATGCTCCTTTTACCAGGGTATGGACAGATGAGTAATAAAAGTGAATTATAAATAAATAAATAATAGGGAGGATAAGCAGTAAAATAAATTGGGTAGGTTGATATGGCAGTGGTCAATGAGAGGAATGGTAAGGGATATGAGATGTATGAGTCTTTCTTTTTATCTTCCTCTTCCTGGAGTGAAGCAAATGTTCTAAAAATGATCATGGTGATGGATACACAACTATGTGATGATATTGTAAGCCACTGATTGTACACCATATATGAATTGTGTGTGAAGATTTGTCAATAAAAATATTTTAAAAAAGAGAGAGAAAAGAACCTCAGTCCTAAGTAGCAGCCTATTCTAAATTTGCTTATGGTCTTGATGCTTAAAAACTCTTAAAATGGCAACAAAAAATAAAATATCTAAATAAAATTTATTATGGAAATCTAATTTAGATGTCAGGACAGTATAAATCAGAATTTATGTCTTAATTATTCTTACTCTAATGTTTTTTGAAATTATTAGGACAAATCTTTAGATAACTTGCTGACAGATTTTTTTCTAAGAGAAATAAAATCATCTTTAAAAAGCAAACTTTCCAAGAGTTTTTGTTTGTTTGCTTTCTTATTTGTTTTTTGGTGCATGGCCTAGAAATCGAACCCAGGTCTCCTGCATGGAAGGTGAACATTCTACCACTGAACCACCCGGGCACCAAAAAGTAAGCATGTTTTTGGGTATGCTGTATGGCAGGGTCACATTTCATTCTTTTTCCATGTGAGTATCCCATTATTGCATTTGTTGAATTTTTGTTTGCTTGTTTGTTTGTTTTGGAAAGTGTACAGGCCGGGAATCAAACCTGGGTCTCCCATGTGGCAGGTGAGAATTCTATCACTGAACTATACTTGGATCCCCTAAATAAATGCTTTTTTAAAACACTACTGGAAGTAGAAGCTGTCAAAATAATACTTAGATGCAGGCAAATTCAATGTGAAAAAATATACATAATTCATGATAGTTCTAATTTAAATTAGGTAGTAAGTTTAGTGATAAAGACAGACAAATTGCACTTTGCCCTCAGTTTTACTATAGAAAACATGTTTTGGATATTAATGTCAGTAATGCTGATAACAAGCAGTTTTAGGCTGTTTTGAAAAAAAATGAATGCTGTCAAATTTACTGAGTTATTTGTACCTGTGGTTGTTTTTCTCTTATTTTCAGTCCACCTAAAATTCAATAAAACAGAATGGGGAAAGTAAGCATCTATTACATAATGCAAGCAGTAGTGGGTAAATAGTCCCTGTCGCTACATACAGAAAAACTGATTATAAAACAAAGCTGAATATGCTAGAGACAAATAGTAGTAAAAGGAATATAATTTATATTGCACTTGTCAAATCTGCTTAACCTTTAATGATTTCTGGTTGAAGAGAAATAGAGCAGACATGCTCTATTTATATAGCTGTCAGTTTATGTGGGAACACATGGGGACACAATTTCAGGTTAATGTTTTTCCACATAGGCTCTGGAAGCGTTCAACTTCAATGAAAAACAATTTTGACTATCAATTTAAAAATAATTTCTATAAAAAATCATGAGAGCTATACTAGTTCTTTATCTTATTCATTATTTATTTCCCCAAGTGTTACTGAATATGTGTTATTGTAATTTGTTCCAAATTATTTTGGAAATAAATAGGGGACAAATATATTAGAGAAAAGGTAGAGATATTGCTCTATTTGGAATAGGCAGTCAACAATCTCATGTTGCATTTACATTGTAACAATAATAACAATTAATATTTTGGTTAAATTAAATTTTTCCAGAAATGTGATTCTTGTAGAATCAACAAGCAGTCAAGTTATAATGATTAAAGTTTAGTTTTGCGTAAATTAAATATAAGTTAATATTTAAGTTATCAATGCATATTAAGAAATGGCTACTCAATGCTGCTCAGCACTGCTTAATGCAACCCTTCTCTTTTTCATGTCCTTACCTCTTCCTCCAAAATCTGTTATTATGTGTGAGACCTGGAGCCAAAACTAATAAATTCAGCAAATGATATGGCCTCCTTCTACACTGAGGGAAAGAAAGGGCCTCAAGTATAATCGCCCTAAGGCATTCCAGACTGAAGAAAAATTACTCTAATGTCTCCACCTCTTCTTATCTCTTTCCCTTCTGTCTCAGAAAGGTCCCTTCTGCTTTGTATGACTATTTTACCTGGGTGGGATCTACCTTGTTTCATCACTCCCTCTTCTGTTGTCTCTCTTCGATTTTCATTCTTCACTTGCCACTGATTACCTAACTGGAGCTTTCTCAAAGACTCAAGTCTGATCATTTTAAACCACTTTTCCCTCAATACTGCTTCTCTCTTAAATAAGAAGAAAAGAGTCATCGTTTTCTTCCTATTCATGTCTGCTTTTGAAATTGCCCATCTTCACTGTCCTTATTTCTCAAATCCCAGTTACTCCCATAATTTGTTGACATTTGGCTTCTGTCCCACCTCTCTAATGTTACAGTACATCAATGGCATTATTTTCAAGTTTTAGCACTCATCACTTAAACTCTTTTCAGCATTTTACACCATTGTCCAGATCTTCATATGTGAATCTGCCTCATTTTGCCACTGAAATGGTGTTACTTTCTGGTTTTCATCTTTCCTCACAAGCATCTCTTTCAATTTGTTTCAATGGCTGTTTCCTTTAGTTGTAGACAGTTTGAAGTCCCAGGTTATAAAACTGTATTAACTTTCATCTATAATTGAAGAAACAGAGGAACAAAATGACCCACTGAAAAGATGGTAAGTCTTAAACATATAAAAATCAAATACTTTCAAACCAAATAATATTTTAAATATTTTACAGCAAATACTTTTATCAAAGAATATATTCCCCCCATTAATATAATCTCTAAGTTTACATTATCATTTTTGCCTTGATTTTTTTTTTCTAAAATTGAGTATAGTTAATCCCAGTGTATTATCACTCAGCATCTTAGGGAAAGCCAAGGCGTGGCAAAGGCACATGGTCTATTTTGTGTATCATCATATCCAACTGAGCTAATCCACAGAGTGTTCTTGCACTGCTCCTCTGTAACCTAAATCATTAGTATTGAACTTCTCACAGAGGAGATGATCGTTAAATAAGGGGTCAAATGCACTGATACCCTGGATTCGATTTTGAAGCAACTTGTGCTACTCAGAATCAAGATAATTCACTTGTCCAGAAAACCTTTGAAAGTCTGGGATGCTCTTTCAGTAGGATTTACTCTAGGTTTGCAGCTTCCACTTTCCTTGGAAAGGAATCTTAAGAGCAGTTCAGAATTTTTAAGTGCTCTTAAATTATACAAGGATCCAGGTACTGAGCAAGGGTTGGAAGAGCTAGTCATTTTTTATATGAAAGAGAGACAAAGGAATGTTGAAACGGCTTTCACATTCATGACCATTAGAGTTCCCTAGTTTTGTTCAGTGCAATGACAGTCAGTACCTGAACAACATATTTCTACAGTAGATGGACTTTTTAAGTTTATTTTACCAATTATGAGATATATTAGTTTATGGTAACATGTTGCTGAAGTTAGGAATTTATTCACCTGGGAGTTGAAACTTATTAAAATACATCGCTTAATATCCTATAACTCAATATTTATTAACACTAAATGATTTTGTTGATACTTCTTTATCCTTATTTCATTTCCAGAGGGCAGGAGAAAAGGAAGAAGAAGAAACATAATATATAACTACAATAAATAGAAATAGCACTATGGCCAATTAAGTGATATAGAGAAATAGAGAAGTCCAGAACAAGAGAAAATTGAGAAGATAACCTGTCAAAAAACATTTATCATTACATACTATATTTTCAGTAGAAAATATAAGAAAGACTTAACAGCTACTTACAAATAGATTTTATTTAATTAGGTAATGGAAAAAATATAAATGATATATGTAAATATATATTTTTCCTTAAATGTGCTATGATTATGCAATATGAGTTTAGAGAAACTGAAGGTCACAGGAAGCTACAATAGCCAGATAACGTATTAAAACAATAGAACAACCATGAGCCTTGCACTGAACATTGAATGATGACAAAACTTACTTATACAGTGAGAAAAACATTAATTAAGGGAGAAGTATATGGCAAAGACCAATTGAAAATATGAAAAGTTTCACATTAACGTTGAACAGGACAAAGAACATGTTTGTGTGACTAGACCACAGAGTATGCCCAGACAATGGGAGGTCACAAAAATCAGGTAGAGATTTTCGACTCAGCATGCTTTGAAAGATAAAGATAAAAATAAAAAAAAATTCACTGGAGTTCATTCGACAAGGGAATGTCATGATAAAGCTTGATTTATAAAAAAAAAATGTGCTCCTTAACTAAAATGGTTGAATTATACACAATGTTACCAAATACATTAAGTAGAAACAATGAATGGTTCCTAAATTATCACTGGAAAATACAAATCCATTAACATATATTATTTTCAGGGCACAGTGCCTGCAATTAAGACATATCTAATTAGGCAAAATGGAACTGTGAATTTATTGCTTATTTTTAATTTTCCATTACATGCTGATTGAGCCATTTACCAATTATTGTTTCTGTGCTCATGATCATTATATTGTAAAATTATTCTACTATTCACACCTTTACATTGCAAATACATCAGCTTACAAGTCTTAACATATTCTATTATGATTTTTTGCCACTCAGTAATGAGGAGGTAACAAAAGCTTCTTTTAACTGTTGGAGCTTAAGGAGTATCAAATTTACTGTGGAAAAATGAATAACCATAAGCAGCTCAGTTACTTTCTACCTTATATCATTAATTCTGTATTTTCTGGGTTCTATCACCACTGTTCTTCAAATATTCAAGTACAGAGTACACTTTCTTACTACAAATATATTATTGCTAAAAGAATATTAAATCAGATTTCTGCTTCTAGCATTGTTGGAGTCACTGGCAGCAGACAAACACTCCTACAGAGAAAAGTTATAAAAGTAAATAAGATTTTTTAAAAGACTTTTCAAAAGCATCAGATTGTAACTCCGGCAACTTAATATGAAGGACAAGATTCTAGAAAAGGGAAGAACAAAGAGGTGTGCTGAGATACTATAGTCACTTTTCTTTCAAATTAATTGTCTGTTTCAGGCATGTAGCAGGAACTAGGCAAAAATATCCAGTGACTATCCAAGGTACTCAGCTGAACGTTCTGAATAGTTATGCCCTAGGATTAGGGCAAACAAGAGGCAAATGGAGCATTAAAAACTAGCCTCAAATCTTTTCAGACTAGATTGAGGTGAAAAACTGCACTATAATTATCTAAAAACAAAAAAGGAAGGAAGGAAAGAAGAAACAAAGACGTATATAGGTAGGTACAGAAGGAGGGAGAAAGAAAGAAAAGAAGGGAGGGAGGAAAGAAGGAAAGCTGTCAGAAAAGTGAAAAGAAAAGAATATCTCTGAATAAAAATAAAAAAAAAAATCCTAAGACAAGTTTTATATAGAATAAATAGCATTCAAATAGAAACTCAGTAAAGATATAAGGAGGACCAAATAGCAATTTTATAAATGAAAAAACACAGTAACTGAAATAAAAACTCATTGGATGGACTCAAAACAGAATGAAAGAGACAAAAATAAGATCATTGCATTCTAAGATAGAAGAACAGAAATTTCCCAATCCAAACAAGAGAGAGAAAATAGACTGAAAAATAAGCAGATTCTCAGAGAACTCTAGAATGATGACCAAAACTGGTCATCTTTGATATACTAGAAAGAGGGTGGACCGAAGAATGATTGAAGAAAAAAATGACTAGAAACTTCCCTAATTTAGTGACATACATAAATGCACATATTCAAAAAGCAAAGCAAACTCCAAGAAAAAAGAAACTCAAACAGTATACACTAAGATACATCATAGTCAAGCTTACGGGATTAAGGACAAGGAAAAATCTTGAAAGCAGCGAGAGAAGCACAAAGTTCCCCATAGGAGGGGTATAATTGGAATAATGATAGATTTTGCACTGGAAACCATGGAGGCTAGAGGGAAGTGGCATATTTTGTTAGTGCAAGAAGAAAATGACTACCATCCCCAAATCCTATCTCAATAAAAATATACTTTAGGAATGAATAGGAAATGAAGACATTCTCAGATGAAGGAAAACTAAGAGATTTTGTTTTCAGCAGACCTACTTTAAAGCAATAGCTCAAAGAAGTTCTCTAAACAGAAAGAGGGATAAAAGAAGGAAACTTGTACTTTCAGGAAGGAAGGCATATGATAAGAACAAACAAAGAGGGGGGTAAATTAATATACTTTAACTTTCTTCTTGAGTTTCTGAAGTATATTCAACTTTTGGGAAGCAAAAATTATAACACTCTATGTTGTTCTAAAAATACAGAGAGAGAGAGGGGCCAAGATGGCGGCTTAGTAATGTGCACGTGTTTTTATTTCGTCCTACAGAGCAACTACTAAATGACCAGAAACAGTACAGAACAGCTCCTGGAGCCACGACAGTGACCGAACACACAGCGTGCCCCAGTCTGGACCAGCTGGACCGGCTGCGAGTCTCCGGAACAGTGAGTTCCCCAAAATGCACGCAGAGTTAGCTGCGGCAGCCGGCAGCCGGCACCCCTCCCCAACAGGCGGCTTCCCTAAGGGGGGATTACACACGCTGCAACTGCCCCAAACGCAGAAACAGGCTGCTTTCAGGGCTGTCTCCCACCTGAACCTTCCCCACAGGAGGGGTGAAATGCAAGTCAGGTGGAATCCCTCTCTCAAGGAATTCAGACCCCAGGGCTTCGCAATTTGAAGCCATTAAAACCAGCCTACAACCTTTCCTCTGTCTCCACCATGTCCCCAGCAGGGAGAGCCTTCCAAAGTTAAAGGAGCCACAACATTTTTGCTGGTGGGACCTGTAGACAGACAAGCGCCATATACTGAGCAAGATAAAAAAAACAGAGCCCAGAGACTTCACAGGAAAGTCTTTCAACCTGCTGGGTCTCACACTCAGGGAAAACTGACGCAGGTGATTCCTTCCCCGCAAAAGGAGGCTAGCTTAGTCCAGGAAAACCCGGCTGGAGTCTGTAATACCTATGTAGACCCTCCTAAGGGTGGGGAGAGAAAAGGCACATTACAAGCAGGACAAGAAACAAGAAAACAAGAACTGAAAAAGTACCCTCTGTTAAACAAAACTTAAGTTAGAGGCACAGAAAAAGCTGAACTGAGGTCAATGAACAGATTGACAACAAACTCATCTAGCAAGAAAACCCTAGGTAAGATAAGTGAAAGCAATCTCCAGAATAAACTAATTAAGGTAATTAAATGTCCAGACGCCAGCAAAAAATAACAAATCACACCAGGAAAATTGAAGATATGGCCCAGTCAAAGGAACAAACCAATAGTTCAAATGAGATACAGGAACTGAAACAACTAATTCTGAATATATGAACAGAAATGGAAAACCTCTTCAAAAAGCAAATCAATCAATTGAGGGAGGACATGAAGAAGGCAAGGAATGAACAAAAAGAAGAAATGGAAAGTCTGAAAAAACAAATCACAGAACTTATGGGAATGAAAGATGCAGTAGAAGAGATGAAGAAAACAATGAAAAAAACATGGTAGATTTCAAGAGACAGAGGTTAGAATTAGTGAACTGGAGGATGGAACATCTGAAATCCAAAAAGAAACAGAAACTATAGGGAAAAGAATGGAAAAATATGAGCAGTGGCTCAGGGAATTGAATGATAATATGAAGCGCACAAATATACGTGTGGTGGGTGTCCCGGAAGGAGAAAAGAAGGGAAAAGGAGGAGAAAAACTAATGGAAGAAATTATCACCAAAAATTTCCCAACTCTTATGAAAGACCTAAAATTACAAATCCAAGAAGTGCAGTGCACCCCAAAGAGAAGAGATCCAAATAGACGTTCTCCAAGACACTTACTAGTTAGAATGTCAGAGGTCAAAGAGAAAGAGAGGATCTTGAAAGCAGCAAGAGAAAAGCAATCCATCACATACAAGGGAAACCCAATAAGACTATGTGTAGATTTCTCAGCAGAAACCATGGAGGCAAGAAGACAGTGGGATGATATATTTAAATTACTAAAAGAGAAAAACTGCCAACCAAGAATTGTATATCCAGCAAAATTGTCCTTCAAAAATGAGGGAGAAATTAAAACATTTTCAGACAAAAAGTCACTGAGGGAATTTGTGACCAAGAGACCAGCTCTGCAAGAAATACTAAAGGGAGCACTAGAGACAGATATGAAAAGACGGAAGAGAGAGGTGTGGAGAAGAATGTAGAAAAAAGGAAAATTAGATATGATATATAAAATACAAAAGGCAAAATGGTAGAGGAAAGTACTACCCAAACAGTAATAACACCAAATGTTAATGGACTGAACTCCCCAATCAAAAGACATAGACTGGTAGAATGGATTAAAAAACAGGATCCTTCTGTATGCTGTCTACAGGAAACACATCTTAGACCCAAAGATAAACATAGGTTGAAAGTGAAAGGTTGGCAAAAGATATTTCATGCAAATAACAACCAGAAAAGAGCAGGAGTAGCTATACTAATATCCAACAAGTTAGACTTCAAATGTAAAACAGTTAAAAGAGACAAAGAAGGATACTATATACTAATAAAAGGAACAATTCAACATGAAGACATAACAATCATAAATATTTATGCACCAAACCAGAATGCTCCAAAATACGTGAGGCAAACACTGAACTGAAAAGGGAAATAGACACATCTACCATAATAGTTGGAGACTTCAATTCCCCACTCTCATCAATGGACAGAACAGCTAGACAGAGGATCAGTAAAGAAACAGAGAATTTGAATATTAAAATAAATGAGCTAGACTTAACAGACATTTATAGGACATTACACCCCACAACAGCAGGATACACCTTTTTCTCAAGTGCTCATGGATCATTCTCAAAGCTAGACCATATGCTAGGTCACAAAGCAAGTCTCAACAAATTTAAAAAGATTGAAATCATACACAACACTTTCTCAGATCATAAAGGAATGAAGTTGGAAATCAATAATAGGCAGAGTGCCAGATAATTCACAAATACATTGAGGCTCAACACACACTCTTAAACAACCAGTGGGTCAAGGAAGAAATTACCAGAGAAATCAGTAAATATCTCGAGGCGAATGAAATTGAAAACACAACATATCAAAACTTATGGGACACAGCAAAGGCAGTGCTAAGAGGGAAATTTATTGCCCTAAATGCCTATATCAAAAAAGAAGAAAGGGCAAAAATTCGGGAATTAACTGTACACTTGGAAGAACTGGAGAAAGAACAGCAAACTAACCCCTAAGCAAGCAAAAGGAAAGAAATAACAAAGATTAGAGCAGAAATAAATGAAATTGAGAACATGAAAACAATAGAGAAAATCAATAAGACCAGAAGTTGGTTCTATGACAAAATCAACAAGATTCATGGGCCCTTAGCAAGACTGACAAAAAGAAGAAGAGAGAGGACAGAAATAAATAAGATCAGAAATGAAAGAGGAGACATAATCGCTGACCTCACAGAAATAAAGGAGGTAATAACAGGGTACTATGAACAACTTTACGCTAATAAAAACAACAATGTGGATGAAATGGACAAGTTCCTAGAAAGGCATGAACAACCAACTTTGACTCAAGAAGAAATAGATGACCTCAACAAACCAATCAAAAATAAAGAAATTGAATCAGTCATTCAAAAGCTTCCCAAAAAGAAAAGTCCAGGACCAGACGGCTTCACATGTGAATTCTACCAAACATTCCAGAAAGAATTAGTACCAACCCTGCTCAAACACTTCAAAAAAATCGAAGTGGAGGGAAAGCTACCTAATTCATTCTATGAAGCCAACATCACCCTCATACCAAAACCAGGCAAAGATATTACAAAAAAAGAAAACTACAGACCAATCTCTCTAATGAATATAGATGCAAAAATCCTCAACAAAATTCTAGCAAATCGAATCCAGCAACACATTAAAAGAATTATACATCATGACCAAGTAGGATTCATCCCAGGTATGCAAGGATGGTTCAACATAAGAAAATCAATTAATGTAATACACCATATCAACCAATCAAAGCAGAAAAATCACCTCAATTGATGCAGAGAAGGCATTTGACAAGATTCAACATCCTTTCCTGTTGAAAACACTTCAAAAGATAGGAATACAAGGGAACTTCCTTAAAATGATAGAGGGAATATATGAAAAACCCACAGCTAATATCATCCTCAATGGGGAAAAACTGAAAACTTTCCCCCTAAGATCAGGAACAAGACAAGGATGTCCACTATCACCACTATTATTCAACATCGTGTTGGAAGTTCTAGCCAGAGCAATTAGACAAGAAAAAGAAATACAAGGCATCAAAATTGGAAAGGAAGAAGTAAAACTATCACTGTTTGCAGACGATATGATACTATACGTCGAAAACCCTGAAAATCCACACCAAAACTACTGGAGCGAATAAACGAGTACAGCAAAGTAGCAGGTTACAAGATCAACATTCAAAAATCTGTAGTGTTTCTATACAATAGCAATGAACAAGCTGAGGGGGAAATCAAGAAACAAATCCATTTACAATTGCAACTAAAAGAATAAAATACTTAGGAATAAATTTAACTAAAGAGACAAAAGACCTATACAAAGAAAACTACAAAAAACTGTTAAAAGAAATCACAGAAGACCTAAATAGATGGAAGGGCATACCATGTTCATGGAGTTAAGATGTCAATTCTACCTAAATTGATTTACAGATTCAACACAATACCAATCAAAATCCCAACAACTTACTTTTCAGAAATAGAAAAACCAATAAGCAAATTTATCTGGAAGGGCAGGGTGCCCCGAATTGCTAAAAGTATCTTGAGGAAAAAAAACGAAGCTGGAGGTCTCACGCTGCCTGACTTTAAGGCATATTATGAACCCACAGTGGTCAAAACAGCATGGTACTGGCATAAAGATAGATATATTGACCAATGGAATCAAATAGAGTGCTTAGATATAGACCCCCTCATCTATGGACATTTGATCTGTGATACGGCAGTCAAGCCAACTCATTTGGGACAGAACAGTCTCTTCAATAAATGGTGCCTAGAGAACTGGATATCCATATGCAAAAGAATGAAAGAGGACCCGTATCTCACACCCTATACAAAAGTTAACTCAAAATGGATCAAAGATCTAAGCATTAGGTCTAAGACCATAAAACAGTTAGAGGAAAATGTAGGGAGAGATCTTATGAATCTTATCATTGGAGGCAGGGTTATGGACCTTAAACCTAAAGCAAGAGCACTGAAGAAAGAAATTAATAAATGGGAGCTCCTCAAAATTAAACACTTTTGTGCATCAAAGAACTTCATCAAGAAAGTAAAAAGAAGGTCTACACAATGGGAGACAATATTTGGAAACGACATATCAGATAAAGGTCTAGTATCCAGAATTTTATAAAGAGATTGCTCATCTCAACAACAAAAAGACAGCCAATCCAATTACAAAATGGGAAAAAGACTTGAACAGACACTTCTCAGAAGAGGAAATACAAATGGCCAAAAAGCACATGAAGAGATGCTCAATGTCCCTGGCCATTAGAGAAATGCAAATCAAAACCACAATGAGATATCATCTCACACCCATCAGAATGGCCATTATCAACAAAACAGAAAATGACAAGTGCTGGATAGGATGTGGATAAAGAGGCACACTGATCCACTGTTGGTGGGAATGTCAAATGGTGCAACCATCTTCCAAACTGTGGAAGGCAGTTTGGCGGTTCCTCAAAAAGCTGAATATAGAATTTCCATATGACCCAGCAATACCATTGCTAGGTATCTATGCAGAGGACTTAAGGGCAAAGACACAAACGGACATTTGCACACCAATGTTTATAGCAGCATTATTTACAATTGCAAGGAGATGGAAACAGCCAAAATGTCCATCAACAGATGAGTGGTTAAACAAACTGTGGTATATACATATGATGGAATATTATGCAGCTCTAAGACAGAATAAACTTATGAAGTATGTAACAACATGGATGGACCTTGAGAACATTATGCTGAGTGAGACTAGCCAAAAACTAAAGGACAAATACTGTATGGTCCCACTGATGTGAACCGATATTAGTGAATAAATTTGGAATTTGTCATTGGTAACAGAGACCATCAGGAGATAGAAATAGGGTAAGATAGTGGGTAATTGGAGCTGAAGGGATACGGACTGTGCAACAGGACTGGATACAAAAACTCAGAAATGGACAGCACAATACTACCTAACTCTAATGTAATTATGTTAAAACACTGAATGAAGCTGCATGTGAGAATGATAGAGGGAGGAGGGCTGGGAACATAAGTGAAATCAGAAAGAAAGACAGATGTTAAAGATCGAGATGGTATAATCTAGGAATGCCTAGAGTGTATAATAATAGTGAAATGTGCAAGGTACAAATTTTAAAAATGTTTTTGCATGAGGAAGAACAAAGGATTGTCATTATTGTAGGGTGCTGAAATAAGAGCATAACTAATACTTCAAAATGTCACATTACGTGTAAGACTAAAGCAAAAAATGTTTGTTACAAAATTTATATTTTGACTAGAGCATTTCCTAATATAACTCATGTAGATAGTTTGATTGAATGTCATAAGTACTTGGAATCTCAGGTAGCACATGAGATTTTGTTAGTTTGTCCAGAGTGATCCCCCGATGAATCCCAGAATGATTTGATCAGTGACTGGAAAAGTATTTGCAAGCCCCCTTCGGGGAATGGTGCAAGTGAGGAGAAATTCAACTTCCCCAAGTTGAATTCTTGATATTCTCACAAGCAGTGTGGATAACCAAAGCTATAGGCTGAGCCCTCAGTCTTGGGGTGTGTTCACATGAAACTTAACCACACAAAAGATAGGTCAAGTCTACTTAAAATTTAGGCCTAAGAGTCACCCCTAAGAGAGCGTCTTTTGTTGCTCAGATGTGGCCTCTCTCTCCAGCCAATATGATGAGCAGTCTCACCACCCTCCCCCTCTCTGTGTGGGACATGTCTCCCAGGGGTGTGGACCTTCCTAGCAACGTGGGACAAGGATCCTGGAATGAGCTGAGACTCAGCATCAAGGGACTGAGAAAAACCCTAGAATGAGCTGAGAATTAACATCAAGAGACTGAGAGAACCTTCTCGACCAAAAGGGGGAAGAGTAAAATGAGGCAAAGTGTCAATGGCTGAGAGATTCCAAACAGGGTTGAGAAGAAGTAGCTTTCACAATGAGACTCTGTGAATGTGAAAACCTTATGTGTGATGCTCCTTTTAGGTACTATATCAACAGAAGAGTAGAACATATGGAATAAAATAAATAATAGGGGGAACGAATGTTAAAATAAATTCAGTTTGAAATAGTGGTAAATGAAAGCGAGGGGTAAGGGGTATGATATGTATATATATTTTTTTCTGTATTATCATCTTACTTCTTTTTCCATTGTCTTTTTATTTCTTTTTCTAAATCGATGCAAATGTACTAAGAAATGATGAATATGCAACTATGTGATGATATTAAGAATTACTGATTATATATGTAGAATGGAATGATTTCTAAATGTTTTGTTTGTCAATTTTTTTTAATTAATAAAAAAATACAGAGAGAAAATACTTAAGACAATTACACTAAAAATGGGAGGTAAAGTCTCTAATACTTAGAGAAAACTCTAAAAAGATACACTTCAAAATAGTACAGATAAATAAAAATTGAATTATAGAAAATGCTTAAGTAGTACATAAGAAGGCAGGAGAAGAAAACAAGAACAAACAACTAAGAAAAAGTAGAAAGTAAACAAAAACATAAATAGTCTTACACTTCAACATGTCAATAATTAAATTAAATATAAATTGTGTAAGTGAACCTTTAAAAGGCAGAGATTGGCAGAGCGGATTATAAAACATGACCCAATAGTAATACTGTTCAAAAGAATCTTATTTTAAATAAAGTGATATAGGCTGGTAAAAAGTTAAATTGAAACAAATGATTAACCAAGGGAAAGCACAGAGGGTCAAATTAATATCAAATTAAGTAGCCTTCTGAGGAAATAAAATAACCAGAAAGAGAGGAGGACATTATATAGTGATAAAAGGATCAAATCATCAAGAAGACATAGCACTTCTAAACATGTACCCACCAAAAACAGAGCTGCAAAATACATAAAGCCAAACTAACAGAATTAAACAGGGAATAGGCAATCCACAACTATAGTTGGATATGTTGAAGCCCCTTCTCAAAACCGATACAATATCTAGACAGGAAATCAGCAGAGATATTGAGGAATTCAACAACACTATGAACCAAAAGGATCAAATCAACATTTATTCATGCAACAGAAGGATATACATTGTTTTCAAGTGTCCATAGAAGATACCCCAAGATAAAACTTATCCTGGCTTATAAAACAAACCTCATGCGGGAGATGAAACCATAATTTGGTCTCATTCCAATGAAACTGTGAATGTACAGCTGCCTGTGTAACCAACCACAGGACCTGGTTAGTGTTTAAGCTTGTCTCACTCAGAAGGAAAAGTATATACAAACACTTCTTTGAACAATCACCTGACCACATCATAGTTTAATGTTTTTTTTTTTTTTTTTTTACCTTGTCTGCCTTTCTGGAAAAAATATATATTATCACACACTCCTTTGAATATCCTCAGTTAATCTGTAGCCCCTTCTGTGCATAAAACGGGTAGGAAGAAACCACTCCATATGTCACGAGGCTCCTTCTAAGTGCATCATCTTACACACAATAAAATGTCTTTGTCTCAGACCCCTGTACCTAGCCCTTGTGATTTTTGCCTAATGGTGAGGTGCTTCTTGTGATTCTCCAAGTGGCTGTCATCAGAGCTGCTGTCCTCGTCTTGAGTTAGTTAGTTCTCAATACACTTAATGATGCAGTCAGCTGGTGTTTCCTTTGGGCTCATGGCTGGAACCTCTGTACCGGAAGGTACAGGTCAGAACACTTCAACAAATGTGAGAACTGAAGTCATGCAGAGTGAGTTATCCAACCACCATAAAATGCAAAAATAAAACAGCAAAATAACAAGAAAATCTCTACATTTTTAAAAATTAAATAATACACTTTTAGATGATACATAGATCAAAGAAATCGCAAGGGAAAAAAATATTAAGCTGAATGAAAATGAAAATGCAACGTAAAAATTTGTGAGACACAGCTAAGGAAGCATTAAAAAGGAAATGCAAGACCATGAACACATACAGAAAAAAAGAGGAAAAGTCTCAAATCAATAAACTAATCTCTCATCCCCAAGCTTAGAAAACGAAAAGAAAAATAAATACAACGTACTGAGTAATAAGTAAAAATAAAGATAATTCAGAACATGGACTCTGACCATAATGATATGAACTTAGAATTCAATTACAAAAATAAAATTAGAAAATCTCTATACATTTAGAATTCAAGCAATATAATTCTAAGTAACCCATAGGTCACAGAAAAAATCCAAGTGCAAATTAGAAGGCATATTGAACTGAGTGATACTGAAAATATTACAAATAAAAAAATGGATACAATTGTGGGATACAATTAATGCTATGCTTAGAGGGAGATTTATCATCTTAAAAACTTATACCACAAAAAATAGAAAAGACACAAATCAATAATAAAGTAATGCCTTAAGAAATTAGAAAAATAATAATTAGCATTCAGATCTAAAGAAACAGAAGTAAGGAAACCAAAGGCAGAAATTCAGGTAATAAAAAAAACACAAGTACAGCAAATAGAAATCAAGAAAACCAAAAGTTGATTCCTTGAAGTGAGTAATGAAATTGAATTACCCCTAGCAAAATAATCAAGAAAAAACAAAGACTCAAATTATCAGTATCATGGCTTCATTACAGATGACAAAGTGGTATGCTGGAGTTGTTATGTGCATCTTTTCCCAAATACAAAATTGAAAGTGGCATCCATCTGATTAGCCATACCATGGGAGCTAGCAAACAATACATAGCAAAGATTTTTTTTTCACATAGAGCTAGTTTACCATTATAATCAGGATCCAACAAATAAAAAATTAGACGAGATTCCAGGAAAGATGGTGGGAGTAGGGAGCTCCAAGACTCAGTCCTCTCAACAAAACACCTAAGAAACAGGCAGAACCTGTCTGAAACAACTATGTTGAAATATTGGAAGCCAAGAACACTGTATAGCATCTAGGGAAGAGCGGGAGAAAGAGGCTGAGAAAGGACAGTAAATTCTAGTGGCTATTGCAGCCCCTTCTCCATTCTCAGGGCAGGCTCCCCCAGGGCCCAGAAACTAACCTACTGATGACAGAAAGGGTCACAAAAACACTTTTCCCCAAGAATGGGGTGGGCATAGCTGATCACTGATCACAGCTTTTGTTTACTGAATTCAGATCTCTGGGGACCCAGCATTGAGGGTTGCTGTTCTTTCAGTCCTCCCAGGACAAAGGCAGCAGCAGGTATTATTTCAATCCCTCCCAGGACAGGAGCAGAAATGAAGGGGGTTTAAAGACACAGTGAGGGACAGTTAGCTGAGGATGGCATTTGCTGGGCAGGAAGAAAAGCTCAGCTTTGAGGAGCCATCAGAGAAGCTTTTGGTGTCCTTCCTGATCCTCATCCCAAACACTGGGATGAAGGTTGAAATATTAGGGAATATTGAGGAGAGACCTTTCTCTTGGCCCCACCCTTCTCAAGTATGTGCGTGGCACCCAGATTCCCTGCCATCTCCATGGTACAAGCCCTTCAATGGGGTGGCAGTCAGGCTCCCCTGATCCTCAGGGAATGTGCTCCACCCTCTCTGAGAACTCTTCCTGAACAGAAGTGGAAGTCTGTCCTCTGCCTCAGGGGCAAACCCACCCCTTCCACATGTACAGGTGTGTCCGCTCTCCCGGTTGGAGGTTCCTTGGCTTCAGGCTTAGATTCCATGGTTTTGCCTCTGAGATTATTTTTCCTTTATTTTGTCCCTTTTCTGTCCCTTTTAGTCCAGACTGGCAGCAGTTATAAAGACCTCATAAAAATTTTGTTCACTTGGCATGTAGCATACAGGGATCTATGCCATCAGATAATAAGGCTTTCCACAAATCCTTTCTGGATAACTCCATCCTGGCCTTCCTCCAATAACTGACTGGCTCAATATTTGGTTAAATCCTCCTGTGGGGCACTATTCTCAGGTTTGACACTTTGGAAGCACAGGATTTTCAGATCATCAATTTCTGGTTTCTTCACACCCAAAGTTTCAATTTTTAGCATATTTCTTTTGTGTCACATTTTACCATAAGCTGCAAGGAGAAACCAGGAGGCACCTTCCACACTCAGTTTAGAAATCTCCCCAGTCATGTATCCCAGATCATCACATTCAAATTCTCCCTTCTATCCAGCACCAGGACTCAATTTTGCTAAATTCTCCACCACTTTAAAATAAAGGTCACATTCCCTCCAATCTGCAATAACACACTTCTCATTCCTGTCCAAAACTTTAAAGGAACTTCCTTTAGAACCCATATTTCTACCAATAGCCTCTTGGGAAAACATGACAAAACAAAACCAAACAAAAAACACAGCAATCTAGGCTTTCTTTATTAAGCTCCTCACAATTCTTCCAGAATCCTCCTTTTACCCATTTAAAAGGCCACTCCAGGTGGTGCACTGGTGGCTCAGTGAGAGAATTCTCACCTGCCATGCTGTAGACCTGGGTTCAATTCCCAGAGTCTGCCCATGCAAAAAAAAAAAAAAAAAAAAGCCATTCCAATATGTTTGATATTTGCAAATGGATAGAACCCCACTCCTTTGGTAACAAAATTTTAGTTTATTAAGGTTGCTGAATGCAATAAACCAGAGATGGGAAAACTTTAGTTACAAATTTACAGTTTCTTGGAGGAAGGGCAGCTGGCTTCCTTCCGGTTCTCTCTGTTACATGGAAGAGTACATGGTGATGTCTTCCAGCACTCTCTCTTGGCTTCTGGGTTCAAAAGGCTTTCCCTGGGGCATTTCCTCTGGGCATCTCTAAACTGGATTGATGTCAGCTCTGAGTGCTTAGCAACTTCTCTCTCTTCTGATACTCCTTCTAAACCTCCAGCTAATCAAATTAAATGTCACTCATTATGGAAGTCATTCCCCTTAGCTGACTGCAGATGCAATCAGCCATAGACGAAGTTCACATGCTGATGATTTAAGTCCACAGCAACAGAACAACAGGCACCATCCCTGGGTCAAACTGACACTTGAACCTAACTACTACAGCACTCAATATGGTATCACATAAAAAAGCAAAAAATATAAAATAGGCATTAGTGTAAGTGATGGGACAAAGATGGTTTAAGATTTATAAATTCTGAATAAAACAATGGCAGAAGAAAGTTCCACATTATCAGTAGAAACTTTAAATGTAAATGGATTAAACTCTCCAGTCTAAAGGCAGGGATTGGTGGAGTGGAAAAAAGAAAGCATGACTCAACTATACGCTGTTTGCAAAACACTTACCTTAAAGTCAAAGATTCAACTAGAATGAGGGTAAAAGAATGGGAGATAAATATACCATGCAAGCAGCAACCAAAAGAGAGCTGGATGACTGTTGCAAATTCCAGATAAAATAGACTTTAAGAAAAAACAGTTTCAAGTGACAAAAATGGCAATCATATGGACAATTCCACAGGAAAATGCAAGAATTACACATATATATGCTCTTAGCAGAGCGTCCAAACATATTAAGCTACTACTGACAGATTTGAAGGGAGAAACTGACACTTTTACATTAATAAGAGATGAAAAAAATCCTCAACACAATACTAGCAAAATGAAGCCAATATCATATTAAAATAATTTTAAGCATGATCAAGTGGGATTTATTCCTGATATGCAAGACTGGTTCAACATAAGGAAATCCATTAATGTATACATCACATCAACAAAATGAAGGTAAAACAAAGACATGATCATCTCAACTGATGCAGAAAACACATCTGAGACCCCACTACACACTTTATTGATGAAAACTCTCAGAACACTAAGAATAGAAGGAAACTTACTCAATATGATAAAGAGCATATATGAAAAGTCACAACAAACATCCTACTTATTGGTGAAAGACTGAAAACTTTTCTGCTAAATCAGTAACAAGACAAGGATGCTCACTCTGCCACTATTACTCAATATTGTATTGGAAAGTCTTTCCAGAGTAATTAGGCACGAAAAGAAATAAGCAGCATCCAAATTGGAAAGGACGAAGTGAAACTTTCCCTATTTGCAGATGATATGATACAATATACAGAATATCCTAAAGAATTAGTTATGAAAGCTAATAAATGAACTCAGCAAAGTGGTAGAGTACAAGATCAACACCCCCAAATCAATAGTCTTTCTATACACAAGCAATGAACAGTGGAAGAAGAAATAAAAAAATAATAATTCCTTTCACAAAAGTAATTAAAATAATTGAATATCTAGGAATAAATCTAACCAAGGATGTAAGAGACATGTACATAGAAAACTACGAAACATTGTTAAAACTAATTGAAGTCCTAAATAGACAGAAGGACATTCTAGGTTCATGAACTAGAATGAACTGGAAGACTAAATATCATTAAAATGTCAATACTCTCCAAAGCAATTTGTAGATTCAGTGCTATCCCAACCAAAATTATAACAACCTACTTTGCAGAAATACAAAAGCCAATCTTCAAATTTATATGGAAGGGTTAGGACCCCCCATTAGGTAAAGCCACACTGAAAAATAAAATCAAGTCAGAGGGCTCACACTTCCCAATCTTAAAATTTATTACAAAGCTGCAATAGTTAAAATAGTATGGGAAAACGAAAAACATAGACCAATAAAATTGGATTGAGATCTCAGATTTCAGCTCTCACATTTATGGCCAACAAATTTTTGACAAAGCAGCAAAGACTAGTCAATTGGGAAAGAAAAGTCTCTTTAACAACAGTGATGGGAAAACTAGATCTCTATTTGCAAAAAAAAGGACTCCTTCCTTACACCTATGTAAAAATCTACTTAAAATGGCTCTTATTATAATACCTTGATATAAGAGCAAGATATATCAAACTATTAGAAGAAAACATAGGGACTCATCATCAGGATATTGTGTTGGGCTATGGTTTCTAAGATTTTACATGCAAACACAAGCAACAAAAGAAGACAGATAAATGGAACCTCATCAACATTAAAACTTTTGTTCCTCAAAGGACTCTATTTTGAAAGCAAAATGATAATCTACACAATGGGAGAAAACATTCAAAAACTGTATATCCAATAAAGGATTAATATTCAGAATATATAAATAAATTATGCAGATTTGCAACAAAAAGATAACCAAATTTTTAAAAAGGACAAAAGACTGGAATAGATATTTCTACAAAGATATACAAATGGCCATGAAAGGATGAAAATACTCATCATCATTAGCCTTCTAAAGAAATGCAAATGAAAACCACAATGAGGTACTATTTCACACCAATGACAATAGCTGCTATTTAAAGAAAGGAAAACAACAGGTGTGGGGGAGGCTGTGGAGAAACAGGAACACTCATTCATTGCTGGTAGCAATGTAAAATGGGGCAGCCACCGTGGAAGACTGTTTGGCAGTTCCTCAGAAAGGTAAATAAAGAACTACCACATGACCCACCATCCCACCATTAGGCGTATATACAAAAGAAGGGAAAATGAGGACTTAAACACATATTGTACACTGATATTATAGAGGCATTGTTCACAATTGTCAAAAAATGGAAGCAACCCTAGTGTCCATCAACTGATTTATCAATAAATAAGATGTGGTACATATATATATATATATATATATATATATATATACATGCAATGGAATATTATTCAGCCATAAAAGGGAATGAAGTATGATGCATGTAAAAATATGGATAAGCCTTGCAGATATGTTGCAAGTGAAATAAGCCAGACACAAAGGATAAATATTGTATAAAATCACAGATTTGAAGCAATTTTCAGTATAAGAAAACTCACAGAGTCAGACTCTAGAATATAGGTTACCAAGGGTGGGGTGGGGATAGAGAATTTAAAGGTAAGGCTAAAAATGTACAGTGTTCCTATTTGAAATGATGGGAATATTTTGGCAATGGATGGTGGTGATGGCAGTACACATTGTGAATGTAATTAACAGCACTGAGATATATATCCAAATGTGATTAAAGGGGGATATGTTAGATTATACAAATGGTAACAGAATAAAAATTTGGAAAAATTTTGAAAGCACACTACAACAATCAATGAACCCTAAGTTAACCAATGGATTTTAATTAATAGTACAATTATAAAGATGTGCTATCATCTATTATGATAAATGTGCCACACTAATGCAAAGTGTTTATGCTTCTGTAGAAATGGGAAGACTGCCTTATGTATGATTGTTTTTGTAAACCCACAACTTCTCTAATTAAGAAAAAAAATCAGGGGTGGTTCTATGATTGAGTATCTAAATAAATCTCATTTATTAAGTGGACAGCGTAGTGGGAAAAAAGGATTACACAAACTATGACAACTTTATACCAATAAACTTGCCAATTTAGATGTCATATGCAGATTACTAGAAATGCAACAAAACAAATTTAAGGAAGATAGAGACATTTTAATAATCCTGTATCTACTAAGAAATTCAATCTGCAATTGAAAATCTTTTCATAAAGAAATCAATAAGCCCCGATGATATCACTTGAAAAATCTTTTAAACATTTAAAAGAAAAAACACAGATTATGCATAAACTTCAAGATAGCAGAAAATGAATATTTCTGACTTATTATTTTTGTATTGAAGCATAATTTATATACAGTAAAATGCTCATATCTTAATAGTACAATTTGATAAATGTACACATAATATTGTGAACCCCACCCCTCTATGAAGAAGCAGAATATTTCCATTATCCTACGAGGTTTTCCCAAGCCCTATTCCAATCAATAACCCACACCTATAGAAAATAACCACTGATATAATTGATATCAGCAAAGATTATTTTTATCTATCCTAGACATCATATTAACAAATCATACAGTATGCAATTTTGTGCAACTGATTTCTTTCACAAAGCATGCAGTCAAAATTAATTCTCATTTCAGGTATCATTAGTTTGTTCTATTTTATTACTGAATAGTATTCTACAATATGAATATATTACATGGATTATTTTAATCTATTTTAATATTAATGGGTACCTTGACTGCTTCAATGGTTTGACTATTTTTTAAGTAATATAAATATCACTGTACCCAGATTTCTGCATACGTAATTTTTACTTCTGTTTCATAAATACATTGGAGAGGAATTGCTGGGTAATATGGTGTAGGGAGAAACTGCTAGATATTATCCAGGTAGATTTTCTATCTCATATTTCATCAGCAGTTTATGAGACTCCCAGATAGCTGACATCCCCTACAAATTCTGGTGACATCAACCATTTTTATTTATCCATTCGAGCCATATATATGCTGTGAGAGCATTTATTTCCAAGCTCTAGACTGTCATAATTTTTATGAAATCTAATTTATATATTTTAAGACAGTGCTTTCTGAGTTCTCTCTAATAAATTTTTGCTTTCCCAGCAGCTCCAAAGGTATTCTGTTTTGTTTTCTAAGTCCTATTGTTTTAGGTTTCAAATTTGTCCATGAATCATTCCAAATTATTTTTGCATATGAGTTGAGGTAGGAGTTTTTGCTCATTGTATTCCCTATGGACCTCGAGTTGTTCTATCACCATTTGTTGAAGAAACTTGCCTTTCCTTACTGAATTGCTCTAGCACTCGTAAAAATCACTTGATGAATGCACAACTATATGACAATACTGTAAGTCACGGTATAGTTCAGATGGATTGTGTGGTGTGTGAATATATTTCAGTAAAATTTCATCAAAATAACAATCATATACATGTGGTCCTATTTCCGAAATTTGTTTCATTGTGTGTTCTATTATTGATTTGTTTCCTTTCTACAAAACAGAGTGTTTTAATTACCGTAGCTTTATAATGTATTGAAGTCAAGTAACATGCATCATCTAATTTTACTATTTTTCCCAAGATTATTTTGGCTATTCCAGATACTATGCATTTCTGAAAACATTTAAAGATCCTGCTAATATATACAAAAGCTTTAAGGTTTTGGTTGGTATGGTATTCGATCTATAGATTAATTTGGGGAAAATTGACATCTTAACAATATTGAGTTGATTGAGTTGATCCATAAACATATTATATCCCTCCACTTATTTAATTCTTTCTTGATTTCTCATAGCAATTTTACATAATTTTCATTATAAAGGACTTAAAGATCTTTCCTTAAATTAATCCATAAGTATATATGTTTTTATGATGATACAGAAACTGGTATTTTGAAATTTCTTTTTAACAATTGTTCACTCCTACTGTATACAATTTCAACTACATTTTGTATATTGTCCTGTGCCTTAAAACGTTGCTAAACACATTTATTTGTTTCAGGAGGTTTTGGTTTTCACAGAGTCATCACAATGTTCTATATATACAATTACATCATTTGAGGATAATGACAGTCTTGTTTTTTTTAAAACATTTTTTATTGTACAATATAACATATATACAAAGCAAAGAAAGAAAAAAGCAATAGTTTCAAAGTACTCTTCAACAAGTAGTTCTAGGGCAGCTAGGGCAATATATAAGATTCTCCAGAGGTTCCATGTACTAGTCTTACTTCTCTTTAATCCATTTGTGGGTTTGAAGTTCTCTGTACCCCAGTAAAACATGCTCTTCAATCTAATCCATTCCTGTGGGTATGAACCCATTGGAAGCAGAATCTTTTAAAGAGGTTACTTCAGTTAAAATATGTGTGGTCCAGCCCAATAAAAATGGGTCATAATCCTATTACTGGGGTCATTATTACTTTATATATGGAATGAATATAGAGAAGAGAAAGAAAAACCAGGGAAGCAAGAAGCTGAAATGAAGGAAACCTGGAGGAGAAGGGAGAGACCAACTCCCACTGCCTTGGGTCTTGCCACGTGACAGAGGAGTGAAGGACTGCCAGCAGCCAGTCTCCAGGAAGAAAGCATTGCCGAGATGGTGCCTTGATTTGGGCATTCCCTTGGCCTCAATCCGCAAACTAATACATTTCCATAACTTAGACGAGGCCGTTTCATCATAGTTGCTTAGGCAGCCTAGGAAACTAAAACAGTTCACAAGGTTTATTTTATTTTCTTGTCGTATCTCACTGGCTGAATCTGCAGTAGGTGCAACATTGAAACATTTTGGTAAAAATAAGCATCACTATTGTGTTCCCAGTCTTGGGAATGGAGGAAATACTCAATATTTTAATTTTAAATATTAGCCTTTATATTGTAGGATTTTTGTAGCTGTGTTTCATCAAGTTTTCTTCTATTTCTAAAATAGATATTAAATTTTGACAATTTTTGTATGAATTGAAATAATATTATTTTTTCTTTTAATCTGTTAATGTGGTGAATCACAATGATATTTGAATGTAAAATAAACCTGCATATCTCAAATAAACCCAAGTTGGTAATTCTGTATTATCCTTTTTATATGTTGTTGGAATTGGATTGGTAATATTTAGTTAGACATTCTGTGTCTGTGATTATCAGGGATACTGGAGATTTCATTTTCATTTCTTATGCCATTTGCTGACTTAAATATTTAATAACATGTAACATTCATACATGATGAAAATGTTTAGCCAATTATGAGTAGAAGAATATAATTGAAATTCCAGCAGCAAACATTATATTTAGTGGTGAAATACTTGAAGCTTTTCCTTAGAATTGTAAAAAGACAAGGATACATTACAACTTTTATTAAGCCAGGTGCTTTGAAGATGTTTGTTTATAAAATAAAGCAAGAAAAAGAAATAAAATGTACAAGTAGTGAAAAGGAAGAAATAAACTTTTCATTATTTGAAGACAATGTTGTGTACACAGAATATTCAGAAAATGTAAAACAAAATATTATAATAAGTAAGTGAATTTAGCAATGTTGCTGAATACAAAAAAATATATACTAAAATAATTTGTATTGTTACATCAGCACAAAATAAACAGGAAGTGAGATTTTTAAAATATCATTTATAATACCAACAGCTACCACAAAAAGCCCTCAAATACTGGAAATAAATCTAAGAAAATATGTTTTAGGCCTCTATGCATAAAACCACACATTTTATTGAAAGAAATTTTAGAGGACTTAAATCAATGGAGAGACAGACAATGCTGATAGTTTGGAAGATCTGCAGATCAATTTAATCCAAATAAAAATCCTAGGACTTGGGAGAGTGGTACAAAAGAAATTAACACATAAGCTGCTTCTAAAATGTATGAAAATGTAAGGGGTCAAAAATAGCCATGGCAACTCTGAAAACAAAACTAAACTAAACTAAACAATGATTTTACTTATACAAGCAGATTTCAAATGTTAATATAATGGTAGAGCAGTAGCATCAGCACAGGGGTAGCAAAAGACCGGGAGATAAGAACAGACTCCAGAAACAGTCTGACATACATATGCTACTTTGATTTATAGCAAAAGTGACACTCCAGTACAATGGGAAGGAATGGTCACTTCTCTAAGCAGAGCTGAATTAGTTGTACAAGCAAGGTAAACTGTTTATCTTTACCCCTATCTCAAACCATACACACAGTAAATTCCAAGTGAATTGTAAGTCAAATATTGGGGGTAGAAACTAAAACTTTTAGCAGAAAACATAGGAGTGTATTTTTTTATTATCAAGGGTGAGGAAATGACATTTTAAGTAGACACAAAAAGCAGTAATTCTAAGAAAAATTCTTGGGTTATTTTGCATCAAAATAAAGAATGTTTGTTCATTATAAAATAACATTAAGATTGTGAGTAGGCACACCAAAAAACATGAGCAAATGTTTTTCAATAAATATATCCAGTTAGGGACCCATGTCCATCTCTATCTATCTATTTGTCTGTCTGTCTGTCTATCTCTTTAAATATAGAAGGAAGAAAGGAAACCTAAAAGGAAAAAAAAGGCCAAAGGCCTGAAAGTGGTGACTGTCAAAAAAAATGATAATCAAATAGTCAATAAGCATTTAAAAAAATTGCTCACCTTTTCCATCAAAAGATAAATGCAATTTAAAACCATGATATCAAAAAGAGTGTTTAAACTGACAAAATACAAACAATATAAAGTGTAAATATGGATGAAGAACAAACGGAATGCTCATTCACAGTTTAAGGAACTCTACTTGGGAAAATAAGTTTGTTATTAAAATAAATTAATTGTGACGTATACACACAATGGAATATTATATTACAATGAAAATAGACTTGCTGCACACAGTGACCCATAGGATTCTCACAAATATACCATGGGAACAAAAATGCAGACGCATAATGCATTGCATTATTCCATTTATGCAAAGTTCAAAATAGCAAAATTAATGGAAGAGTCAGGAGTAAGGAGCACTTTTCAATAGGAAGATGAAAGCTGGCAAACAGCGAGGTTTCTGGAGTCCTGTTAATTCTCTACTTTTTGGTTTGTGTGCTGGTGACACGAATGCACTTAATTTTTTAACGTTCATTAAGTTCTATGCCTATAGTATCTACAATTTGTGTTACACCTTAATAAGAAGCGAAAAGAAAGCCATAGCTTATACTGTATGTTGATGATAGTATTTTACTAGACTTGGGTTATTCAGTCAGCATCCAGGATAGCACTGTATGACTGTAATGCATTAAAGCTACCAACAAAAGCACAAGGACACTGAGTTTAGATTCCCAGTATTGCCAGAGGAAAGAATTCCTGAGCCAGAACCTTTCTATCCTTGTGAATATCATTGTATTTGTCTGAACACTCACACTGAAAAAACTTCTGAATTAACAGAGTAAGAGCAACCCATTACATGCCTCACTTCCTTGAACTGTCTACCTCTACTGTGAGAAAGTAATAATAACTTAGACAAAATGAAATGAAATGTGCTACACTAAGGAACAATCCTTCAAAACAAGATCTTATAAAGAGTTAGTATTTAACTCACTCTGTAAAGAGATGCCATTAAATGACATTTTATCTCCTACTTAGACCACAATCAATAGGATAATTAGTGGAAAGTTTAGGAGGGGAACTGATAACAGCAGCATAAATACACATTTTCTCATTTCCCATCAACTCGGTTGCATGCGTTGCTCATTCTGAGAAGATATATTCCAGTACAACTGGAAACTCGGAGGTTCAGTGGGAATCAGGCCATAAATTACGATACAGTCTGAGGAAAGGTACTCAATAGACCCCACAGCTTCATGGCAGTCAGTGGATGAGGTGGGAGAGGCAAAGCATCATAGCAGCTGCCTAAAGAACTCTTAATATTGCAGGAGTAGTAAGAATTAGGTTTCAAGGTTAGGCAGTGTGTAGAAAGACTTTAACAAATGAGATGATAGATATTAGCAACTGGGGTCCACGGTGCTATAGAGAAAACATCTAAGACAGTCACTAAGTGGTCCACTGAGGGTCACAGAAGCTGATCTTAATCTGGGAGATGAGCTCAGACCACGGATCACCAAGAAGAGGCATGGTTCCACGTTCCCGATAATCATTTCCCATGGAGGGTCAGAAGATGGACAACCCAAAATGACTACATAAAAAATGAATTTTAGTTAACAGCAATTGACACCCCAAATGCTAAGAAGCATGCCAAAAATGGCTGAAATCTGAAAGCACTATTTACCAGTGTTCTAGATTTTGCTTTGGGGTATATGCGTGTGCATGTGTATAGTTTCATGCAACTTTTAAATTGGTCATAAGGAACATGTGTACTAGTCAGGCTTTCTCACCCTCAGTGCCATGGACAGTTAGGACAGATACTTCTTGGCTGTGGCCTTGTAGAATATTCAGCAGCACCCTAGACCTTTACCCAGTAGACGCCAGGAGCACCCTGCAAGCTATGACAATCAAATATGACCCAATGCATTGCCAAATATCCTGTGAAGGACAAAACTTCCTCCAGTTGAGACTCCCTAATCTAAGTACATAAATAAAATACCCCGTGTCATCTCTTTTATCTTTTCTGTTCTTTCTTTCTTTGCTTTGTTAACAACGGGTGGCTCTTCCCCTATTCAATGGGGGCTTATACTTGAAAGGTGAATTTTGTATCTGTGTTAGGACATGGCAATGTGTGAACTGGAAAAGGGGTTATGTGGACATAAGTCACAGAAAGAAGCATTAACAGACTAATCTTGAAATTTTTATGCCTAAAAAAACCCCAAAGTTTTATAATTGACAAATAAAAACAAGTGTAATTATATTTAAGTAGGGTTCAAAAATGTTTGTTTCCCCAACTTTAGGATTTCAGAAATTAATGAGGTATTTTGGGAATTAATTTATTAACTTTTCCTGGCCAAAACTCTTCACACCAGTCACTCATACTAGCTCGATCTAAGTAAGTATTTGAATTATTGGGTTGATAGTTAGCATATAAACACCTTTTTCAGAGAAGTATGTGTTTTTTTTTTTGTGCCATTGAGGTTAAAAAAATTGAGTAAGGATTATCTGAAAGCTAAAATTAAGAAATAACTTCCTACGTCTAGAAGAAGAATAGTTTAAGAATTAGATTTGATTGACTTTAGAAATTACTTAAAGTAATAGAAAATAAGCCTTGGTGTTGGAAGAATATTGGACATATTTTGCAGGAAAACAGAGAAGAACAAACAGAAAGAGCAAACAGAAAATTGTCAGGTTGATTAATTCATTATTTAAAATTGTATATAAAATTGTGTGGAATTCAAGATCCAAATTAAATAATTGTAAGCTTTATTTTCAAATCACAGAATAAAAATGCATAAATCACTAGGTTTCCGAAAAATTTTCATTAAAAAAGATGGAAGTTAAACATAGGTTTTTCTTCAAAGCACAAATAAGAACATGGGCTAAATTCATATGCTAGTTAACATCGATATTCTGGGCAGCAAATGAAAGAGACATTTAGTTTTTTGAACATATAAGAACTCTCTTTTCTCAAAACCCAACTCAAATGTTACTATGCTCTCTGGACTTGGTCCCAATATCCCTAATTAGAATTGCTTCTTCATTTAAACTTCCAACAACTTATTATCTAAGCTCCTATTGTGAAGTTAGTGTATTCTTCCTTAGGTACCAGAAGGAGTTGCTCTATGTTTATCTTACAGAAAGTATATTAATGTTGTGGGTTCAGGAATTATATATATATATATATATATTTATTTATTTATTTATTTATTTATTTATTTCATTTTATTTTATTTTAATAGTTCCTCCTTTCTCTCCAGTCCCAAAGGTAACTATACAAATACTTTTTTTTACCCCAAATTACTCTGGGATGTATCAGGTCATCACACTAACCTGAACAAACGAACAAGATCTCACGCCCTCTTCAAGACTAAATGAAATCATGGTGTTTGAAAAAACTGACCAATACAAGTTAAATTAGATAATGTCCTACATGACATATAAGTTTGCACCAAATAAACACTCCTTTGGCTTCACACAGAAGTTGAAATTTTAAAATATAGACTGTATCATCCTTTACTCTGTATTCTGATTTACCTTAGTCCTATCCAGAAAAGCTTCATTCATATCTCTAGTTGAAGTCCAATCACTTTTTCAACTTTTTAAAACAGTTGGTGTGTGGGGTACTGCTGACTTTCTTAGCTTCAGAGCTCTCCTCTGAGTCTCAGGTGTCACATAAATACCTGAAGTTGCAGGGAGTATCCAGGCTATACAAACAGTTCAGTATGTCAGAATTTAGAAATAACAGTTACAATTTCTGAATATATGCATCTGCTGTAGGAGCTTATAATCTAGGACCCTTTACAATAGGCCCCAATAAAACCCATACTCTCGACTTCAATTCTCCAAGCTTGTATGTTATAGTTAGTTCATACAAGTGAGACATGGTAATATTGGTCTTTTTTTTTTCTGGCATTTCATTCAACATACAATCCCTAAGGTTCATTCACCTAATGGCAAGGCTCACAACTTCATTTCCTTTTGCAGTCGCTCAGTGGCTGTACCCTGTACCCTCAGCCACTGTACCCTTAGGCACCTCCCTCCATTGCGAATCACAAACTCTTCCGCCGTAATACCAGTGTGCAAATGTCAATTCGTGTCCCCACTCTCAACTCCTCCAGGTACATATCTAGCAACGGGGCTGCAGGATCATGGGGCAAACCCACCCCTAGCCTTCTGTGGAACCACCACCCTGCCATCCATGGAGCTGCACCTCTCAGCTTTCCTACGACTCTGAATGGGTACATCTCTTTCTCCACATTTTCTCCAGCATTTGTTCTCTCTGCTCATTTCTAAACAGTTTTATTCACAGATCATACAATCCAAATGAAGAAAAAAAATCAATGGTTCCTGGTATAATCACACAGCCATGCCTTTGCCATCACAATCTATATGAAGATATTTCCTTTTTTTCTGCAAAGAATCCCATACCACTCCCCCACATCCCTTGTTTGTGGACATTTAGTTTTGGCATAAGGACTTGGTTACCTTCAGTGGGAACATATTACAATGTTACTGTTGACTAGAGACCCTAGCTGGCATTGATAGAACTTTTCCTGTATACCATCCCGTTTTCAACACTTTGAGATGTTGATATTTATTTGTCCTCCCTCATTATACAGATATTTTGCATGTGTGTCATCAGTAATCATATTTGCCTCTTCTAATTATTAGAAATCTTTAATTTTGTGTACACAAATTTCCAGGACAGCCACCGAAAGTCAAATAATCATGCTGAGTCCTTTAGAATACAATGCTATTCAGAAAACATGAACTATAAGCACTATATTGACCAAAACTTGAAATTAAGTAAAACTCTGCCATTATCGAGGAGAAAAGTACTGATTAACAAAAACAGAAATTCCTCGAATGAAAAGAAATCATATAGATGGGAGTAGAAACATTATAATTAAGAAAAAGATCTGGGGATTCTATATAACTGAGGATGAGTTTTAAAAAATATATAAGTATAAAAAGAATATATTCAGAGCCCAGAAAGAACCTTTGTTAAATTTCTAACAACACAAACTTAGAATAAATAGAAAAGGACCTTGGCCCATTCAAATACTGTAAATTTTATATTTTAAAAAATCTAGTTACACTTTGAGAGCACTGTGGTACCTGGTTAAAACTATGTTTAATGCCAGGTCCACTGCTTAAATAATTTTTGCCTTTCAGAAATTACTCAACTGTTCCCTCTTTCATTTACTTTTCTTTAGAATGGGAATACTAATATTTTCTACCACATAAAGTTTTGGGAATGATTAAAGAGGTTAATGTATATAGTGTATCTCATTTTCTGGCAAATAGTAAATGCTCAAATAATGTTAGCCGTATGATTACCTAAACTGGCACAGTCTAAAATTCTAATCATATGATTTTAATCATAACATTTCAGAATAATAAGATTTTTTGTAAAAAGCCTAAAGATGATATTTTGAAATGTTAGTAGGGCTAATATTTGATAGACTTCAAACTAACAACTTGAGAACAAAAATGTTCAATATTAAAATTGGTATTTTTAAAAAATTCAGTCCCTTTGTTTGGATAAACTAGCATTAGATAAATCAACACTTTTCAGAACAGAGGGTTAAGACGTTCTTGGAGATTACAGTATATTTCTGTGCAGTTGGGAAGATGTAAATTCATGCCCCACTGAGAACATATTGACTTCTTTCACAAAGGTTAACTCATTTCAATATTGACTTTAAAAACATTTTTTCACATTAGCCAGGAATTTTAGATAACAACTAACAAAAATATACTGAAATAATTCTAAAGTTAAAAGAGAAACATGTTTATAATGCTATTTTTCAGAAGCAATGAATTCAAGATATGGCCTGATGAAATTAAAGATAAAATGGGAAAAAAAGTTAGAGGTATAAGTAAGCATTGAGACAGGCATGGGACTATGATGTGAATTATTACTTTATGAAGTATACTGACGTGATAGTTAAGTTCATGTGTCAACTTGGTCAAGTTTTGGTGTCCAGTTGTCTGGTCAAGCAAGCTCTGGCATGATGGTTGCAGTGAGGACATTTTGTGGACATAAATCATCAGTAATTGTACCTATAGCTGATTAAATCTACAATCAACTGAGGAGACTGCCTTCAGCAATGAATGAAGTAAAGTACAATTAGTTGAAGGTTTTAAAAGAGAAGTGAAGACTTCAGCAGTCAGAAGACAGACCCTCCATCTCTGTTCAGCTAGTTAGCTTCCCCTAGAGAATTCATCAGTGCCTTCATTGGCATCCCCAGCTTGCAACCTGCCTTATGGAATTTGGATTTGTGCATCCCCACATTGTGTGAGACAGTTCTTATAAAAATTTAATAGTATTTGCAAATATTTCTTCTCAATTCTGTTTATCTAGAGAACTGTGACTAAAACACTTTGAAACTGGGAGTGGTTCTTAAGAAAGAGAGGTTTTTTTTCATTGGTGTGGTACATTTATTACAATTCATAAAAGCATATTTTTATAAGTGTTCTATTAACTATAGTTCATTGTTTAACTTAAGACTCGCTGAGTTGTGCAGTTCCATGGATTTAACAAAAAAGTATTCTAGAAAAATATTCACAACCTAACATTTTCCCTTTAAACCACTGAAATAAGTATGATCATTTTAAGGAAGGTCTATTACATTGTTTGGTTAACCTTCCCACTCAAAATTATATCAAAAACATTTGTAGAATTGACAAATAAAACTTTGGTCAATACAAATAAGTTCAGAAAATTGTAAAGGAATGATACAAGATACAGAAGCAAATTTGACTGAAAATACGAAAAAGTTATTTAAAAATTATTAGAAGCATCTAAAAACAATGTTGTTTGGTATACTTTTATTGTGTTGTAAGGTACTGAAAAACCGAATACAGACATGTGTTGAAGTGGTCAATTCTTTGAAAATGTTTTTTCATTAGAGTTAACCGTACTACTTGCTTTATCATTATCAAAGTTGCTTGGTTATCTTAAAGGCAAGTACACAGCTGGATATAAGAATAAAAGCAATCTGGTTAAAGAGAAATGAAGAAACAGAATTTTAAGGATTAGATTTCTGAACTGGTTCTGAGGTTTTGGGAATTTATTCTCTAATCTGTTAGATCCAAGGGCACTAATCACTGTATTTCAATATTCAAAATGGCACTGATTGATAATCCATGGAGTGAAATGGACATAGACATAAGAAAAGTATCACCATTGGGCATAGCTACTCAAATGCTTATAAGAAGCAAGGCTCTGGGTGATACTGTTTTTGGCACTTTTACAGAGGTTTGTGGAGTTAAAAGGCTAATGATGCTGGCTGGTTGTTCTTAAATGCACTGGATATAAAAGAAAAGGATAAGCTCAAGGCTTCAAATCTTCAACATGAAAGATACTACATGAAGGATGTGAAAGCTTCTATGTGTTCCCTGCAGGAAAATCATATTTTGTGTTGCTGCATACTTGGATATTTCTGAAAACCAGAATCAGAATCTCATTGTGTGAGAGGCTGAATTACAATGTAAACTAAATTCCCAACCTTATAATCACAATGAGATGCACTATACTCCGAAAGAACTACTTTTTCCAACTTAAAAGCACAGATTTGTATGGGAATGGATATTTAAAATGTGGGATAATGGTGGAAGTAACATAAAGCTGGATCGGTTTGAATTTATTGGTATGAGCCCAGTAAGCAGGGATTCTGGATTGAATATTTTAGCTTATGAGTTAGAGAAGGCTCCAACAGTTGGTTCTTATGGTTGGCTTAAACATGGACCAAAACGTGGCCTATATTAATTGAGGTCAAAATGCCAGCACTTCCTTGGTATAATGTAGATGAAGGGATCCAAAGGCTTAAAGAGACTGGGATGTTAGGGTGTATTTATCATGGAAGATCTGCTTGCCAACTTCAGGAAGGACCAGAGAACACACCTATGCCCAGCACTATGAAGAGTAAACTTGTGAGACTAATTCCTTGATGAGCTCTGTGGGCAGTGTCTCTATAGGTCAGATAATACCGTGGGAACTACTGCCATTGAACGTGGGTTTTAAAATACAATGGGCATGATCAGATCCCAGGTTGGCAGATGTCAAATGGCAGCACCACATTGCCATAGACAAGGTAGGCATGACCACCAAATGGGCAGCAGACTCAAACCAGCAATCAAAATATTATGACTCACAGAGACCTACTGTATTGGCTGCTAGATCATGGAGTACCTAGACATAGATGGGCAGTTGACTGAATTCTTACTTGATCTGTATAAGCAAAAGAGTTCTAGGCCAAGTGGACAGACATTTATCTTGAATTTCAAAAACCGAATCACAGTCCATTAATCAATTCCCAGACTTGAGACAGTTTACAGATCTAGAGTCCCTTGAACAAAATGAAAGCTGGGTCCCCTTGGGGGAGGATGCTCTTACACCGTCAAAAACCGACACTGTTAATTTTTATGCTAGCTTTCTCCAAATAGATATATTTCCTTTTATTAGGCTGATTATGTACTGGAGAAAAGCAAATGCTCAGACATTTCAGATATTATTAGATATTTGCTCAGAAGTGTTTTGATTCTAGGGGAATCAAAATGTCACTGTTGCCCACCAGTCAGAGTACGGGCTTAAAGAGGTCATTTGAACAATGGAGTTTTAGCTCAGTTCTGTCTCACAATGGGTCCTCAGACCTATTTTAGTGTTATTTTTCCAGAGCTAGAATGCAAAACTGGAATAGATACACTCAGCAACAGGCAGAATCCCCACACTGGTTCTCTGACTTATAAAGTGAAGGTTATTATGGTAGGAAAGGCAAAGTGGAAGCCACTATAACTGCTATCTACTAACAAAATAGTAAATTAAAACAATAACTGATTCCTGGAGGGATTGCCAAGATTACTGTCACCATCAAAGACTTGAAGGATGCAGGAGTGGTGATTCCCATCACATCCCTATTCACCTTTCCTATCCGGCCTGTGCAGAAAACAGATGGAACTTGGAGGATAACAGTGGATTATCATAATTAAATGAGATGGTGAGTCCAATTACAGCTGTTCCAAATGTGGTATCCTTGCTTGAGCAAATCAATACATCCCCTGGTACTTGTTATGTAGCTATTGACCTAGCAAATGCTTCTTCTCAATTGCCATTAGAAAAGACCACCGGAAACAGTTTACTTTCAAATATCAAGGCCATCAATGCACCTTTATAGTCCTACCTGAAGTGTGCATCAACTATCCAGCCCAATGTCATAATCAAGACCACAGGGAACTTGATAGTATCTCCCTCCCACAACACATCACACTAGTCTATTTATTACATTGATGATATTATACTGATTGGACCTAGTGAGCAATAAGTAGCATCTACTCTAGGCTTACAGGTAAGACATTTGCATGTCACGGGTAGGAGATAATTCCAACAAAAATGTGTTGTCTTTTCACCTCAGTGAAATTCCTGTGTTAAGTGGTGTGGGGCATATCAAGATATCCTTTCTAACACGAAGGATAAACTTCATCATAGGAAGATTTTAATGATTAGGCAGATAAAATGACCCATGTTATGGATTCCAGTAGGCCTCTTTCCCCAGCTGCTCCTGTCATTTCCCCATGGGCTCATGAACAAAGTGGTCATGGTGGTAGAGTTGGAACTAATGCATGGGCTGAGCAACATGGAATCTAATTCACCATGGCTGACCTGGCAAAAGCCATTGCTGCATGCCCAGTCTGCCAGCAGCAGAGACCAACATTCAGTCTCCGACATGGCACCATCCCCTGAGGTGTTTACCTATTACCTGGTGGCAGGTTAATCACATGGGACCACTTCCACCATGGAGGGGGCAGCGTTTTGTTCTGAAATAGACATACTCTGGATATGGTTTTACCTTCCCTTCATGCTATGCTTCTGACAAAACTACCATCTGTGGGTTTACATAATGCCTTATCTACCATCACCACATCACACAGTAATGAAGGAATCCACCTCACAGCAAATGAGATCTGGGAACGAATACATGCTGGTAGAATTTTTTTCCCTTGTTCCCCATTGTCCTAAAGCAGCTGGATTGACAGAGCAGTGGAATGGCTTCTTAAAGACTCAATTACAGCACTAACTCTGTTGCAATTGTGCTATAAATGCTTTAAATCAGCATCCATTCTGTGCTCCTGTTTTTCCCATAACCAGGACTCTCAGGTCCAAGAATTGAGGCATGGAAATAAGAGTGGCACCACTCACTATGACCCCTAAGGATTCACTAGAAAAATTTTTCCTTCCCATCCCCACAACCTTGAGCTCTGCCGGTCTACAGGTCTTAGGGCCAAAAAGAGGAGTGCTCCCATCAGGAGACACAATAGTTCTATTGAATTGGAAGTTAAGACTACCACCTGGCCACTTGGGGGTTCTCATGCCTCTGAATCAATAGACAAGGAAGGGGATTACTGTACTACCTGGGTGAGAAGAGAAGCCATGGAAAGAATTTGACCAGGAGAGTGAGATGATGTTAGTTATTCTGGCTCTTGCATGAAAGTGGCAGGGGTGGCTAACTGTTGACAAATCCATATCCTCTTATTCCTGAGTGCACCATTAGGATATAATTCCCAGGCTTCATCTCACTGTGCAAAGTCACCTGGCTAAGTGTTAATCAATTGAAAGTGATTGGAAATGGTGCATATTTGGATCATAAAAATTTCCCATGTGTGCTCATTTAATCTCTTTACCCCTTTCAGGTTATGGTGTTAGAGGCAAGTTTCAGACTAATCTTAGTGGCCCCAGAATTGAAGATGGAAGAGATATCCTCAGCTTAGGTCCCTGAATGATGGAATATATTAGCTCCTAACCCTTCACCTCCCCAAACACACTCAAATCACACACATACCACCACTAGCATTATCTACTAGAAAACACCCCTGACCCCTGACCATTTCATGGAGAAGCTCTAAAGTTATTTTGTTTGAGTAATTGTATGTATGGGTTTATCAGTGCAGTCTAGTCTACTATACCTAGTATAGCAGATACAAGTCTAAAAGATGGGCTGGAGCAGAAAGAAGATTCTGAGAAGGCTTTTTAAATCTCTTAGAAGAAATATAGTGAAAGTGTCAAAATATGGTCAAATTCAGGGATTATTTGGAGAACAGACCCAGGAAGACAAGTTGATGGCTACCTTCTTAAGAATGTCAGCTAGAAATTTTGAAAATTCACACAATCCCACTGACACTAATTTATATAATTCTCATGAAACTGAAACTGGATAATAGATAGACTTTCCCTAACTCACTTTTGACTGGAAAAAGGAGGCAAAGAATTCCACAGTGACTGCAAAACAGTTCTTTCCCAAATGCAGAATTTTCAGAGAAAGTGAAAGAAAGCCCATTCCATGATTCCTGACTGTACACACAAGTTAAATATATTAAAAAGGGGTCAGAGACAAGATTTAATGAAAGGATATCTTTGGAAATACTTGTTTGATGTAGCCTCTTCCAAATCCAAGGTGGAGGGAGGAGAAACTGTAGCTTTCATCCCAAACTTATTGAGGGATTTTCCAGGGGACCAGTCAGAGCTTTGAAATGTTTACTCTGCAGTGATGACTGATTCATATCTGAGGAAACTAAAATCTGTCTGGCAATAGAATAGAGGTGGCAGTCTTTGAATTCCTATATTCTCACAGAATTGACTGGTAAGCCTTTCCCCTAGCCAGCCAGATATGAGTCACAGAGAAGCAGAGGTAGCAGAAGATTCATCTCAGGCTCTTTTCAGTTGAGGAGGAAAGAGAGAGAACCTCAGTAGAAAGGGGCTGGAAGGGCAGCACAGGATACTGAGGGTATGAGGCTGGGACTGTAACCCTAGCTGAAAGAGGGGCACATCTGTGTGGATCAGGAGAGGGGTCTCCAGTGATCACCCAGGCCACCTAGGGAAAAGAATGCTTTAAAAAGAGAAGATCTCCTCATCCACCTCAATCCAGGGGGTGGGTCAGACCTGGCTGTCATGGGCTGGGGATGGGGTTGGAGAACAGACAGAGGAAGAAGAAGCCAACCAGAAACTTCTACTCCCCTTTCCCACTGCAAGTGTTCAGCCCACCATAGATCCCAGCTGGGAAGGGGTGATATTTTGCTTTAAATTAGGTTTGGAGGTTCAATGTTGTTTTGAATCATGCATCAGAATCACTATCACTTATCATCTGAATGCACTGTTGGATACCATTATGTAAGAATAAGCAGAGAGGTCCAGGACCTGCCTGGCATTTCTTCCTGAAGCAAGAGAAGACTCAGCCACTGAGTAAATTTAAAGAGGTCACAGGACATTCCAATGAAGTCATCATGATCATGTCATGAACCAGGCTGTATTATTTACCTTAAAGAGTTCTCTATTAAAAGAAATCAAATGAAGAGTTCAGAAATGTTTCTAGAGATTTACTCCTACTTTACCTTATGCTCGTATTCTATGTATGGTTTTTCTCAAATGGCAATGTGAGTTCTACGCAGAGTATACTTGTACTTACTCAGAAAATCTGGTCTATGAATCCTGATTTAATTAAAGAAAATGAGGGGATATAATCCTAGGGCTCAATTTCCTGCTCTATACATGATACAGTTAATCTAAGGAACTACAGAGGTCTACAAAATCAGAAGTCTTGAAACAAATTTCTTTGATACAATAAAAAGAAAACTATTTTTCCTTAACAGAATTCCTTGACCTCTGTAAGGCAGAAATCAGATGCCTAACATTATTGCAGTTTTTCTCCACCCAATTTAATTGATAAGCTTTTCACCAAGGTGCTTTCTATATTCCATAAGCTCATAAAGAAATTGGAGTTCACGAGTTGTGTGAATGCTATGCTGAGAAGTCTCATTGGTAATATAATGCAACTTAGTAAATGTACACTTTCGATAAATTATAGACATAGAAAGAAATTACAGATTGGAAAAATAAATTTGGGGGCCTTTATTTATTTTAGGTCACTCGTATCAAAGGTGGAAACTGTCCTTTGGATGGACACAAATGAAAATTTCTAGATTAAGTGGGGAGTGGCAATTAATTCTTGAGTGAATATTTGATATGGACTGAGTTAGTGCTTTACAGAGGGAGCCTGGGCAACTCAAACATTTTATGCTGCAGATTCCACCAGTTGTACTTGGATCCAATAAAATTTTCAGATTGTGCAAACTGGATTTACTGCATTGTTTTATCTCTAAAAAACAATCTCTTATGACTCTTAAGAAAAAGTACAATTCTTTAATTCCGCAATCATTATTGCAATATTTGGCAGAGTTCACATGGAAAAAAATGGAAAAGAAACTATTCAAACAAAAATAAACAAACATTGGTAAATTTGTACAGCTTCTCCCTTTATTTATTTATCTGTTTATCTATTTATTTATTTATTATCTGAAGAGAGAGTGGAACAGAATCATTACTTACAGAGACAGGGGTTAAAAGCAGGCTTGTTCACAAATTCTGCTATTTTAAATAGGAAGTTCAGATATTTCCACTGTGAGCCCTGCTTTTTATTTATTCCCAAACATTATTTCTTATATTTCTATCTTCCTTACACAACTGTAAACTCCTCCGAAATTAGGAATTAGGGATTTAGTCAATGATCTTTTCACTAGCTTTGCTTACATTTGTGCGAGTCCTTATCACATGGTAATTGCCCTGTGAATATTGGTTAAATTAGAAAATTGAAATAAATATCATATTTCATTAGTTCTTAAAGCCTTATATATTTTTCTCATATGTCAACATTTCTCAACATGGGATGCCACTTACATTCAATGGCCTCTTACAGTTGCTATCAGCTACTACTTGAAAAAATCATAGAGGCAATATTTCTCTATAATTTTGAATTATAAGTACTCTGCAATACTTTGTAGAAAAACAGGTTCACAAAAGGCTTTGAGATGAAAAACGATTTAGAAGTGGAACTTTAGTGCGAAAAAGTTTTAGGAGCACTTTAACAAATTTATTTTGCTTTTATTTCCTATTTTATGTATATTCATGGGTGACATGTGCTCAAAAGAAATCCCAAGTAAAAATGTATCTAAAAGAACTCTTTCAATAAGTAAGACAGAACATTCAGGGTAATGAGAGAACACTGTGGTATAGTTTAATCAGCGGCATGTTTTATTTCCTGAAAGTACTTTAAACAATGGTACATCTTGCAGTCGCTTAATATTGTATAGTTTTAAATTTTGTGGCAGATAGTGTAGTATTCGTTCTGTCTTAATTTACACAATACTGTAATATTAAATAGAGTACTTTTATCAAAAAGTTTGGTTAAGTGTATATTTTTGATAGTTTGGATATTAAGAAATAATTACAGTCATTAAAATCACCATAATCTATATTCCCAAAATCACAAATGTTAATCTTCTAATATGCTTTCATCATAATTTCCTGTCACACAGACTTTCGTTTGTGTGCTAGATGTGTACTCTTGGCCATAGGGTTTTCAATTTTAACTTTAAAGTGGCCATCTTCAACCTCTAATCCAGGAAGTGCCAGCCGAAGTTTGATGTGCAGAAGCACTGCTCTCCTTAAACAGAAACTTCACCTGCTCTGAACTGCAGGGACAGCGCTGGATCTACCTGGATTATAGGTACAACCCACACCTGAACATCAAGGCTGCTGGTGACGTGAGGAACCATATTTTATACTAATTCTTCAAATCAGCTAGGCTCTTTTCTATCTCTCACTCTTTCACGTCTTCCTCCCATCTCCGTCCATTAAAATCTCAGCCAGACTAAAAATCTTAGTACCAATGTCCTTAGCTCTCCCAACAGCTTTAGAAGTGGTAATTATAACTCTTTTTTCTTTACTTCTATAACTTTGCTTATGCTTACCCCACACCTACTGTATGGCTCTTAATTTATATAATTTTATTTTTACTAACTGACCTAGAATCCTTGAGGATGGAGCAGGGTTTTATCAATCCCTGCATATCCCCATAATTTAAAGACCTCCCTACAATGCAGGCTCAAAAAATATGTATTAATCATTTAATCTATACATTTACTTAATTCCTAAAGTAATATGAGCTCCATGTAACACATCTTAAGCTCTATCACACATTTGCATTTTAATCGATTTTAGTAAGACTCTGTGATGAAAAGTATCCAGTGGCATCATTAGGAACATATCTTTAAAATGATTCATGCAAAATATAAAGCATTGTTCTTAAGATTTAGGATTTTGGCTTCCATTTTCAATCAGAGATCATCACATTATTTTTAAGCAGTTTCTGATGCATGTTATATTTATATGGCATGTTATATTACATACATTTGAGAAAATAGCTGCATATAAAACTAATCTGGTTTAGAGAGCCCGGCGAGCCCAGAATTCTGCGTGGCAAAGCCTTCCAGGCAAGCTCACCTCGCACTATGATGCTGGTGGACTTCTTGGCGGGGTTTCCCACGTTGTTGTTGGCGACGCAGCTGTAAGTGCCCGCGTCATCGGAGGCGATGGCAGGGATGGTCAGGGTGCCTCCGTGCAGGACAGTCTTTCCGGGCAGGGCGCCCGAGGACCGGGCCCAGGTGAGGGAGGGCGTGGGCTCCCCGCCGGTGGTGACGCACACCAACGTGATGGCCTCTCCGGGGTTCACCACAATCGGGTCGTCCACCAAGAGCTTAATTGACGGAGAGGCTGAAAGACAGAAGCAGGAGACATGCGCCTGTTCAGCTTTGCTGTAAGCCCTGTGGCTGCAGCCTGCTTAAGGTCTACTCCTGCAAACAAAGGGGCCTGGTGTTCTCTTCCGCCCACATCAAACTCTGAGTCAAATTTAAACCAGAGGCAATGGTTACAGATTTTAACTCCATGGCATTAACTTATAAAACCGTATGAAGAATTTTACACTTGGGGTGTGGAATTGAAATGTGTTTCCTTGGATGGTTGTTGCAACATTAGCATGACAAGAGGCTTAGTTTTAAAACCAAATATTCACTTCTCTCTTAGCTTTGACAATCACTATTTTCATTTTTCCAGGTCACTATTGCAGCTATTCAATCTTTGTGCGTCCATGGTAAAGAAGGTCAATTATTTAATTTTGGGAACATTCTGAGGAGAAAGGATAAATCTTCCCACACTGAGCACAACAGGGTGAGAGATGAAGGAATGGATTATTCGTCTGAATGGACCTGGGGTTTTGTTTCTGAAAAGAATAACAGAAAGATGCTCTAATTCAGTCCCCACACCTCACCCACATCCTCTTCTTCAGCCTTAGAGGTCTAGGAAGGGAGAGTGTGTTCCTACATACTGCTCTAAAGCTTAGAAATAAACAAATCAGAAGTAAATAAGAGACCAAATAGAGCTACCGAACTATGCCGGCCACCACCCTACCGGTTTGGGTTTTAATACCAGTCCCCCCCCCCCAAAAAAAAAAACACACTGAAAATAAGTCCTTTGCAAGTTTTGGGGTTGAAAAATACAAATATAAATATTCGTTTCTCAAAAATGCTGTGTTACAGACTTTTCATCACACACTCAGAATAAAATTTATACAAAATCTCTGGTTCACATACAGCACTTCTAATCATATTGGCTTACACTGCAGAGCCAGGCTAAATAATGCATTCCTGAATAGAAACAGGGGGAATGAATTATACTGATGCTTGAGCTCAAATATTCAGACATATTTTATGTCAAAGTGAGAACTGCATTGTATGAAATCAATCCATGTTAGAAACATTTAAAATGTGAAACTGTATTGCATGGTTCTTTAGACACTGAATTCATCTTAGGGTTGGAAGGCTCTTTCCTCAGAATGAAAACCACACACCTAGGGTGGTCCAATATTTTCTGCCTTGTTAAAACAAAAAAAAGTCGTGGGAGAGCAAGAACACAATTCTATATTGTGATTCTACAGGAAAGGCACAATTTTTAAAATCTTTTTAATCATCCTAATTGCACATTGGCCATTCTGACATCGTTTTAATATAATGTATCTTAACTTTAGCCACTCTGATGGATCAACAACATTAAATTCTAAAGATTTATGATTAAAACCCTGTTGTGAAACACACATAATGAAAATAATTTGCATAAAACACTATAGCTTGTTAGAAATATTTAAAGTTTTTTAATGTTGTTAAACTGAAGGAAGAGGTTACTAATTGATGATCTGAAAATAGATATTATACCAAATTATTAATATAGCATCATGAAAAGCTAAAAAAAATCCTACTACCCTACTACCTCACAAAGGTATTAGTCAAAATATAATTATAGAGATTCCAGCATTAATATCATATTAATGAAATTAATTTGTTTTTAATCACATAATAGTCAAATCAAAAGCCCCAAGGCCTAATAGTATTAGTTTAGATTATAGAAACATATAATGGTGACATTTGGCTAAGAAATATTCACCCCTAAAATTGACTCGTAAAAGATGAGTTGCTACCTATGAGACATTGTGTAAAAAAAAAGCTCAAGAGAGAATTTCAAAGCTCTATAAAATAATTTATATATAAAAATAAGACCATTGTTTTATCAGTGATGCACTTCAGAGATATATTTCACAACCTTACTTAAAATGCTCCCTTTTCAAAACGTAATTTTAAAAAAACAGTGTTGTCCAAGTTAGTTTTATTGAAGGTAGCATTCATTTCCTATGACTTCCCCTGAAATTAAAAATAGTCCCTAATGACTATAAAATGGCTAATTATTTCAAGCCTTTAAGAATATTCATACTTACTTCTAGTATCAAAATTTTCTAATTTTCAATCTCCAAAAGATAAAGATTAAATAATTGTCATTTTTGTTCTAGGGTTTTAATTTTGATCCCATAAATATTAGCTTTTTTAAACTACAAGGTCTTGCTCAAGAAACTTAAATATAAATACTTTAAGTTTCATTAAGCTAAAGTACAAGGTACTTTCTGTGCTGGTTTGAAAGGAAGTATGCCCCCTAAGAAAAGCCATGTTTTAATATAAATCCCATTTCATAAAGGTAGAATAATCCCTATTCAATACTGTATATTTGAAACTGTAATGAGATCATCTCCCTGGTTGATGTGATTTAGTCAAGAGTGGTTGTTAAAGTGGATTAAGGGACCACATGTCTCCACCCATTTGGGTGGGTCTTGATTGGTTTATTGGAGTCCTATAAAAGAGGAAATATTTTGGAGAATGAGAGATTCAGAGAGAGCAGAGAATGCTGCAGCAACACAAAGCAGAGAGTCCACCAGCCAGTGACCTTTGGAGATGAAGAAGGAAAACGCCTCCCTGGGAGCTTCATAAAACCGGAAGCCAGGAGAGAAAGCTAGCAGATGATGCCATATTCGCCATGTGCCCTTCCACCTGAGCGAGAAGCCCTGACTGTGTTCGCCAAGTGCCTTCTCACTTGAGAGAGAAACCGTGAACTTCATAGGCCTTCTTGAACCAAGGTATCTTTCCCTGAATGCCTTTGATTGAACATTTCTATAGACTTGTTGTAATTGGGACATTTTCTCAGCCTTAGAACTGTAAACTAACAACTCATTAAATTTGCCCTTTTAACAGCCATTCCATTTCTGGTATATTGCATTCCAGCAGCTAGCAAACTAGAACACTTTCCTAGAAAAAAGTAAAATAAAATAGTTAAAACCATTTAAAAATTGTCTATTCCTGAAAATATTTTAATGAAGGGAGTTCATTTTGGCATGAATCCTTCTCTAATTTGAGGAGTATAAAAAAGTAATACCAACAAAGTAAAAATAATCTAGTCTAATTGTCCCCTCTTATAGGCTTCCATAGCCCCCTTATTTTCCTTTTGATAGTATATTGTATCATATTATGCAGACTGCACTATGGATTTTAAGCAGAAGGAAGATACAATGATTGTATTCTCTGCAGTATAGCAAGATAAATTTTTGCCAAACACATCTAGGTTCAAATCTTGATTCTGCCATTTGATGATTCTATGAACCTGGACAAATTACATAATCCTTGAGTGCCTCAGTTTCCCCATTGTAAAATCAGAAGAAACCAGTTGATGCTATTTAATAGCATGCGGTTATTTAACACATACAGAGTGCTTACATAGTGGCTACCACGAAATACACACTCAAAAGTATTTCCTTTTGTCAGTCTTGCACCCTAGTCCAGTGTTTAGCACATAGTGAATATTTTAAAAATATTACTAAGGCAAATCAAAGAGTGACCAAAGTATAAATTATGAGATCACTATAAAATGCGGTTATTCTGTTTATTTGATGTCTTTGGCAGGGATATTTTAGTAATCCTTGGAGCTTTGGAAGGCCTATAGAACATCATTTAAGACATATTTAAATGCATCCATATTCCAATTTAAACATAATTTATGAATATATATACACATATATATAATGTTAGTTTAATTTCTTCACCTTTATAGGTGTCTAGGAAATGAAGGAAAGTAAAGATCAGTTGCACTAAATCTTATACATACCCAAGTGTTCAGTAAAGTTCTATTGCATGAGTTCACTGAATTATTCCATTGCTATATAAGGATAAATATGTAAGGCCTCATCACTTCCTTTATTACCATGAGAAAAGTACATTGTTCTATAATAAATTAAAGGATCTATAAATTCATTCATTCTACATAGCAACTAGCAAGATAGGTTAATACTTTAAGGTCATTTTAAGTAGAAAAGAAAAGAAACATGAGGGTAGAAAGGGAACAGGAAAAACACTGAGTGGGATGGTATGTAATTTTTTCTTCAGGTATTCATCAAACCAAAGTAAGAACTAAATAAAGGTAAAATGCATATATTAAACAGGAAATCTTTCAAATTAAACAAAGCATTTAGATTGAAAAGCATGGACTATTGAAACATAATTTATAATTACTGCAAAAATACGGTTCGAATTACATCAAAATAATTAAACTAAATCTACTTGTAACATAGTATGTACACACAGGCAACCACACCAGCTAGAAACGTTCTCTCTGGATGCAGCCTGCCAAGTAACTGCGGTACCAGTTAGACTTTCAGACTGATGATCGGTCAGCATCTAATGATTGCAGGCACAGGTCACCAAGGCAGTTGACAGAGACTTGACTCTCCTCTTCAAGATGAGCATGTTCTAGCAGGCTGCATGTGCTCTGAGCTGAGGATGTACACGCATGTACGAGCATTCACATGGTATATGATGCATATGTACACATACTTATATGTGTGTACACATCGGTGTGCATGAATTTATGTACTCATCACACACATCTGTGCCAGTATGAAAGGATTTAGGTACCATGGAAAAGCCATGCTTTAATCCTAATCAACCTTGTGGGAGCAACAGTTTCTTCTAATTCCTATTCAGTGCTATAGGTTGGAAACTTGATTAGGTCATCTCCATGGAGACATGCTTCAATTAATTGTGGGTATTAAACTTGATTAGACGGAGACATGTCTCCACCCATTCTATGTGAGTTTTGATTAGTTTACTAGAATTCTTTAAAAGAAAAGACATTTTGGAGAGAATGCCTTTTGAGAACAAGGACAGAGCCACAGAGAATGATGAGCGAATGACAGGAGAACAACAGAAGCAGAGAACCACGAAGCAGAGAGCCTATACCCTCAGAGACCTTTGGACATGAGAAAGGAATACACCCCTGAGAGAGCTTCATGAAACAAGAAGCCTGGAGAGAAAGCTAGCAGACATCCCCATGTCTGCCATGTGCCTTTCCAGGTGAGAGAAAAACCCTGAACTTCATCGGTCTTTCTTGAGTCAAAGTAACCTCTTGTTGGTGCCATAAATTGGACACTTTTATAGACTTGCTTTAATTGGGATATTTCTTTGGCCTGAGAGCTGTAAACTAGGAACTTAATAAATTCCCGCTTTTAAAAGTCATTGCATTTCTGGTATATCAAATTCTAGCATTTAGCAAAGTAGTACAACATGCATGCACATGTGCATGCGTGTATATATGTATTGATCCTGGGAAAGACATGATGAGCTAAAATGCCAATAAATAAATAAATAACATCAGGGAAGAAAGGAAGGAGGGGGGAAGAAAAAGAAAGAAAGAGAAAGAAAGTCTGTAGCTTATATTTTTCTAAATTTTAAACTCTTAATAGATGTGGTAGATTGACTTATGTACCTCCTCAAAAGCCTTGTTTTTAATCTTAATATGCATTCCAGAGGGTGTGAAGTTAATTACAAATATGACCTTCTAAAAATGTTATTTTTGGTTAGAGTGCAGTCAAGTGAATCAAGGTGGCTCTTAATCTGTATTCCCCGAGATCTTATTAAAAGAAAAAATGGAAGCCAGAAGTCAAAGAAGGTCACACAGGAAAAAGCTGAAGTTAATGGAAACCAGAAGAGCAGAAACAAGGAGAGTGAATTCCCCAAGTGACAGGAGGCAGAGACACAAGCCAAGGAACCCCAAGGATTTGGCCATACCAGCACCAGAATGCCACGATTCCTGCAAAAAAGAGTAATGCCACCATTCCCGCAATAGAGAGTGATGCCACCATTCCCGCAATAAAGAATAGCTTTGCTGACACTTTGATTTTGGACGTCTTGCCTCTGAAACCATGAGATAATGAATGCTTTTTGTTTAAGACATCTCATTGTGTGGTTTTAGACATGACAGCTAGCAAACTATGACAACAGACTAGAACAAGTGTAATATAGAAAGTATATCTTAGGTAATATAGAAAGTATATCTTAGGAAATACCTCTGAAAAAAGGGGTTCTTACCACCTCTTCTTCAGCACTTCCTCTCCTGGCAAACAAAAAAATGTCTTTCTGAGCCGAGGAAAACTTTTTTGGTTCCAAGATAGAGAGGGCTGCCCTGTTGTTTCCCAAAACAAATTCCAGAAGTTTGGACATTCAAGAGCAGAGGGGAGCTCTGCCTCCCTTGCTGGAGTGAAGTTACCTTGTGACTAGTTAGACAGAAAAGGCCATAGGGGGCCTCATGGAAAGTCCTGATGACCCAGGAGACAGCAAGCATCCCTCAATGGTAGAATGGAAAGAAAAAGAAGACAGAGACCTATCAGAGTCTCAGGCTATACGTGCATGTCAAAAGATTCAGACCCCATGCCCCAGGCCTTCATACACTATAGCATCCCCTAGAATCTAAACATACTCCAGTGGAAATGAGAACCCCAAATTGACGGATCAATTTCAGAAATTATGGCAGACTAGGTCAACTGAAATAAAACTAAAGTTGAATTATGAAATAATAAAGATATATGTCTTTCAAGCCCAAGTTTGTAGACTGGACTTTGTGCCCAGTACAAACTGTAGTGATTCTGTTTTACATAAAGTCCTCAGGATGTGCAATGCAGAGATTTAATTTGGGATTAACCAAGAATACATTCTGTAGGGAAAAGAAAATACTACTTTAGCCAAGGTTAATGACTTCTTGGCTACTATGTTTTACTGCTATTGCTACCGAACGTAATAGCTTATAGAAGACATGGTTTACAATTTTGAAATCAGGAGACAGGGCTGATCGTCTTTTTCTTCTTGAAGACTTCTCCCCTCCATGGTTCTGGGGCTTTTGTTTTTTTTTAAATTTTCCATCTCATATCCTTTGATTAAATTTGTTTGAATCAGTTAACTACCACATAAATTTGCCAGTTGCCTTAAATTAGAGTATTCTAAGACCTGTGTTTCTTTGAATGGAAGTAATCTGAGTCTTAGAACTCAGAACTTTTAGAACTTTAGAACTTTTAGAACTAACCTGAGTCTTAGGAAAAGTCAACAGGAAGAAGGAACATAAAAAAAAAAAAATCCAATAAAAAGCTTTCAGCTGCATAGCATATGTTTTAATTTGAGTCCCTCAAAAGCAGGTCCTGACACAAGTGGTTCATTTGGGGAATTGTCACAGGTAGTACACTGAAGAAGCAGAGAAGAGAGAAAAGCCGGTAAAGGCTGCACTGATGATCAGGTAATCAGTGGGAAAATGAGAGTCACCACTGCTGGAGACCCTGCATAGACACCTCAGAACTCACCCTCTGAGGGGTTGTGTTTAGCCAACTCTTGCCCCTTACTAGTTGATGACTAATTATGGGACCTTAACTCCCAACCTCATGCTCTGACTGCATATGTCCCGATGTTCCTGGAAAATCCTCCGATAGAAGGGTGTAGGATATGGAATCTGCCCAAAGAAGCTGTGTGTGGACAGAAATGCTAAGTTATGCATACAAAGGAACAGGAAAATGTTTTTCTCAAAAGAACTAGTCATTTTCTGAGAAACAGGTATCCCTATATTTTCTTTGAATTCATTTTCAACATGTATTTCACTGAAATACAGAGAGCAGTAAGCATTTCATACAATACAAATGGGGTAATATATTAGAAGTTGATTTGAAACCTTCAAATAATCTACCCATTTAGTTTTGATTATTATACAAATATCGTCATTACTCACACATTGATTGATACACATGAAGCCCAGGGATGATGTCATATTGGAAAACTGTATATAAAATGATGCTCCTGGATATGTCAATATTTGAAATAATGTTCATAAATACCTCCTAATGTAAGAGAGAACATTTACTAAAAATACTGAAGCCAATATGTATTTTTCATTATTTGAATGTTCACAGGAGAGATATTTCTGGAAATGATTGAGAAGGCAAAGTAAGTATAGTTGCTTTATGGAAAACTGTATGAACATCTTCGAGAAGCGATCTAGTCCTGCTGCCAGAATGTAATATACCATAAATAGATTGGTTTTTACAACAGGGATTTATTAGCTTGCAAATGTATGGTTCTTAAAGTCTGTGAAAATGTCCCAGTCAAGGCATCAATAGGTTGATATGCTCTCTGGCATTGGGTTCCTCCATCAGGTACCAAGGCACGTGGCCGGCTCCTGCTGGCCCTTCACTCTCAGGCTTTGTTGGATCTCTGGGCCTCCTCTCTGAGCTTCTGTGGGTCCTCTCTCATCACGGCCAGGGCTTTTCTCTCTCAGCAGCTCTGGGGGCTTCTTCTCCAAAATCTCTCCAAACATCTCTCTTAACCCCCTCTGAGCTTTCCTGGCTTTTTCTGTCCTTTATCCTCTCATAAAGGACCCCAGTGAAAGGATTAAGAACCATTTTGAATGGGGAGTGTCACATCTCAATTGAAAGTACCTAACCAAAATGTCCCACCCACATAGGTCTGTGCCTACAAAAACAGATCAAAAGAACATGGCCTTTTCTGGGGTATATAACAGCTCCAAACTATCACAGCATTTGATTTTGTTTGGCTAATACAGTATTTATTGTTGTTGCTCACTTTATTATCAGTATTATTTATCAGGCCGTGTGCTAGACACTTGGGATATATCAGCGAAGAAAACAGCCAAAATTATCCCTGCATTCAGAAGCTTACCTCCCTGTAGGAGATCAAGTCCTCTCCCATTATTTCTGTTTCCTTAGGTGATTTCATATGCTTTTATCACCTGCCTGACACCCGGGATCATGTGCGTTTGTGATGCCTGACCAGGTGTGTATGCCATTGGAGTAAAGACATTCTTCATTGAAATGAGACTTTACAAAATATAGCAAGTATCATTTACATTTGAATCTAGTCACTGAGCAAGGTTAATTGAAAAATTAGAAATAGAGCTTGTATTCTAAGGGAAGACAAGTCAATGATGTGCAAAGCTTAACACAGTCAATAAGCCATGCCAACTGCTGGGGTACTAATGCATAAAGCTCTGAGTCATCTTCACAACCATTGGAAAGACAAGATGAGGAACCAGGTTAACACCTACCAAATCTTCTCCCCTCGAGTAATAATTCCTTTCTTTCCAATGGAAGAGAACGACAAAATTTGGTCTCATCCGAGTTTATAAGAAGCAGCATTCACGTGCTCCTGAAACTCACGGAGGATCATTGTTCATAGATATAAAATCCAAGCCGAGCATTTCCAGCTCTGGAATTTGCTTTTCATGAAATTTACCTGTTATTCATTACAGATACCAGGTTTTTAGAAGTAGTACCTGACTTTAAAAATGCCCTCATCCCAGAACATGAACTTGCTGTTCTCACTGTCTGGAAATCTCCTCCAATGCCATCCAACTGGTAAACTAGTTCATAATTAATTTACCATGCTCAGATGTCAATATCAACTCTTCACCCAAATTCCAATTCCAATTTGGGTGAAGGCTAATTGGGTGAAGGCCAATTTGGTTCCAGGCTAATTGAATTGCATCCTCCATTTTAAGAACATAGCTGCTTATAATACCCTTAAATCAGCTGCTCCCACCATTTCCCTTTGAAATATTTAGGAATAGGATACATGGGTGAAAAATGTGGTGTTTTTCATTTTTGTATCTCTAACACCAAGAAGAGATCCTGGCAAACAAGAGGGACTTGATAAATTCTTACTGAATGAAAGAATATTGATTGTAGGGTTTAGAGAACAGAAATGCCACCTAAACCCTGACTTTTCACCACAAACAAAAATGTCAATGTAAAAGCATGTGACAGAGGACTAGGGATTTCTTGAGTCATTTATTTTAAAAAAATACTAGTTTTAAAGACCTTTCAGTTCTTTCACTGTCTAATATATTTGAACCTAACAATTTTTTATTACTAACAAGGTGAGGACTCAAGAATTGCCCTATCAAAATTTGGTGCAGCACTTACAAAAATAAATGTGGCGTATTATTTATATTACATTGTTTTTACTTAATTATTTGCTCAGTTCAAACCATATATACTAATGTGAGTTCACCATGGGATTAAACAAAATCATGTGCCTGAAATCATAGTAAAGGGCACATGGGTTTTCATAAAAGGACTAGTATGTAGATAATTCAAGATGGCCTTAACAAATCAGTTCAAGATGTAAGGCTCTTCTGTAAGAGTGATAGAGAAGAACAGATAAAGTTATCATCTCTCAGACCATCTGGTCTTAAGCCACAGCTACACTTCCTGAAGCTTTACCAGAGTGGCAAAGTAAACAAAACAATAATTCTGCTCTGACCACCAGTTGCTGAGGTGTAGGCAGCTGGCATTTCGACAACCAGTATTACCACACAAAGGGGGCCATACAAAAAGGTACTTTCTTATTGGTTAAAAGATTTTGTTTGGCAAAGATAAGTTTTGTTCTTTTTATTAGTTGTCCTGAGGACACTGTATTTTAGTATTATATTTTGTATCTTTTATGATTTTATAATTTTATCTTACAGTAATTTTGGCTAAGGTCAACTCAGGGCTAATCTTAAATAATAATATTGAATAAATTTAACTCTGATCCTCTTCTGTACACTTCTCTGAATGATGGAACTCTGTTAGGTAATTTATAAAAGACTGTCAAGATCAGATTTCTACCTTAATTAGTAGAATGCAGCCTCTGGCTTTGTTCTGGACACACAGCCTCCTAGCTTTATTACATATCTATACTCAGGATCTTCAAATGTCTAAATTGATTCCATGATCCAGTAAAGATAGAAAATCTCAACAGTAGCTTAGCTATCCATTTCAATGAAATCAACAGAAAAAAACTGACTAAAAATAGAAGAATATGCTGTTTTATTTAAAGAAAGTTGTTAACTCAACACATATTTATTAAGTGCCAACTGTGAACCACGCTTTGTTCTAGTCATTGGAGATATCGGAAATCCTACCATCGTGGATTCACAGTTATAAGTAATCAATTGTAGTCTTTTATATGTTCTTGACACTCTTCAAAATAGCTCATTTAATTGTATCAGGGTGTACTAGTATTATCTTATTACATTCATTGTCAAACTGAGAAACAGAAAGTTTAGAAAATGTTGAAGGTCATGTAGCAAGACTTGGAGGTGATATTCTAATTTAGGCAAGACAGATATAAAGCTCACAGAGGGATTAACATCTTTAGCTAAATATATAAAGGTGGTAAATTCCAAGTTTTCTTTTATCTTTATTAGAGAAATTGTGAATTTACAGAATAGTCATGCATAAAATACAGGATTTCCACTTACCACCCTAATATTAACATCTTGCATTGGTGTGGAAAATTTGTTACAATTGATGAAAGCACATTTTTATAATTGAACTATTAACTACAGTCCATGGCTTAACTTAGGGCCATTAAGTTTGAGTAGTTCCATGGATTTTTTTTTTTTTTTTTGCATGGGCAGGCTCCAGGAATTGAACCCAGGACTCCGGCATGGCAGGCGAGAATTCTGCCACTGAGCCACCATTGGATTTTTTTAAATTTTATTCTATTACCATACATACAATCTAACATTTCTCTTTCCAATCACATTTGGATACATCTCTCAATGCTGTTAATTCTGTTCAAAATGTTGTCTTACAGCACCATTGTCCATTATGAAAACATTTCCATCATTCTAAAGAGGAACATTTTATATATGTGTGTATATATATATATATTACTATATGATTCCACTTTTTTAATTAATGTTTTTATTTTTTAATGCAAAAAACACCAAACAAATGCAAACATTCTAACTTTTGATCATTCCATTCTACATATATAATCAGTAATTCACAATATCATCACACAGTAGCATATTCATCATCATGATCATTTCTTGGAAACTTTGCATCTATTCAGAAAAAGACATAAAACGAAAACAAAAAAAAATTCATACATACCATACCCCCACCTCTCCCCCTCACCGATCACCAGCATTTCAATCTAAATTTATTTTAACGTTTGAAAGATTATATATTTTAAACCAAAATTTCTCAATCCCTTAACACTGCCCCCTATCCTCTGGTAACATGTGTTTTAGATTCAGATTCTATGAATTTGCTTATTCTAATGATTTCAAATCAGCAAGATTATACAATATTTGCCTTTTGTGTTTGGCTTATTTTACTCATCACGATGTCTTCACGGTTCATCCATGTTGTCACATGCATCAGAACTTCACTGCTTTTCATGGCTGAATAATATTCCATTGTTATGAATATACCACATTTTATTTATCTACTAATTTGTTGATGGACATTTAGGCTGCTTCCATATTTTGGTAATTGTTGGTAATGCTGCTATGAACATCAATATGCAGATATCTATCTAAGTCCTTTTGGCTATCTACCTAATAGTGGAATTGTCAGGTCTTACAGAAGTTCTATACCATACTTAGTTTTCTGAGGAACTACTGAACTGTCTTTCACAGTGGCTGCATCATTTTACATTGCCACCAGCATTGAATGAGTGTTCCTATTTCTCCAACAATTGCTGGTTTGAAATAATTATGTAACCAAGAAAAGCCATGTCCTTTAAGCCTCATCCAATATTTCTGGGTGAGATATTTTTGATTGTTTTCATGGAGATGTGTCTCCACCATTCAAGGTGGGGTTGCTTACTGGAGCCATTTAAGGAGGAACCATTTTGGAAAAAGTTCTAGAGCCAGGAGAGCTACCAAAACTGGCAGAACCACCAGAGCCAACAGAGTCCACAAAGACAGAAACCTTTGGAGACGCATAAATAAAATTCCCGTGGGGAAGACTTTGAAGAAATCTGGAGAGAAAGCTAGCAAGTTGCCATGTGTCTTTCCAACTGAGAGAGAAACCTCAAACTTCATTATCAAATACCTTCTTGAGCCAAGGTATTTCTGCCTGGATGCCTTAGTTTGGACATTTTTATAGCCTTGCCTTAATTTGGACATTTTCATGGCCTTAGAACTATAACTTGAACTTAATAAATTCCTCTTTTTAAAAGCCATTCCATTTCTAGTACATGCATTGCAGCAGTTTTTACAAACTAAAACACTTGGTATTTTTTTTATTTTAATAGCAACCATACTAATTGTTGTGAAATAGTATCTCATTACAGTTTTGAGTTGAATTTCCCTGATGACTAATGATGTTAAGCTTCTATTCATGTGCTTTTTGGCCATTTGTATCATCAAGATGATACCTGGATTCTGGTAATAATCTGTTATAATAATAATAATAATTATTATATTATTATTATTATTATTATTATTATTATTATAATCTTTGCCACATGTCAAGGCACATTATGGGTCTGCTGTTTTCTCTTTTCCTTCCTGGATTTTGTTGCATTCCGCTTCTGACTTCGCCATCTTTCAGCTTCTCTTTTTCTCCCTCAACTTCTGTGTGTTTCCAAAGGACTCCAGTAGGAGGATTAAGGCCTACATGAGGTTTACCTCAAGTGAAATAACCTAATCAAAAGGTCTCACTCATGATAGGCCAATAGTCACAGGAATATATAAGCTTTAAGAATACATTTTCTGAGGTACATAACAGCTTCAAATCATCACAATCAGGAAGCATGAGTCTTCCAATTTCATTATACTATTTTTCAAAATGGCTTTAGCTATTCGGGGCCCTTTACCCTTCCATATAAATTTGATGATTGACTTTTCCATTTCTCCAAAAAACATTGTTGGAATTTTCACTGGGATAGCATTGAATCTATACATTGCTTTGACAGCATTGACATCTTAGTTATATTTAGCCTTTCAATCCATGAACATGAAATGTCCTTCAATTTATTTAGATCTTATGCAATTTGTTCTATCAATATTTTGTAGTTTTCTGTGTACAAGTTCTTTACATCTTTGGTTAGATTTATTCCAAGATATTTGATTCTTTTAGTTCTTATTGTGAATGGAATATTTCTCTTGATTTCTTCTTTGATTTGTCATTGCTTGTGTATAGAAACATTGCTGGTTTTGGGGTGTTGATATTGTACCCTCCTACTTTGCTGAATTCATTTCTCAGCTCTGGTAACTTTGTTGTGAATTTTTGGAGATTTTCTGCATATAGGAACATATCATCTGCAAATAAGGACAATTTTACTTCTTCCTTTGTAATTTGGATGCTTTTTACTTATTTTCTTGCCTAAATGCTCTGACAAGAATAATAATGGTGACAGAGGACATCTGCATCTTGTTCCAGATCCTGGAGAGAAAGTTTTCAGTCTTTCACCATTAAGAAGGAAGTTAACTGTGGGCTGTTCATATTTGCCCTTTATCATGTTGAGGAAGTTTCTTCTATTCCTAGTTTTCTAAGTGTTTTTATCATTAAGGAGTACTGGATTAACTCAAATGTCTTTTTTGAATCAACTGAGATGAGCATGTGGGTTTTTTCAAGTTTTAATTAAATTCCTGGTGAAATTTATACCTGTGGCAGAATTAGTTCTGCCTTTCCATTTCGAAAACCTGGGCAGGGTAAAAATAACCTTGATTTACTGGTAAGACTTCCAAAAATCTCTAGAACAGAAGATCCAGTATCATCCAGAAGGGAAAGCAAAACTGACATGTGAACCACTAATCCACCATTACTAAGTCTAAAGTCTGAAGTTTCTCCCCTTTCCTGCAGGAAAGAGGTCCTCATGCACTGCTCAGGAGTCCTAATTTACGTGAACTATAATAGGCTCAGTTATTTAAATTCTCAGATTCCCACAGGGAAGTATGAGAAATATAAACATGGGAAGGATTTCTGAGTCAGGAAATGGAAAGCATACACTGAATAGCACGTGTGGTCACAAAGATAAAATATAAACCAAGCTTCCATCTATTTCGACTGTTATCCCTGAAATGTCAGATTCAATTAAGCAACTAAGAAAACAAGAAAAGAATACATTCATTAAAAGTTATTTTTCTCCATGTATTTATACATTGCTGAAAAGATGAAGAAAATGAGGCACAGAGTTAAATCATTTTCTCAAATGCTGCAGGTCATCTAAGCAGCAGCCTGGAGCATCGCATCAAACGCCCTGCTCCAGCCCATGCCTCAGGCTGACTCAGTAACAGGGACCTAAAACTGCACGGTGCACAGGCTGAGTGGGCTACGCTAGAAGGGAGAGGCAGAAATGAAGAATAGCAAAGCTAATCCGTCATCAAGGAAGGGAGGAGGGAAGGAAGGACGAAAAATAGGAAGAAAGGAAGGAACAAAAGAAGGGAGGGAGGGAGGGAGGACAGAAGGAAGGTAGGAAATTCCTTGTGCAATAAAATATTATTTTGGATAGGGCAAAAGGGGTTAGTATTTTCCTGAATCCAGGGCTAGACCAAAGGCCAAGTAAAATAAATATAACTATTTAAATCATGCAGACATTCATGCTTAAAAAGCCTGGACTTCTGGAAGTGATTTTATGAAACAGAATAAGAACACCCTATCTTGCCTGAATTGGGTCACATCTCAGGTAAGTGTGATGTCATGCATACTCAACCCTTACCAAATATCCTTTACCAGCGGGACCAGGCTTCCTGCTCTGACCTCCAGCCAATGTGTGCTCTGAATACGTTAAGAATGAGGAGTCTAATTCTAGGTGGTAAGGGGGCCTCAGTAAATGAAGGCCTGCCCTTAGAAACCCCAGAAACATGTCCATCTTGTTTTATAAGAGGCTAAATATGTTTGTAGATATTTTTCTTTCACGTACAAATATAGTAAGTATTTTTTTAACTTTTATATTCATTTTCCTTTCCCATGGCCTAAATAAAAAGGATAAGAAAGAAAAAGAATCATTTGTTGTAAACAAATATTTCAAAGCAAAGGGATCTGAATCCCAGTTTTGCATGGGGGTTAGAAGCCAATTTACTAGACTGAATTACAAAGCCAAAAATTGTGCTTTAGTCTAGAGAAAATGACAATTCCAAATTATAGCCCTTGTGGTAGGTGTCACTACAGTAGCATGTTTACTTACTGTAAATACTAACAGCTGCTGACACATCGTTATTACAATAACAACTACTTCACATTGTTATTACATATCTAATTCTAACAAGACTCAACTCAAGTCTAACTATTAAACCAGCTACATTTCTTATCTTAGGATTTTAGGCATTCAGAGAGCATTTAAATATGTTTTTGCCAAGTTCTAGGACAGTGCTGTTGCATGATAAAAGGAGATATTTGTTCTTCTAGTAAGGTAATACTGTAATGTGACATATATAGAACAACTAAATAAGCTGCACAAAATGGAATGCTGCTTAAGGAAAGATTAGACACCAATGAAACATTTTAAATACTATTTTAAGATAAACACTGATGGAATCACTTACACATCCAATTCCTCTCTACATATGAATGAGAACTGCTTGTACAAAATGTCCTGCCAATCTTGTATTTCTAGCTACTAAAATACAACTTTAATTTCTTAGTTGTGGTATTTTCAATACATGTTTTGGTATATTCACTTTTCCTCTGTTTATGATTAATATGAGCTACTGAACTAATTTTGTAACACAAACAAATTATTTGATTTCAATGCCAGATTTTTTAGTTTGTTTTTTGTTTTACTTCAAGTTTCTAGTATTGACATATTTTGATTTGCCTATTTAACTCTTTGGAGACTTGGAAATTATATCCACATCACAAATTATTTGATTATGGACATGTAGACACATAATAATGCTTTTGTAAACCTGTATTCATATTTAATATTTTGCTTAAGCACATATGCAAAGTTTAGCACTGCATATTAACAGGTTCCTTGAAATCCAATATCATATATTTATACACTTTCAGGTTCCTCAAAATCTAGTATCATATATTTTATACGTGTCAAAATTATACATGGATTTTACATCAGATTAGTTTTTAACTGGTGGTCCAGAAAAGAAAAAGATGGACATTATGCAGTTTTAATCTGATTGAGCTAAATTTAAAATTGAAATATAATACTTAATAAGGAATGAATTTAGTTATTATATATTCATGATTAAGTTCAAGATACTTAGAAAGATACAACAAAAAACAGAAGGAGGCTAGCCTGATCCCCTCTGTGATGATTAAGTTTATGTATCTACTTGACCAGTGGTTTGCTCAAGCAAGCACTGGTCTGATTGTTACTGGGAGGATATTTTGTGGACTTAAATCATCAGCAAGTTGATTGCATCTAAGCTGATTACATTGACAATCAAGCCTTATCTAATCAGTTGAAGGCCTTAAAAGGAACACTGATGATTTTGGTCATCGCAAGGAAGAACTATCTCTACTTCAGCCAGCCAGTTTCTCCTAGAGAGTTCACTGAAAACCTTCATCAGGGTTCCCAGTTTGTGGCCTGCCCTATGGTATTTGGGTGTGAACCAATCTATAATATATCTCACAATATCTACATTATTTCCCTGGAGAATCCCCACTAATAAGGATTTGATTGCTGGGAGTGGTTTTTGAGAAACAGAATCTTAAGAATGAGATATCAGAGTTGGCTCTGCAGTTGTGGGAATGGGATCTTTAACTTGATTAGATTCCAAGGCTGCTCTAATGACTTCATTTCCAATTATTAAGATGGCACTGATAGTCTACAGTGTGAATTAGTAACAGAGATATTGAATATTACTACTCAAATGCCTATGGGAGGTGAGGTTCTGGGTGAGAGTGTATTTAACACTTCAACAAAGTTTTGTAGAATGAAGAAGTACAAAGATATTAGCTGGTAGTTCTTGAATATGCTGGATAAGGCTGTTTAAAAAAGGAATGAACTCAAAGCTTCAAATTACCATCTAAAGTGCCATATAAAGGACATGGAAATTTCTATGCCCTGAAAGAAATTCTAATTTACTATAGCGACAGACTTGAGACTTCTGAAAACCAGACCCAGAGTCTCACTGTGTGAGTGGCTGAATTGCAACATAAATGAATCCCAGCCTTGTAGGGTATTTGCTGTTAAAGCAAAGGCATGTATTGGGATGGGATGGGAACCTGAAAATTCAAATAGGGTCATATGGGTTGGTAATGATAAGAGTGAGGGCACTGAGATCCTTGATACTGCTGAACATTCTTTGCCAGATAAACCTGCAGTGGTCTTCCCTGAGGAATTGGCCACTCAGCCTGTACCTGAAGAGATTATTTCTGCTGTGCCTGAGAAACCTGTAACTTTCTGTCCCATGGAAAAAGTCCTCACACCTCTATCTGACTGTCTAACTAGATTAGTTAGACAGTGCAATGGCTGCCCTGAGGCACTTGGCCTGCAAGATATTTCTAGTTGGTCTCAGAACCCATCCCCAACACCTATCTTTCCTTCTAGACCTGTAACTAGACTGAAGTTGCAATAGGCTCTGAAAAGTGAGATACAAACTGTGATCCATGAGGTGGTGCACTATACTCTAAAAGAACTGCATGATTTTTCAAATTTATACAGACAGAAATCAGTTGACCATGTGTGAGAATGGATATAGGGTGGAATAATGGAAAGAACGTAAAGTTGGATCAGGGCTGAGTTGTTTTGATATGGGCCCACTAAGCACAGATTCTGGATTTAATACTGCAGCACATGGGTTAGAAGGGGCTCTAATAGTTTATTTTTATGTTTGGTCAAAGCATGGATCAAAAATTGGCATGCAATGCCTTCAGACTTTCTGAACTGCCCTGGTATAATGTAGACGAGAGGATTCAAAGGCTTAGAGAGATTGGAATGTTGGAGTATCTTGTAAGACCTGCTCACTTACCCCAGGATGGTCCAGATGACACACCGTTCAGTAGAACCGTGAGGAATACATTTATGAGACGAATTCTATCATCTTCGAAGAGTTCTGTGGTGGCCCATTTCTGTAGGTCAGATATTACTTAAGGGAGGTACTATTACTGAACCTGGATCCCTAAACACAAAGGGTCTAAATGGGACCTGGGTTGACAAAAGCCAAGTGGCAGCATGGACTCATCAAAGACAAGGTGGGCATGGCAACCTTTAAGGATAGCAGAAACAAAGTAGAAATCAGAAGTCTGACTTGCAGAGACCTATGGCATTCACTAGTAGATCATGGGATACTGGAAGTAAAATAGACGGGCAGTCTACTAAATTCCTACTTGATATGTATAAGCAGAAGCATTCTAGGTCAAGCAAACAAAAATCGAACTTGAATCATGAAGACAGAGAATCACGGGCCCTCAATCAATTCCCACACCTGAGGTAGTTTTCAAACCCAGAGTCCCTTGAATGAAGGGTAAGCCAGGTCCTCTTTACACTGCATTAAAACTGATACTGTTAATCTTCCCTCCCATTTTTTCCCTTTTCCTCTAGGTAATTGTATGCACTGGGGAAAAGGAAATGATCCAAAATTTTAAGAACTAATAGACACTGGCTCAGAAACATCACTGTGGTCCACCAATCAGAGTAGGGTTTTATGGAGGCCAGGACTATATCCCTACTTACAGAATAAAAAGTTGGGGCAGAATCTCCATATTGGTTCCCTGACTTGTGAAATGAGACCTATTGTAGTAGGAAAGGCCAAGTGGAAGCCCTAGAGCGTCTCTATCTAGCAAAATACTAAATTAACAGCAATACTGGATTCCTGGAAGGATTACAGAATTAATGCCACCATCAAAGATTTGAAGGATGCAGGACTGGTGATTCCCACCACATCTCCGTTCAATTCTCCTAGTTGTCCTGTATAGAAAGCAGATGGACCTTGGCGGATAACAATGGATAACTATAAACATAACTAGGTTTTGATTCCAACTTCAGCTGCTATTTCAGATGTGGTATCACTGCTTGAGTAAATCCACACATCCCCTGGTAACTGGTATGCAGCTATTGATCTTAAAATGATTTTTTTCTTGATTCCTGTTAGTAAAGATTAAACCAAATAGTTTGCTTTCAGCTAGCAAAACCAGCAATACACCTTTACTCTCCTACCTCAGGGACATATCAATTCTTCAGCCCTATGTCATAATCTAGTGGGCAGGGGCCTTGACAATCTCTCCCTTCCAGAAGACATCATACTTATATCGATAATACCATATTGATGTCATCAACCTAATGAGCAAGAAATAGCAATAATTTTAGACTTATTGCTAAATTATTTGCATGTCAAGAGGGTGGGAGATAAATCCAATGACAATTCAGGGCCCTTCTATCTCAGATAAATGTCTAGATGTTCAGTGGTGTGGCACGCGTGGAGATATCCTTTCTAAAGTAAAGGATACACCGCTGCATCTACAGCCAAAAGAGGTGCAATGCCTAGTTAGCCTCACTGGATTTGGGAGAAAACAAATTCCTCATTTGGGTGTGATACTCTGCCCTTTTACTCAATGACCCAAAAAGCTGCAGTTCTGATTGGGGAGCAGAACAAGATGAGGCTGTGCAGTAGGTCCAGGCTGCTGTACAAGCTGTTCTGCCACTTAGGGCCGTAGGATGCAGCAGATCCAATGCAGCTGGAAGTGTCCGTGGCAAACAGGGATGCTGACTGGAGCCTCTGGAAGACCCCTATAGGGCAATCTTTAGGATTTTAGAGCAAAGCCTGCTGCAATTTGTAGATAGATGATTTCCTTTTGTAAAACTGCTTTTGTCCTGCTACTGGGCCTCAGCAGAGACCAAATATTTAACTCTTGGCCATCAAGTGACTATAAGACCAGAGTGCCCAAACATGAGCTGGGTATTGTCTGACCCACCAAACCATAAAGTTAGGCATTTACAGCAGCACTCTGTCATAAAACAGAAGTGTTCTACACAAGATAGGACTCACGCAGTCCCTGAAGGCACAAGTGGGTTTCGTGAGTAAGTGGCCCAAATTCCCAAAGCCCCTAATCCTGCCACATAACCTTATCTTTCCCAGCCCAGAACTGTGGCCTCATGAGAAGTTCCCTACAACCAGAAGTTCCCTACAACCACCTGACAGAGGAAGAGAGTAAATGAGCCTGTTTTACAGACATTTCTGCACGATATGCCAGTACCACCCAAAGTGGACAGCTATAGTACCGCAGCCCCTTTCTGGGGCATCCCTGAAGGGGAGTGGTAGAGGCAAGTCCTCCCAAGGGCTGGAATTTCCAGCAGTGTACCCGTTTGTTCATTTTGCTTAGCGGGAGAAATGGAGGAGGTGCATTTATATATGGATTCATGGGTTATTGCCAATGGTTTTGATGAATGGTCAGTGACTTAGAAGGAACATGATTGGAAAAATGGGGCAAAGAGTTCAGGGGAAGAGGTTTGTGGATAGACCTTTCTAAGTGGGCAAAAACATAAAGATATTTATGTCCCATCTGAATGCTCATCAGAAAGTGACTTGAGAATAGGAAAATTTTAATTAAAAAAAAAGGATAAGGTGACCTGTTTTGTGGATACCCGTTGGCCTCTTTCCCCAGTCACTTCTCTCATTGCTTAGTGGGCTCATGAACACAGTTCTCATGGTGTCAGGGTTGGAAGCTCTGCATGGGCTCAGCAACATGGACTTCCACTCACCACGAGCAACCTGGCGACACCCACTGCTGAGTGCCCAATCTGGCAGCAGCAGAGACCCTCACTTAATCCCCATTATGGCTCCATTCCCCAAGGTGATCAACCTGCTCCCTGGTAGCATGTTGACTACACTGGCCCCCTTCCATCATGGAAGGGGAAGTGTTTTGCTATAACTAGAATAAACACATAGTCTGTATATGGATTTGTCTTCCCTACACACAATATCGCTGCCAAAAATATCATCTGAGAACTTGGAGGATGCCTTATTCACTGTCATGGTATTCCATACAGCATTGCTTCTGATCAAGGAACCCACTTCATAGCAAATGCAGTGTGGGCATGGACACGTGCTTGTGGAATTCAGTTTTCTTCCCACTGCCCCATCATCCTGAAACAGCTGCATTGATAGAGCCGTGGAATAGCCTTTTAAAGCCTCAATCACAGCACTAACTGTATTGCAATACCTTGCAGAGGTGGGGCAGTGTTACTGAGGATATTGTACATGTTCTAGACCAGCATTCACTCTATGGTGCTGTTTCTCATGGTCCAGGAATCAAGCAGTGGTAATAGAGTGGCACTGCTCACTATTGCCTCTAATGAGTCACCAAACTTTTTTGCTTCCTGACCCACCACCTTCAGCTCTGCTGTTCTACAGGTCTTAGTTCCAAAAGGAGGAGTGCTCCTGCCAGGAGACACAACAGTGATTCCATTGAACTGGAAGTTAAATCTGCCACCCACCCACTTTGGGCTCCTTATGCCTCTGAATCAAAAGGCAACTACTGTATTGTTTGGGGTGAATAATTCTGATTATTAAGGGGACATAGGACTGCTACTACATGATGAAGGCATAGAAGAGTTTGCCTGCAGTACAAGAGAGAAATCCTCTAGGGCTTTTCCATGTCCCACAATTAAAGTCAATGAAAAACTGCAACATCCCCATCCTGGCAGACTACCAGAGGCCCAGAAACCACAGGAATGAAGATGTGGGTCACCCCATCGGACAAAGAACCATGACTAGCTGAAGCACTTGCTGAGGGTAAAGGGAATATGGAACGGGGAGTGGAAAAATTTAATGATAAATATGAGCTACCACCACATAACCAGTTACAGAAATGAAGATTCTAATGGTAATGGATATTTCTTCCTAGCTATGTTGATGATTGTATATACACATAAAGCAGATGTCTTCATTTTCTTCCCTATTCTATCCCTTGCCATCTAACATAAGTTGTATTATTTTTATGCTTATTTAAGCTATGGGAGAGCAAGTTAAAGAGTGAATATTACCCAAAACCTTGCATCCTGTTCTGGGAAAATACTTTCTGCATTTCAGGTTGTATGTTGGACAGCTGAGTATTGTTAGATAATAAAATGACTGTTACAGTTTTCATTTAGAGATTAAATGTGGTTTAAGGAGATGTGCACGGGTATCAAATTGATAAGGGGTGGATTGTGATTGTTATGTTCACACGTTAACTTAGCTAGGTTATGGTATCCAGTTGTTTTGTCAAACAAGCACTGCCTGTCTGGTAACTGTAAGGATATTTCAGGGATTTAAGTCATCAGTAAGTTGATTGCATCCATGGCTGATTGCATTTACTCTCAACTAAGTAGTTTGCTATCAACAATAAGAACAGTCTCATCCGACCAACTGAAGGCCTTAAAGGAAAAATGTATCATTTCATTAGTTATGATGAAGAATTTCCATCTCTACTTCAGCAGCCAGCTTCTCCTGGTGAATTAACTCATGGAAAACAATCTTTAGAGTGCCCTGTGGAATTCAGGCTTCCCATTCCTACAGCTGTGTGGGCCCATTCCTATAATAAACCTCATACTACTTACACTATCGATTTCCTGTCAGTTTTCTTTCTCTGGAGAACTCTGACTTAGACTAGTAGCTTTTTGTTAGCACTAGGCAATTTTCTTAGTGGATTTAATTCCAGAGAAATCTAATAAGAACCCATATTGCACTGCTTGTATTTTCAGTAGTTTTGTCCAATTCGTTTCTGCTGTGCCTAATTTTATCTTTCTTCTCTTTGGAAATAGATATTTTAATGTGCACCTAATATGTGACAGTCATTTTGAAAGAGCTTCTTATCTATTGTGCTCTAGTAGTTTAAAGTACATAAAATTGCCTATATTTGACCACTGTAAAATTACTAATTATTTTTAGTAAAACAAAGCAAACTGGTATAGCTGAATTTTGCTGAAGAGACAGAATAGTACCCAAAGACGCTTCACTTGGCTGACCAAAATTCCTGACTTCTGCTTGGTTGAGCTCAGTATTGCAATGCCAGTTCAAAGTGAAAACTTAAAGAGCAGCTTCATGCAAATGTCATATCTATTTATAACAAAGATTTTATACATGGCTTCTTGAGAATTTCCATTCTTGCCAATTCAGGACAATGGGTACCATTCAAAGAACAAGAACAAACACACTTCAAATCCACACAATCATAGGATAGAGCTTGTCCATCAGAAATCAATACTGCTGACTTCACAGCAGATTCAGTAGATAGTATGTAATTGAAGAATGTAGTCAATAAAATGCTCAAATAGTACAATGTAGCAACTAAAGTAGAGTAACTAAAAGGAGCGGGCAGAAGGAAATGAAAGTATATTGCTAAACAATTGGACACGCTCATTTTCTGTAGCTATAGAACAGGAACCAGCAAATCAACAAGAGCCTGCTGTTATCAGAAAAAAAAAGAAAAAGGAAAAGTGGCTCTTGGAATAGACTTTGCAGAAACTGGAAATTGAGGAAACAACTAAAATCATTGTGATGTTTTGGAAATAGTCGCCACAGCAGCAAACCAAGATCACTAGCTGCACCTGGGCTTACTGTCAAAAAGTCGAGGCTACTGTATTTCTGATATTCTGTCCTTCAATTATTTCCCAGCCTCTTCTCTTCCTCTAGTCCCTATAACAATGTACTTAGTAAGCTTCCTCTACTATAAGGATTATTATATGGACTTTCTTTTTCAAATTTACTTTAAGAGTCTACTTGAACCAACGTAGATCTCTAAAATGATGCCTAGTCGCAGGTCACATGCTTCCGAAATGTTAATGGTTGCCACAAGGCTACATCTTAGCCACACTACAAGCTGTTAGAACATACGAGTGAAGCTAAGGTCAGAGTATGCTTTGAAAACACAAAATATTTTACCACGGAGCTTTAATAGTAATACATGTTTCATTACATCAGAATGTCAGAAAAACCCATACACTAATGATTTTTATTCTTTAAAAGGGAAAATGTGCTCTATAAATGTTCTTTGATGAGATCATAATGAATTCTTACTTTCCTATTACAGAAGAAAAAAATTGTATTTACCAACACTGTGTATTATTCTTTGATTTTATGAACAGGCAAGATCATAAGTTGTTAATATTTTTTCATTATAGAAGTAAATGCGGATATAATAAACACATCTTTATAAAATCCAGTAGAACTAGTATAATAAGCACACACACTCATTATTAATATATATAAATGATATAATTTATATTTGATGATTATATAGAGTATATATAATCAACCCAATAATAGCATAGAGCTTGTGTATCAGAAATCAATACTGCTGACTTATTCAATTATTGAGAAAAATTGGAAGTTAGCCATGATTAAATTCAAGCTAAAAAGTATAGACTGACAGATTCTAACACCTAATCTTTCAACCAAGCACAAAAGAAAATATAAAATCAATGAGCAAGAGGAGATCTTAGAAAATTTCATTGCTTTCTTAACAAAAGCTATTTTGAATATACCAACAACACTGCCATAACCAGAGACTTTAAACATGGAATCTCCCTTAATCTTCAAAACAACTGTAATTCGATGAGTGTACAGGATTGAAGCTATAACGTACCCCAGAAAAAGCCATGTTATTCTAATCCACTTCTGTGGGTGCAGACCTGTTGTGGGTGGGACCTTTTGGTTAGCTTATTTCAATTGAGATGTGACCCAGTCCACTCAAGGTGGATCTTAAACCTTTACTGGAGTCCTTTGTGAAGAGAATAAAAAGATGGTAAAAGCCCAGACAGCTTAGAGACAAAAGCCCCATGAGTAAGAAGCAAGGACCCACAGCAGCTGAGAAAGAAAGCCATTGAAACCAGAACCCAGGAAAGACGGACAGGCAGACGTCACCATGTGCCCTGCAAGCAGCCTTTTCTGAGAGAAGTCATCTTCCTCTTGATGCTCTAATTTGGACATTTTCATAGCCTTAGAACTATAAATTTGTAACCTAACAAATCCCCATTGAAAAAGCCAACCCATTTCTCATATATTTGTATTCTGGCAGCTTTAGCAAACCAAATCAGTGAGGTTCTAAGGGAAAATCTATATTCTCAAATGCCTTACAGCTTCACAATAACACTGGTGGCCAGGGATGCATCTTCTCCTGAGCGAGGATGAAGCATTCCTGACACTGACGTTTTGTGCAAGAAATATTGAGAACACAATATTTGTTTAAGATCCTTCATATAGATGCCATCAGGTCTAGAGATTGCTCAATTTACTCATGAATCATAATGTAAAGACTCATGTATAAAAAGGCAACGACAACCAAATATTAATCTTTTCAGATTCTCTAAGATGTACCTTGTCTGCCTTGATCTTGAGGCCCAAAGGTACTTGTATGTTGATAAGTTTTATGTACTTCTTAATAGTTACCTCATTTCCTCTAAGTTTTGTTGAAGCAGTTATTGTTATTTTGGTAAAAAAAAAAACAAAAACAAAATCCTTCAATGAGTACTCTCATCCCATCAATCTGTAACCCACCTCAAAGAATATTATCAGCATCACTTAGCAGAAATACCAGTTCAAATAACAGAAAGAAGTGGTCACATCACTATACTATCCCTATCTGGAGATAGCCAGATATATAAATCACTATCTGGAGATAGCCAGAATCCAAATTCAGGTCTGTTTTATTTATGCCACTTTATGTAAAACGGCTTAAGACTGGGCATACACCTGCATTAACAATTAACATAGAGTAATATTCTGTTTGGAGGGAGGCTGGATGGGGGATTAGATCACTGGGTGACCATCCATTGTGTATTGCCTAGGGCTGGGGTGTTTCCCAGGATGTGGGACTTTCACTAAATTCACAGCAAACTGGGATGCTGGGTAGCTCTCAAGATGACCCCTTGACATAAGTGCTGGATTGAAGCTATTTTTACCCTATAAAAGGCCATGTTACCTTAATCTATCCCTGTGTGGGGAGACCTATTGTTGGGTCGAACCTTTTGATTAGATTATTTCTTGGAGGTGATCCAGCCCATTCAACGTAGGTCTTAATCCTTTGTCTGTACTGTAGTCATCCAAGAGAGCTCATGGAGAGAGAGAGTTTAGAAAGAAAATGCCCCGGGAGAAATAAGAAGAACCCGCAGCAGTTGAGAGACCCATTTTGAAACCAGAACCAGGAGAGAAGGACCAGCAGATGTTGCCATGTTCTTTCCCATATGACGAATGCAAGCGGCCTTCTCAAAGAAGGTATTTTCCTCCCAATGCATTAACGTGAGCATTTCCATGGCCTTAGAACTATAAATTTGCAACCTAATAAATCCCCATTGCAAAAGCCTGCCCTTTTTTGGTATATGACATTCTGGCAGCTTTTGAATATGTTGAAATAACATATACTATTCTAAAATTTTAGGTGAATGTCATGGTCAGGTTCATGTGTCAACTTGGCCAAGTGGTGGTACCTATTTGTCTGGTTGGGCAAGTGCTGGCCTGTGTGTTGCGATGAAGACATTTCATAGGATTAAATCATGATCACGTCAGTGGCATCCACATGATTCCATTTGTAATAAACCAAGAGGAATGTCTTCCGAAATGAGTGATGCTTAATCTAATCACTGGAAACCTTTTAAGGAGGATTCAGAAGAGAAAGGCTCTCTTTCTGCTTTGGCCAACAAGCCTTTCCTCTGGAGTTCATCCAGACTCTGTCAGAATCGTTGGCTTCACAGGCTGCCCTGTGGATTTCACACTCTGCATTCTCAGAGTTACATGAGACACTTTTATATATTTTATATTTGCGACTGTTTCCTGTTGATTCTGTTTCTCTAGAGAACCCTAACTAACACAACTTGGTACCAAGAGTGGGGTGACCCAAACTTTCATTCTTGAAGTTTCAGAGCCATTGGTTGTCTTGTCTGAATTGGGTTGTTGCAGTTTTCCATCAATTTCAATCACAGGGCATGATAGTACTAAAAGACACCTTAGGGGATTTCCTATATTCCAAGAAAACTCTTCTTTACCTCCATTATGTAGTTGCAGTCCTACTTCCCCCTGATAGGCAGGGTCAATAACCTTAGCCAATAATGTAATCCCCTTCTTGTAATCCAGGGGCATGAGTAGCACAAAGTGACCAGGTGGCAGTCTTAGATTCCAGTTCAATGGAATCATTGTTGTTTCTCCTGGTGGAAGCACTCCCCCCTTTTGGAACTAACACCTGTAGACCAGCAGAGCTCAGGGTCACAGGGGCAGGAAGTAACAATTTTCATAGTGGATCACTAGGGGAATAGTGAATGGTGCCACTCCTATTTCCACCCCTTAGTTCCTGGACCCATGGATCTTGGTTATGGGAGAAACAGCACCATACAGCAGTTGCTGATTCAGAGCACATACAGCTTCCTGGAGAGCATTACCCAAGCCTTTCAAGGTATTGTCACCTAATTGGTACTGTAATTGAGTTTTCAAAAGGCCATTCCACTGTTCTATCAATCCGGCTGCTTCTGGATGATGGTGAACATGGTAAGACCAGAGAATTCCATGAGCATGTGCCCATTCCCGCACTTCAATTGCTGTGAAGTGTGTTCCTTGATCAGAAGCAATACTGTGTGGAATATCATGATGACGGAGAAGGCATTCTGTAAGCCCACGAATGGTAGTCTTGGCAGAAGCATTGCGTGCAAGGAAAGCAAATCCATATCCAGAGTATGTGTCTATTCCACTCAGAACAAATCGCTGTCCCTTCCATGAAGGGAGTGATCCAATGTAATCAACCTGCCACCATGTAGCTGACTGGTCACCTCAGGGAATGGTGCCGTATCAGGGGCTGAGTGTGGGTCTCTGCTATGGCAGATTGGGTACTCAGCCAAATCAGCCTTGGTGAGTGGAAGTCCATGTTGCTGAGCCCATGCATAACCTCCATCCCTACCACCATGAACACTTTGTTCATGAGCCCATTGGGCACTGACAGGAATTGCTGGGGAAAGAGGCTGACTGGTATCCACAGAATGGGTCATCTTATCCACTTGATTATTAAAACCTTCCACTGCTAAAGTCACCTTCTGGTGTGCATACACATGGGACACAAATATCTTCATGTTTTTAGCCCACTCAGAAATGTCTATCCACATACTTCTTCCCCAGACCTCTTTGTCACCAATTTTCCCATTATGGTCTTTCCAAGTTCCTGACCATCCAGCCAAACCATTAGTAACAGCCCATGAGTCAGTATACAAATGCACCTCTGGCCAGTTTTCCTTCCAAGCAAAATGAACAGCCAGGTGCACTGCTCGAAGTTCTGCCCACTGGGAGGATTTCCCCTCACCACTGTCCTTCAAGGACACCCCAGAAAGGGGTTGTAATGCTGCAGCTGTCCACTTTCGGGTGGTACCTGCATATCGTGCTGAACCATCTGTAAACCGGGCCTGATTTTTTTCTTCCTCAGTCAATTCACTGTAAGGAACCCCCGAAGAGGCCATAGCTCTGGACTGGGAAAGAGAAGGTAATGTGGCAGGAGTGGAGACTCTGGGCATTTGGGCCACTTTCTCATGTAACTTGGTTGTGCCTTCAGGACCTGCTGTGGCCCTATCTCGTATATACCATTTCCATTATACAATAGAGTGCTGCTGCAAATGCCCAACTTTATGGCTTGGTGGGTCAGACAACACTCAACTCATGATAGGCAACTCAGGTCTCATGGTAACTTGGTGGCCCATGGTTAAAGCATTCAGCCTCTACTAAGGCCCAATAGCAGGCCAAAAGCTGTTTCTCAAAAGGAGAGTAGTTATCTGCAGCAGATGGTAAGGCTTTGCTCCAAAATCCTAAGGGTCTGCATTGTGATTCTGCAATAGGGGCCTGCCAAAGGCTCCAGACAGCATTTCTATTTGCCACTGGCACTTCCAGCACCATTGGATCTGCTGGACCATATGGCCCAAGTGGCAGAGCAGCTCGTCCAGCAGCCTGGACCTGTCACAGAGCCTCCTCTTGTTCAGGTCCCCACTCAAAATTAGCAGTTTTTCTGGTCACTCAACAAACAGGCCAGAGTAGCACCCCCAAATAAGGAATATGTTGTCGCCAAAATCTAAAGAGACCAACTAGGCATTGGGCCTCTTTTTTTATCATAGGAGGGGATAGATGCAGGAACTTATCCTTCACCTTAGAAGGGATATCTCAACATGCTCCACACCACTGGACACCTAGAAATTTCACTGAGGTGGAAGGCCCCTGTATTTTTGTTGGATTTATCTCCCATCCTCTGACACGCAAATGCCTTACCAGCAAATCTAGAGTAGTTGCTACTTCTTGCTCACTAGGTCCAATCAACATGATATCATCAATATAATGGACCAGTGTGATGTCTTGCGGGTGGAAGAAATGATCAAATTTCTTGTCCATAATCCTGAGTACAAGATTATGACATAGGGCTGGAGATTTGATATACCCCTGAGGTAGGACTTATATTGCTGACCTTGCTAGCTGCAAACAAACTGTTTCTGGTGGTTCTTACTAACAGCTATTGAGAAAAAAGTATTTGCCAGATCAGTAGTTGCATACCAGGCACCAGGGGATGCATTGATTTGCTCAAGCAATGATACCACATCTGGAAAAGCAGCTGCAATTGGAATTACCACCTGGTTGAGTTTACAATAATCCACGGTCATCCTCTAAGACCCATCTTGTTTTCTGCACAGGCCAAATAGGGGAGTTGAATGGGGATGTGGTAGGAATCACCACCCCTGCATCCTTTAAGCTGTTAAGAGTGGCAGTTATCTCTGCAATCCCTCCAGGAATCTGGTATTGCTTCTGATTTACTATTTTGCTAGGTAGGGGCAGTTCTAGTGGCTTCCACTTGGCCTTTCCCACAATAATAGCCCCCACTGCATGAGTTAGAGAGCCAATGTGGGGATTCTGCCAGTTGCTCAATATGTCTATACCAATTATACATTCTGGAACTGGGGAAATAACTACAGAATGGGTCCGGGGTCCCACTGGACCCACTGTGAGATGGACCTGGGCTAAAACGCCATTGATCACCTGGCCTCCATAAGCCCCCACTCTGACCAGTGGACCAGAGCGACATTTTAGCTTCCCTGGAATTAATGTCACTTCTGACCAGTGTCTAATAATCCCCCAAATATCTGATCATTTCCTTTTCCCCAATGCACAGTTACCCTGGTAAAAGGCGTTGGTCTCCTTGGGGAAGGCTTGGAGGAAGATTAACAGTATAAATTTGTGGCACTATAATAGGGCTCTCCCCCAAAGGAACCTGGCCTCCTCTTCATTCAAGGGGCTCTGGGTCTGTAAACTGTCTCAAGTCTGGAAATTGATTAAGGGGCCATGACTCTGTGTTTTTGTAATTCAGGTTAGACTTCTATTCAATTGACCTAGAACTCTTTTGTTTATACAGCTCAGACAAGAATTTAGTAGACTGCCCTTCTATTGTATTTCTAGGTATGCCTTGATTTACTAGCCAATGCTACAAATCTCTGTGAGTCATATAATTTTGATGCCTGCTTTGAGTTTGCTGTCTATTATAATAGCCACGTCTACTCTGTCTTTGGCAATTAAGTGCTGCCACCTGGCTTCTGCCAACTTGGGATCCTGTCATCCCCAATGTGTTTAAAGATTCCAGCTCAGAGACAACAGTTCCTACAGTAATATTTGACCTACAGAGAAGTGCAACTACAGAGCTCTTTAAGGATTATGGCACTAGTCTCACAAATTTATTTCTCACTGTTCTGGTAAAAGGTGCATCCTCCGGACATTCCTGGGCTGTAAGAGCAGGCTCTGCATGATAGATCCACTCTAACATTCCAATCTCTCTAAGTCTCTGGATCCCCTCATATACCTTATACCAGGGCAGTTCTGGCATTTTAACCTCAGGTAATGTTGGCCACCTTTTGATCCAAGTTTCAACCAACCATCCAAACAAACTTATAACATTGAATGCAGAATCTGTGCTTAGTGGACCCATATCAATAAATTCAGCCTGATCCAGACTTATATTCCTCCCACCATTATCCCACGTCCTTAAAATGCATTACCACACATATTACCCTGATTTCTGTCTATATAAGTTGGAAAACTCCCACAGCTCTTTTAGAATATAATGTACCTCCTCATGTGTGATACTTTGTACCTCACCTTTAGGGGCCTGTTGGGACTTTAGCCTAGTTATAGGACTGGAAAGAAATGAGGGGTGGTGGGGGTGGGTCATGAAAAGAATTAGAAATATCTTCCAACCCATTTCTTCAGGGCATTCATTTGCAGTTTCATCTGGTGAAACAGGATTAATCACTCTAGGGCTAATCCCTTCAGGTAGAGCTTGGGTGGCCAACTCCTCAAGGCAGGCTGGAGGTGGGGTGGCTATGTCCTCAGGGAAAACTATTACAGGGTTATCTAGAGAAGACTCAGCATGACCTAGGGTTTCAGCCTCTCCACCAACATCATTATCCATATGTTTCCATCCCATTTTTCAAGGTCCAACTCCTTTCCAATCAATGCCCTCACTTTAATGGCAGACACTGTGCAAGACTGAGATTTCAGTTTATGTTGTAAAGTTGCTATTCTGACAATAAGATTCTGAGTCTGAAATTCAGAGATCTCAAGTTTCTGTCTACAGGAAATAAGATTTTCCTTCAATATACTCAAAGAAACGTCTACATCTGTCAGATAGCACTTAAGCTTCTTGTTTGAAGCCTTAAGCCTATCCCTTTCATTCATTGATGTATACCGTGTATCTAACAACAATCAGTCAACATTTCTATACTCACTATTTCCACAAAACTGTGGAAAGTAGTCAAAGCATTACCTCCCAGAGTCTGGCTTCGTACAAGCACAGCATTAAAAGAATCAAATGGTAATATTTTGACTATCTCTTTTGCCAACTCATTCCATGGATTGGGAGTGTCATTCTGATTATGGGAATCAGAGTCCTTAGTGCCTTTGAGTCCAGTCAGGGTAGAAAACCATTCATAAAAACCCATTTTTAAGATTCTGTTTCTTAACTGATTCTGTTACTCTAGAGAACCCTAATTAATACAGTGAATAAATTATGTGACTAGTTATATGGACTTACAGTAACTATTGGCACTTACAGCAATTATTGTGCCTGTGCCATTAGAGCTAACAATCTCTAAAATTAAATTTGTTAGTACATGATCATGGAGATATTCCAAACTATAAGCTATGTGGCAAATTCAAAAACCACAAAGAAAGCTTAGAATGCATTTCCAGTATCTGAATTATTACCTATAACATCACAACTCTCAACAATTTCACTAGAACAATAAATAAATCCTCAAAAAGAAATAAACCACAATCTACAAGTTCATACTCTAGAAGCAGTTTTTACACAGTTAAAATTAATTGTTCTTAGATTCACTAACAATTCCTATTGCTTTATTTTAGCACATTCTCATTCTACTTTGACTCACTGAAAGACATTTATTAAACACATCATTTGACGTTTTGTAAGATTTCTTATGAATTACTGCTTAAAATTGTTTAATAATAATTATAGTTTAGTGGAATATTAGTTGGAAAATCTAACCAAGACACTATTGTAGAGGTATACTAAAACATACTATTTGATATGCTCTGAAGTATTTGTGTTATGTAGCATTTCAAGAATTCACAATAAATATGATAATTTTGCCTTCCATTTGATAACTACATTTGTCCTCTTCTGTTTGTAGCTATCTATCGTGTCTGAGTTATGATGTCTTCTGAGAGAGTTACTATTTGATACGGATATTTTATATAAGAACTCATAGTCTAAGAAGAACTTTGGCTATAAGAAATCTGAACTAATCATCGGTAGGGCAGTATGCACAGGTAGAGAGGGAGCCCAGAAACATGCAAACTTCTTGTTACTATGGTGATAGAATTTTGGAAAATCTGGGTCACCTCATTTCTCTGGAAACAGTTTCAGGAAGACCAAAGCTGAACCCCATAATGACCACTGCATCTGTCCCCAGGTTCAAGGCCTAATCAACATTTATATTTTCATGTTTCTGAAGCAAAATTAGTGAAATCAGACTTATATATAAGTTCTGCTATCTTACGAATGGTCGAGTACTAAAGTGAAAAATGTGTGCACTGTCGAGAAAATAACAAGTTGCCTCAATTTTCCTGGCATGCTGTTATGAATTTCATAAAAGAATATTTTCTGTTTCTGATAGACATGTCTGGAAATGATAGTTTAGGTCCAAATAAACTCAAAACATGCATTCATTTCTATAAATTTTTCTGGGGAATATTAATATAGAATTTATACACTAGTAAAAATGATCCATATAACGATTATGCATGTTTAAATAATAGTCATCCATGCATGGGGAAGCTATATAAAATATCCTACAAAAATGTCTATGATTCTTGTCATCTCACCATTACTACTGAAGGTGTCAATATTATCTGTTCTATTATCTACAGTAACAACAAAATACTAACTACTATTTGTTGGCTGTTTACTACATGCCAGACACTTATCTAAAAATTTTACACTTAATAGTATTTACTCCCTACTAAAGGGAATAAATATGTGTGTCTTATTATTTTATTATACCTATTTTATAGAAAAGAAAACTAATGCTTGAGAAGCTAAGGTTCCCCAATATAGCAGAATCAGAATTTGAACCTTGGACTTTTGAATTTCAAAAATCATACTAAAGATTTAAGAAAACCTCTCCCTCTCTAATGATGGCATACAGCAGTATTCTGATAGTATCTGTTACTTTCTACTAGCGTATGAGTAATACATGTTGCTCAGAAAACCTGAAATATCTATGAGAAGAAGCCTATTGAAACATTCATATTTCCAATATTTCAGTGTATGAAAGGTCTTTTTTTTTTTTTTTCCTGTTTCACTGACTTATCTACCTTAAAGAGAAAATCAGAAAAAAATATACAGGCTCAATGGCATATCATTTGTGTCTTTTTTAATATTTTGATTATGCTTTTAGAAATTCAGAATATACTATTACAAAAGAGATGTTTACCCTTCATTAAAGTTACAACTTACCTTCTTCCCTTGCAGCTGTTTCCTTTCTATTGCCACAAATAGAAGACCATAAATTCTCTCAATAGAGTTCTCCTTTAAGTCAATATCTTAGTGAAAAATAGGTTCTTTTCTTTAAATGGCCAACTCCATTTTCTTGCTTTGACTTAACACATATTATGAACTATCTGAACATTTTTAAAGGTAAGGAAATTCTAAATGAAAAGACCACTTCTAGTCATTTATAACATGGTATTACACTATGTTTCTCTCTTCCAGACTTTTTTAAAAGCTCTGGTTTTTGGTGAAATAATATATCTAGATTCTAATAAATGGTGCTAGCGATTGCCTGGAAGCAGTGGCGGTCTTTTTTTCTTACTAAATAAGGGCCAGAAGTTCAAAGATGCGTATCGCTAAAAAGAAGTTGACTGAGGTAGTATCCAGATGCAGATTATAGCAAAATTCCTACTGCCACTTTCTTTTGCACTTAAACTACTTATCCATGACAGTTCAGACCATTTCACAAAGGAAGTGTTTATTTATTTTTACTTCAACCACAGCTATCAAAGTTCCTATAACTGAAAGATTTTATTTCTCATAACACTTGGGAAGATAAGGTACTTAAAATCCTCTAAACATAGATAGTAGAGAACTACCTTGAATAGACCACAGAATAGAAGTTTTCACTGAAGTTCACAGCAACTTTTGGGCATTAATATAACAATTTCCCCAAGAGTTGTATGAAATAATAAAAACAAATCATAGCCATTTATTATAGGTAGCACCAATGTTTCCCCACCTCTCTCTTCTTCCAAGGTAAAAATTATTCAGACAGATGAAGATAAGACAAAGGAAAGGAGGAAGAACAAGAAAAAAGAAAAGAAGAAGGGAGAGAGGGAGGAAGGACAACAAGGGGTCTGAGCTTCCCCTATGACTACAGCCGATAATATTTTTGCAATGACTTGTTCCTAAGTGTGACACACATTTAAAGAAGTCATCATAATTTAGATAATTTTTATAAATGCTAAGGTTGAGAAGACTAAATCAAGGGACCTATATAATTAAGCAAAATTAACCCCACCTGCTCCCTTTCTTTATAGAATTTATAACTTCTCAAGCATGTATAAAATATGTACTTCTTCCTAAAATTGGTAATCTACTTAATTCCTATTTGCCTCCAAAACTGTGGATAGAAACACGTAAGTGCTTGAAATACATTAAAATAAATTAAATTTGTTTTATCATAATTCCTATGTGCACATAGGAATTATGTGCACATAGGAATTGGGTACATAATCTAAGAAATTTAAAATAATTTATTTTTGAAGTTACCATAATTATGATCATTTAAAATATACTTGTATTTATTAACCTTCTAAATTTATAACTCTTAACAGGTTTATGTTAATAAACTATGAAAAATACCGCTACATTAAAATTTACCAATCATTTCCTTCCAAATGGGAGTGGGAAAACAACTAACAAAAAACGAAAAAGATAGAACAAAACAAAAATCCTTCTGGATCCCATTACAGCACTGTGCCAACTGGTTAATAGGCATGAAGAGAAATAAACATGACACTTTATCTTTGGTAAAATTCTATAAATTGTAATAAGTTTTAAGATAGTGAGATTAGGTAGAATAAGCAGTGACACTTCTGTGTGAGGAGACATATTCACAGCATGCGATGCTCCCAGCAAGGGCCAGCAAATTACTGGGCATTTTATGTGTCAGATATATAATTATGAGCTCTACTACAATGCCGATTCATAGTAGGAAAGTTCAGAAACGCACAATTGGTCAACCTATATATGTCTCTGCCTTTTAAAAATGATACCTGGGCATTGCTTTTCTAAGCAGTTCAAGAAAATTGACTTCTATTTAACAAAAGTTCTTATTCAGAAAGTGGAATGGGCTCATAAAAAAGTCTATAATAAAGACTGTATTTTATTATTATTCAAGCGATTATTTAATTCTGTTAAAAATGTGCATATTGCAAGGCCATCCTCCAGAAAGTCTAATTCAGCAGGCATGGGATGGGCCCAGGACGCTCTACTCCAGGATGATTCTGTCCTGTTGCAAACCCTTTGTGGAACCCTTGCCCATGGAAGACCATGCTTTCATATTATCATGCTGTGGCATTTGGACACTGTGCAAACCAGATCAATGGAGACATTGAAATGAAGTTATGTCCATTCCCAAAAGTACATTTGTTAGTCAATTATTTACCCTCCATTTCAAAAGTGCATCATTTTCCAGATCAGTGAGCACGCATAAAACACCTTGGCACACAGAGGAAGATAATCAAGCATATTACCATATTTATAATAGAATAGTCTTCTCCCTGATAAGGTACACATTTTCCTTGTCATTTTGCAACCCAAGAGTTAAAAATATGGGAACTTTATCTATGACACTTGGAATTGCACAAGAGTGAGAATACAGAGCATCTGACAGGCTCTTCAATTATGGCGATGTTCACTCTTGCTTGTCCTGCAATGTTAGGAGAGCAACAAACTAGCCTGTGTTCGCTTTCTCGTAAGTTTATCATCCTGTTTGCATGGAGACGCTCGAAGCTTACTTTATTTAGGGTGTACTCTAAGAGCTACCTCAATGATTCCACCTTTTTGAAATGCACATGCTCTTTCAACTCTGAGGACAACCAGTTGCAGAAAGTATGAAAGCAAACCTGGTTTGCACATGTAAAGCACCAGGCATATGACATTACAGTTAGTGAAGAGTCAACCAAAGTACCAGCTTATATTTTTAAACCCACTTCTTATCATAACTCTAAGGTTTATTTTCAGAGTGAACATCAGTATGAAATTTGTGTGAAGTGATCTATAAAGGAGAATAAAAGCTTATTTGTTTGCCCAGTCTAGATATACAATTCTGCAAAACAAAAAATGGGATAAAAAGTTGAAGGATTAAACAAACATCTCTGATTATAGATATTCTGTACCCTGCACAATAGAGTCAAATCTCTGTTTTCTGAGCTGGCAATCGTTAAAAGTAACCTCAGAAGTAAATTTACCCAGCTGCTTAAAAGACTTCAGGAAGTGAGCAGTCTTTCACTTCTGGTGGTAACCTTCCCTTTTTCAGCTCTATGGTAAGAAACCATTATTTATTCCTAAGAAAAGATTCTGGCCGAGATTTAAGTTCATTTTCTCCATCTCCAAGAAAGCTAGAGTAGCTGGTCAGTCTCCAGATATAATAACTCTTCAAACAGGGTCAATCTTGTCCCCACCACTTATTAGCTGTGGGACCTTGGGCAATAAAACCATATATTTCTGCAGCATAAAAATATTAAATGTAATTTTATGGTATCTCTTAATCTTTAAAGGATTTTTTTGTGTATGATGATTTAGTTCAGACTCTAAACAACCCAATGAAGATAATTTTGTCTCTACCGGGCAGTTTGTTACATGTCAGATGGCAGGAAAAGGCATGATAGAGAAACATCTACCTGCTTACTTCCTAGTAGCAATAAAGATGAACTGAGATAAGAAACATGGCAAACCTTAAAGATTAACAAAGCACTGTTCAAGTGCAAGGTTGTAATGAATAATATTATATATATATACACACACACATATATATACTGTTTTGTTCTTTCGTCCTCAGAAATTCTCCTGAAATACCTTTATCTATCCCCCAAGGACCTGTTTCCATGGTATTTAAAATTTTTCTTTCTGGATAACCATATTTTAAGAATATTAAAGAAATAAGGAAATCAGTATTAGCCACAATATTTCACAATGTGTTCATTCCAAGAAAACAGCACAATTATACTAGTTTTTCTATATTAATTTTTTTTATTTCTCAATATTCTATTTCCATCTTAATGAGATGAGATTATTAACTTTTAGAAGTCCTAAATCCACTAAGATTTTATATTTTCATTTTTTTTTCCTGCAACGTAATTCCTATCAAGTCTTTCTCATTTTAATTATAAAATTTGCTTTTCTTTCCTAAGGACTTTTATCTGGAACTTAATGGACTATTTCTCTAATTTAAAGTAATTTAAATCTTAGGTAATATCCCTATGCCTGTCATTGTAACACATGATAGAGGCTCAAAACAACTCTGATGAAGAAATTAAGGGATAAACTAATAAATCAGTAGAAGAATGAGTATTTTAAAACTTGAATAGCTCAAGGGAACATATGTTAACGAATCTTATGTATGAGCACATATATATATTTTTCATCTTCCAATAAAGATGTAGGTTTACTCTTTCACCAAATGAGCAGGCTGGAGTTGCTGAACAGCTCTGTATTAGAATAAATTTCTCCGTGCTTTATATACATCAATTCACTTAATATTTCCTGCAATATTTTGGGTTTTTAAGGAAACTTGGGCTCAGGAGTGTGAAGTGACTTGCTCAACGATATCCAGGGGCCAGTGAGTCTAAGAACCAGGACAACCCTGGAGAGTCGAAGTCCCCACTTTGAGAGCTTTTTGCTGAAGTATAAAGGACTTAAAAGAAAAAAAGAAAAACTAGTTTAATATAGTTACTGCTATGTAAGATAGAAGTTTCTCAAAACGGATTCAAATTCGTTTAATTCAAATTAAAATGTTAATGTAATCATTATATATATACACACACATACAAATACACAATCATACCAAAGATCATTTGTTCTTAAATGTGGTCTCTCTTTTCCACTAATCCATTCTTTGTTCTTTCACCAAAATTTTCTTCTTAATCTGTTTTTAATTATCATTAGGTCTATATTACCAAAAACAGTCTAACAATTTAAGTTTCAATCTTGCAGGTGTTTTGAAATTTTCTGCAAAAATACTCTCCTAAAAACACCTCTTGGCATTATCAATTATTTTCTTTCCTTATACATAGTAAAATAAATTTGACTATGTTTTGCTTGGCTTTGGAATCATGGAACACTTTTAGCAATTCAAATCCTGAGTTTTTATATGAAGAATCTTTAATATTTCTCAGAAATCCCTTTGAACAGAATATAGGCGTGCTTATGACATTTATGACTACAATATTTTAAGGCACAATAATTTTGCATGCTATACACACAAACACATTATGTGTGGCATATTGCAAATAAATGTTACTATCTGGATTTACCAAAAGCTTTTCAGATATTGCAGAATTTTCTAGGGTAATTGTGCCTTGTTCTTACAAATTCTGTGGAAGTCATTTGGTCTATAAGAAATATAAAAAGACTTTTGAAACATTAGCTGTGCATAAGATATATAATATAAACTCACAGTTCCATACCTGTTTTATTGGAAAGTCTAAATGACACCATCTTATCAGGAATATTACAGACATTTCTCACTGAAGCAATGCAGCTATAATTAGCATAGTCCTGAGGTCGAAGATTTTTCAGTTTTAAGATCTTTGTTTCACCCTGAAAATATAGAAAAGGTCATTAGGTAAAGCCAGTGGTAAGTAGAATGAATGAATGAGTTGTATAATTTTATTGAATTATACCAAATTATTATCAGAATATGGCAGATTGTCCTATACTTTTTAAGAAAAATGTCCTAAGTCCATCAAAAAACTGCATTTAAAAATACTATAATAAGTCTGAAGATATAATATTTCTGACAAAAACAAACAGATCACAATGAAAATTCATAGCATTTTCTTTGCAAACTAGCTTCCTGGGGGTTCCATCTATTTCTGGTGGTAGTTATGCAAATTACTATGCAAAGATCAGAACAGCGTACGTAATAATGGAGTTTATTCAACAAACGCTGCAATCAGTGCAAACTTCAACATGAAATGTTATGAAAGAAAAGGATTCTGAAGAAGAGCCAATAAATGAAACACTGTTGTTCGAACAAAGTTAATGAACTAAATCAAATGACAGATAATTAAATTTTTAGGCACAAATATTTTTTGTATAGGGACAATGATGCATGAGAGATTTAAAACTGAAAGAAGTATTTGTTTTTCTATACTCTTATTGTTATTGTCAGTTTATGCCCAGGAGTTCAAGGCCAAAGTATGCCAGGTGAAACTGTAAAACTGCTGATGGACCAAGTCAAGCAAATAGCTAGAAGTTCACTATGAACTCCTGATAAGCTAGGCAAGCCCATGTAAAGTCATTTGATTGAAACTGCATAAAGGGTAAGTCCGTGTTTTAACTGAGGGGTCACTGTTTTGTAGTATAGTCCCTTGGGTCTAAAACATTTTTTCTGTTACCATATATGCAATCTAAGACGTCCCCTTTTAATCTTATTCAGATATATATTTCAAAGTGTTAGTAACTGTGTTCACAATGTTGTGTTACCACTACCACTATCCATTACCTAAACATTTCCATCATTCCAAATAGAAACCCTAAACATTTAAGCATTAATACTCCTTTCCCTACACCTACCCTATCCCGTGTTGAGTTGGTTTGAAAATATTATGTACCCCAGAAAAGCCATGTTCTCTTAATTCTCATTCAGTATGGGTTAGGATGGAACTCTTTGTTTAAATTGTTTTCATGGGTATATAATCCTCTCAATTGTAGGTGTGGCCTTTTGAGTAGATGGAGCTGTGACTCCACCCATTTAAGGTGTGTCTTGATTAGTGTACTGAAGTCCTTTAAAAGGGGAAACCTTCTGAAGAGAGCTCACTGATGAAGCCAACACGAAACCCAGATGTTTGGAGATGTAGGGTTCAGTACAAGTTGCCATGTACCTTCCCATGAGATGCAAAGAAAGCCAGAATGTGGAGAAAGTCAAGGGAAGCCAAGAGATGAAATGCAGCCCTGGGGAAGCCAAATGAGGAACCCCCACAGGAACAGAGGTTGAAAGCAAGGGTTCCTAGGAGTAAGGAACTAGCAGGTACAAGCCAGGTGCCTTCCCAGTTGACAGAGCTATGCTGGAAGGCACAGTCTTTCTGGAGTGAAGGTAGCCTCTTGTTGGTGCCTTAATTTGGAAATTTTTCATGGCCTTAGAACTATGAACTTGCAACTTAATCCTGCTTTAAAAAAGCAGTTGCATTTCTGGTATATTGCATTCTAGCAGCTTTAGCAAATCAAAACACCCGGTAACCTATAAAATGGATTCTGACTTTATGAGGTTGTTTATTCTAATTGCTTTACATCAGTGAAAGCATACAATATTTGCCCCTTTGTGTCTGGATTATTCACTCAACATGATGTTTGCAAGGTTCATCCATATTGTCGCATGTATCGGGACTTCACTCCTTTCTAAGGCTGAATTATAATCCATTGCACACATATACCATCGTTTATTCATTCAACAGTTGATGGACCATTGGGTTGCTTCCAATATTTTGGCATTTATGAATAATGCTGCTATGGACATTGGTGTGCATTTTTAAACCAGTCATATCTCTAATATCTTACTTACTAGGATAAACAACCACCTTCTATCCTTAAATTTTCCTTCTTGAAAGACATTGCATTTTTTTCTCTACAAAAAATGTTAATACACCACATGCAAATATATATTTATATGTGTGTATGCATAACATAATATTTAAAAGATGTTCTCAATGTATTACAAATTTCTCAAGATTATTAAGTGCATAAATTGCTGGAAATATGTTTATGTGGAAAGAACAGAATAAAAGAAAAATGTTATAATAGAACCAGTTAACTAAGATAATTTTTAGATTGAGGTGATATACTACTACTTCTGTAATTGTTTTTGCTCGGATTTATTTACTTTTCTTTATGTTCTCAAGAGTTAAATGTTAATATTTCCTGGGATTTTATTTTCGTCTCACAGTAAGATCACTTTAATTTCTTTAGGTGACTCTATTTGTACGGATGAATTTCTATTACTAGTCCCATTTCCCTGATCACCAGTTCTGTATCCTTATCTCAGAATTCTTCCTTAAACTTCAAATGTATATACTGATTTTTTAACTCTACATGTCCATTTTGATGTCCAACAGACACCTAAAATGCAACATATTCAAAATTGAACTTTAAGTCTATTCTTATAAATCTACTCTTCCCTCTTTAATAATAGGAATATTAGACTTTTAATTATAACTTCTCATTTATAGATTCAGTATCTTTCTCTCACTTAAGTCTTTTATTGATCTTCAAACATGTTCAATTTCCACCATTCTTTTTCTTTTCTTTTTTTGTTTGTTTAAGTAATGCTTGCAGCCATACATTCAGCTAAATTCCTCTTTGTGCTTAGATGTTTTAATGATACAAGCAAGAATAATGTGCTGGTTTGAAACTTTTATGTACCCCAAAAAAGCCACATTCTTTTAATCCAGTCTTGTGGGGTCAGAACTAGTTAAGGGTGGGACCTGTTGATCAGATTGTTTCTATGGAGATGCAACTGTGGATGGACATTTCAATTGAGTTGTTTCCATGGAGATAGACCCTGCCTATTCAAGGTGGGGCTTAATCCTTTTATTCAAGCCCTGCATGGAGAGAATAAAAGACAGAAAACATAGAGAGAGCTCAGAGCTGACACAGAGAACAGAGAGATGAAACCAAGTGAAGGATGTCTGAAGAAGAAAAAATGTCCCAGGAGAAACCAGATGATCCCACAGGAGCTGAGAGAAGCTTTTGAAAGCAACCCAGGAGAGAAAGGCCAATTATCTCCATGTGCATTCCCAATGTGACAGAGAAACCTCAGATACAATCAACCTCCTTCAGAGTCCAGATATCATCTTGTTGATGTCTTAATTTGGACAGTTTAATGGCCTTAGAACTGTAAATTTATAACCTACTAAATCCCCTTAATAAAAGCTGACCCATTTCTGGTATATTGCATTCTGCCACCTTAAGCAAACCAAAACAATAGTCTATAACATAACCAGGATTTTTTCTTTAGAACATCTTAAATTTTTGATCCTTTCTTTAAAGGTACCTAGACCACTTCTGATTAAGAAAATTGTAGAAAGTTAGTAACTGCCCCAAGTGGACGCCAGGCGGCGGCTCATGTCAATTTTCCCCGGAGTCCTGCTTTGCGAGGTGTCTGGATGTGCTCTCGGGATCTCTGCTTTCACATTTTGGAATCAGTCGCAGCAGATTTTAGTCCACAGGTTGCTTTTCTCCATGTTTCTTTGTAAATCCTTCAGTGTTCTTCCAGAATTTTTATGGTCCTTAGAGCATTCTCCAGCTGGGTCAGCCCCAAGCAGGTGCTCGGGCTGGGGGCCACTCAGTAGGGACTAGATTACACGGTCGGTTTTAGGGGCTGGCTTCCAGTTTTCAGCACGAATCACTGGGAGGCAGACCATGTTCGGGTGGTGTATCTTCGTTTTAAATGTGATCTCCGGGGGTTTGAATGGCTGTTCTGCTGCAAAGGTGATTTCGATTCTGGAGGGCCCCTTACCCTAGGAGGGTTGTCAGGAACAGTACACCCTTCCAAGTCAATAAATCAGCTCCACAACCTGGATTTTATAGAAGTTTTCCATTCCACGCTGCAGAGTCCTTCATGCTCCTTCATCAGCTTCCTGCTGGCCGCTTTTTTCCTCTGGTGTGGCTCAGGGTTTTTTTTTTTTTTTTAATACAAAAATCTAATTGCATCCTCTCTCTGCTTAAATCATTCCTCCAAAAGATTAATTCTTCCAAAAGAATGCAAAAGCTCTTAATGTGATTATCAACAATGTATGGTCTGCATTTGCCTTGCCTTCTGCGCCAGTTTGAAAGTATTCTGTACCCCAGAAAAGCCATGTTTTAATCCTATCCCAGTCTTGTGGGGCCAGTCATTTTTAAATTCTAACTCAATCCTGTAGGGCAGACATTTTTTATTAGATTATCTCCACGGAGATGGGACATGTCTGATTGGGGGTGTGGCCTCTTGATCAGATGGAGATGTGACTCCACCCTTCCTAGGTGGTATTGATCAGTTCACTTGAACCCTTTAAAGGAGCAAACATTTTGGAGAAAGCTCAGTTCTGATGAGTAGAGCGAAAGTAGGCATTTGGAGATCGAGACACATAGCTCAGGTGCTAAGTAAGGACTCACCAAAGAGAAGAAATCTCTGGCCCAGGCAGGTACTGAGACAGAGCCCAGAGGAGACAAGTGAAGTCCCACAGACTCTAGACAGGAAACCACTGGCATCAGAAGCTGGAAGCAAGGGAACAGGGAACAAGGACCAGCAGATGCCAGCCACGTGCCTTCCCAAATTACCCTTCCTTGGGCAAAGGCATCTTTCTCTGGATGCCATGGTTAGGGCATATTTATGGCTTTAGAACTGTGAACTTGTAACTTATTAAATTCCCTTTTTAAGAGCTACTCCATTTCTGGCATGCTCCATTCCAGCAGCGTAACAAACTAATACACCTCCCGAGACTCATTTCATCCTCTTAGTGCCTTATACACATCTAGCTTTCTCCTGCCACAGACCATCTACATGTGCCTGGCTCTTCCTTTTTCTATGCCTACTCAACTCCATTTTATTCTCTGGATCCCGAGATTCCTCACTTCTACAGGCAAGCTTTCCTCTCTTTCTGGAGCAGCAGGAGTCCTGGTTAGTGAGATTTCCCTATGCCTCTGTAACACAGTCTCATTTTTACATTTATTTGTATGTTTCATTTTTTGCCAAGTTCCTCCCCTGACAATAAATTCCTACAGGGCAGGGATTGTGTCTGTCTGGTTCTCAGTTTTATATACTAAACACCTAGCACAGGTCCTAGCCTAGAACAGACATTTTTTAAATGAACATTTTTCACTTATTTCTTATCTATTACTATCCACAGCTTCACTTTCTACACATTTATTTCTCCAGAATTCACTATGTTTTTGGCTTTTAATGTGAACTCAATAGATACTAAATGAAATATAATTATATTAAGAGAATAAATGCACATGAAAACTGTCTTTAGTCTAGCATATATATTCAATAGATATTATTATACACAACAAGAAGTCTATTCCTCTCATAACAATTATTTTTATTAGAGAAATTGTAGGCTAACAGAAAAATCACATTCCCACATATCAACCTATTATTCAAACCTTGCATTACTGTAATACATTTATTACAATTAATTCAAGAACTTTTTTATAATTTTACTATTAAATAAAGTCCATCATTTTCAGTAGGGTTCATTATTCGTGTTAAACAATCCTATGTTTGCTTTATATTCTGGTTTAATTTACATTCTATGATTTATATTCTAGTTTAATTTATATTCTAGTAACATATATAAAATCTAAACTTTTCCCTTTTATCACATTCAAATATAGAACTGAGGGCTATTAATCACATTCAAAATATGATACCATAACCAGCATCCATTAGGAAAATTTCACAATCAACTCAAATAGAAACTCTAAGTTTATGCATTAACTCCCCATTCTTTACCCTTGTCCTGTCCCCTGGTTATCTATATATTCTAGATTTTGACTCTATGAGTTTGCTTATTCTAATTACTTTCTATCAGTGAGGTCATGCCATATTTATCCTTTTGTGTCTGGCTTATTTCACTCAACATGATTTCTTCAAGATTCATCCATCTGTCATCATCCACATATGTCAGAAATTTCATCCTTTTTATGGCTGAATAATATTCCATTGTATATATATTACCACATTTTCATTTTCCATCCATCAGTTGATGGACACTTGGGCGCTTCCACCTTTTAGCAATTGTATATAATGCCACTGTGAACACTGGTGTGCAAAAATCAGTTTGAGTCCCTGATTTTAAATCTGTTGTGTATATAACTAGAAGTGGGATTGCCAAGTCACAAAGTAATTCTGTACTTAACTTTCAAAGGAATTGCTGAACTCTCTTGTGTAGATGCTGTGCCATTTTACATTCCCACCAACAATAAATGAGTGCCCTTATCTCTTCACATTCTCTCCAACAATTTGATGTGCAAAAGTTTTAAATTGTGATGAGGTCTCAATGATCGAATTCTTTTCTTTTGTTGCTTGTGTTTTGTGTGTAAAGAATAAGAAACTCTTACCTAACACAAGATTCTGAAAATGTTTCCCTGCATTTTTTTCTAAGAGTTTTATAGTTCTGGTTTTTGTATTTGGGTCTATAATTCACGTTGAGTTGATTTTTGTATAGAGTTCAAGGTAGGGGTCCACCTTCATTCTTTTTAATACAGACATTCAGTTTTCCCAACACCATCTTTTTCCCAATTGAATGTATTTGGCACCTTAGTCAAAAATAAGTTGGTGATAAATGTGAGGGTTGATTTCTGGAGTTTCATTCTGATTCCACTGATCCATACGTCTGTCCTTGTGCCAGTACCATGCTGTTTTTGAATACATGGCGTTTTAGGATCAGGAAGTACTGAGTCCTCAATCTCATTTCTCCTTTTCAAGCTGGCTTTAGCTATTCAGAGCCCTTTATCCTTCCAAATAAATTTGATGATTGGCTTTCCCATTTCTGCCAGAAAGCTGTTGGAATTTTGGCTGGGGATTGCATTGGATTTGTAAATCACTTTGGGTAGAACTGACATGTTAAAAATATTGAATCTTCCAATCTGTGAACATGGAATATCCTTCCATTTATTTAAGCTCTTCTTTGATTTCTTTTACCAATGACTTATAGATTTGAGTGTACAGGACCTTTATATCCATGGTTAGATTTATTCCTGGATATTTGACTCTTCTAGCCTGTATTGTAAATTGATTTTTTCTTGATATCTTCAGATTGTTCATTGCTTGTATATAGAAACACTGTTACTTTTTTGCATATTGATCTTGTATCCTGCTGCTTTGCTGAATTCATTTATTACTTCCAATATTGCTGTTGTGGATTTTTCAGGATTTTCTGTATGTGGGGTCTTGTCCTCTTCAAATAGAGAAAGTTTTATTTCTTTTTTTCCAAGTTGGATGTCTTTTATTTCTTTTTCTCAAATTTCCAGTACCATGTTGAAAAACAATAGTGATGCCCTTGTTTTGTTCCTGACCCTAGAGGGAAGCTTGTCTTTCACCATTGAACATAATTTTATTTTTTTTATTTTTGTTATTTATTTATTTATTTATTCATTTATTTTGCATGGGCAGGCACTGGGAATCGAACCCAGGTCTTCGGCATGGCAGGTGAGAACTTTGCCTGCTGAGCCACTATGGCTCGCCCCATTGAACATAATTTTAGCCCTGAGTTTTCACATATACCCTTCATCATGTTGAAGAATTCCCCAGGAGAATCTGACTGGTTGAAATTCAGATGGAAATTCTTTTCTTTTTGCTGAAATCTGAGATGCGTTCCCTGGCTCAGTCCCTTAGACGTCCACCAGGTGGACTGGCCCTGGCGTACCTGTACCCCAATAGGCATACAGGTATATGGGGGCTGCATGTGCCAGGTGAACCTAACCCATGTTGTGGAAGAGATGGGGAAGGGGCCAGGAATCGCACAAGGAGCATCTTCCATGGCTTTTGAATCTGTATTTTCTTAATTCATCACTTGTCAGATTAATGAAGCCTTTACCTGTTTTCATAATTTTGAGGAAGGTTACTGCCTTTAAGATTCCTGTGCTGTCTTTGCCCTGGGTGGGTTGAGACAATAGCTGCTCTAAGAGGAGACCCCAGCAATCTTAAGTAGCTGATCAATGGTAGGGGTCTGAGATCAGATCACACATCCCTGGATGAGTAGTTATTTATATCCGACCCTGGTACCAGGAAGCTAAGCTAGGATCCGAGGCTCCGATCCCACTGCTGCCTGCTGTGAGGCTGGGAATACGCCGGGGTAGCTGCTGCAAGGAAGGGAAAAGTCACTCGTCTTTATGGCAGTTTCCCAGCCTCTTCCTCCCACTCCTTCCTGCACACTGCACAATGTTTCAAAGTGATGGATTTGGATAGTTCCTGCCAACCCAATAGTTGTTTTAGTGGAAGGACTGATTCCTGTGGCTTTCTGCTCTGTCATTTTCAAACAATTCCCCCTTCACAGAGCAATTTATCTAGCTAACACTTTCGGTTTTGAAGGAAATTCGCACAGAAGACAAAACATCAGACTCAGACAAGTGCTGACTCACAGCATAAGAAATAAAATTTAAATGAATAAAAATATAAATAACTAAGGCATAAGGTTATTGCATATTTTTCAATGCATTGTACTTCTCTGCTGATTTTGAACACTTCAGATTAACTTTGCTATGTTGGCAGCCCCTCGTGTATATATATTTAATTATTAATATAATAATTTAGTCATTTCTTTTTTTACCGTTTCATTTTCTATCTACTATACTAGTTTAATTCTGCATTCTTCTACTAATATATTCCCAGAGCAATCTGATCTATTATTATACATTTTCAGTTAGCAACTGTATAAATTAGTAACAAATTTCTAAGCAAAAAAAAATAAAATTACACTTGCAAAAATCACCAATGGTATTGTAATTAACATTTAGCCTTTCCTAATTTTCCCTGTCCTTTCAATTGCAATGTTTGCCTTTGTACTTGAATTCCCCCACCCCCACCCCCACCACTTGATCTCTTTAGATAATCTTCCCCTGTTTCCCAATGATCTCTGGCCTTTCCTTTCTGTGTGTGTGTGTGTGTGTGTGTGTGTGTGTGTGTGTGCGCGCGCGCGCACGCTCATTTATTGGCTCCCATATGTCTTGCATCACCCACCCCATCAAAAGGGCAAAGAATTAACAAGTTAGACTTCTCTTCTGTTTCTAGATTACATCATTTTTCTCCTGCATGCTCCCTTGAATTCTCTGTGCATGCCCTCCCCTACGTGTGTATTTCCATCTTTAACCTCTCCCCTTATCTCATGTTCTTTGATAATTGCCGGACAGACATTTTCATCTGCAGGTCTCACAGCATCATATCAGATTCATATGATCACCGTGTGTCACCATCCCACCCCCTTACTGAACCTGCCACCTCACATCAGTCTCTTCTGGTGCTGTATTGCTTTTCTTTCCTTCCTTCTTCCCTCCCTCCCTCCCTCCCTTCATTTATTATCATTATTAGGGAAGTTGCAGGTTTACAGAACAATGTATTACATTTTAATGATAGGCGCCATCCGTCTCCCCTAATCCTGACTCAGAACTCATGTCATAATTGACTCTTCACTGTTTCTGTCTCTCCACACTTAATAACATTAAATGCTTTGGATTTATTCTTCAATATTTTTTTCTCACGAACTGCCTTTCCTTTCCAATCCTACAGTCATTATATTTGCTTAGACCCTCATCAACTATTGGTTCAATACATTTCCTTGAGTGCTTTTTCCAGCTAAGGTGAAGTGCTCTCTACTACTCAGAACTGCAACTCCCCTTCCCCTTCACTGCTCTGTGTGACCACCAAGCTTGTTTTTGTCATGCCGTTTCCAGGCTAGGGAGTCCTAACTAGCTCTCCTCTGAAATGCTGTTTCAAAAACCCTCATTTGGTCATTTGAGATTCTAGGTTGTCTAAGCAAACTGCTTTTTACTTACTCCCCACACAAACTCTTTATTCTCATCAAATTAGTTTCATCACTATTTTGCAGTGTCTCTTTATGATTTCAAATAATTTGCCCTTCTTTAAGAATACATACCACATTTTGATAGGAATCATTTTCTGTTGCTATTTGAACTTAAAAAAAATCTATTTTTATTCTGTGAAACCTTCTCCAACCTGCTCAATTGGAAGTAAACTTTCTTCCTTTGTAATATCTACTGCACCTCATGCTATAACAAATATTTACAACTTACTATTTATTGGTTGACTCTGAGTTATTATTCAGTTGTGTTAGCTTATGCTTTCTCACTGAATCATTATGTCACCAGGGGCAAAAACATCGCGTAGCTCCCACAACATGTAGTAAGGAGCCTTTCCTCCCTATACCTTAATAAATAGTTTTCAGTGATAGGACATACTTATAATTTTGTTTTCCCAAACAACACATCCCCTCAAAAGAAATGCGGGCATAATTTTTATTAATGACTTTTTAAATTTTGAAGGTATGCAAAATGTAAGATCTATACATCTCACACTTGTTCCTTTCTTCTCATTAAGTATCTCTACTTCGCTTATATCTGGTATATTTTTGCATCATCCTCATTACTTCCTCATTTTCCTGCCCTTTATGTAAGGTTTATAGCATTAGCAATCAATTGAAAACTGCTTGATTCTTTCTCTGTAATTCTACATTTAAACTGATTTTCTGTACTCAGTTGGAATACTGGACTAGGCACACCACCAACTCTCCTCCTCCTTATTCTTTGTAAAAAATAAAAATTATATCAGGAAAAATCAGTTGTTTAAAACACTATCCTGGACATGCCATTTTCTATCAGTTTTGAGAATTAGCCAGTTGCCTGGCTTAAAATTAACCACAAACATAATGCTCATTTACAGCATTAGAAGACAGAATGGGGGTTGGGGATAATTTGCTTCAATGTTCTATTTCCTGATATCCTGTTAGTAACAAGGATGTAATCTCTGTATAAAAATTCATCCAGCTATACATTTACAGTTTATGAACTTTCATACGGTATATTACATTTCAATTTAAAAGTTTATACAAAATTAACTATTGATTTATTTCAGTGAACAAAAGATTATTTAATGTTTAGTCTGTGTCAAGTACTTTCTAAATACTGAGAACCAAGTGGAAAATACATGCTTGAAATAATAAATATCTAAACATATATTAGATGTGGTTTTTAAGATAATTAAATTCTATAAAGTAAATCAAACAAGGACATGTGAAACAGAAAAATGGGGAGGTGGGAAAATGGGATAGTCAGAAAGACATCTCTAAGAAGGTCATATTAGAGCTAAAACTTGAAGGACTATCTAAGAGTGACAGAGAGAATCACAACTGAAGAGACTCTGAGGCAGTAGGAATGCTAATCTGCTAGAGAGATAGATAGAAATCCTCATGTCCTGAGCACAGAGCATAGAGGAGCATGGAATGAGGCAAAATTTCAGAGTTTGGAAGAGGCCAGATTTGGAGGGTGTGATGGTTACACGTTGGCTCTGTTATGGTGCCAGATGTCTGGTCAAGCAAGGACTGGCCTGAGTGTTACTGTGGGGGTATTTCATGAATGGATTTAAATTTTTAGTCAGATGGTTGCATCTATGACTGAAATTTCTCTCAGCAATGAGAAGAGTCTCGTCCAATCAGTTGGAAGTCTCAAAGCAAGAACTGAGGATTTCAGCCCCCCTCTCAAAAAAGAAGAAAGAGAGCCAAAATTTTTTCTCAATTTCACTCAGTTAACTTCTTTTGTGGCTTTCAATGTCACTTCCATTGGAATTTCCAACACATGGGTTGGAATTCAGAATTGCTAGTCCCCATGATTGCATGATACAATTCCTATAATAAATTTCATTCTTTATCTACATATCCATATCTACCTATCTATCTATCTATCTATCTATCTATTTATCTATCTATCTATCATCTCTTTATCTGTGCCAACTCTCCATTTGGTTCTGTTTTTCTGGACACTGCTAAAACAGCGGGCCATGGCAGTCAGTTTGGATTTATAACATTATCTACTCTGTTTAACTCCATTAATCTCATCTGATTTTTTCATCAAGGCTTGCTTTCCCATTGTGGAAAATATTTTAAACAGGATTCCCATCTGTCGTGACTATCTATACCCTCAAACAAGAGATGCCCCTTCAGTCATTTTGAATATTACTTGGCAGCTCTTATTTCAAGAAAGAGTTTTCAAATTAAGAGCTCTTTCCCCTGAGCCAGTCTCTAAAAATGTTTTCTTAATACATATTTTCTCTTTTATTTTTGACTTAATATCATTTGCCTATTTTTTAATCAATGGTAATTAAGTATATGTTTATATGTTTTCTGTCCCATGTATATATGTTTTAGTCCTACCCTTTCCATTACATGAGATGACTCCACCTTAAGATTCAAGCCCTGCCACTGAAGCAGTGTTCTACATATTGTCAAGAAAGCAAAATACAAACCAATTGTCTTGCACTTAGTAAATGTTCAGTAAACATTTTTTAACCATATTGTCTCTAATAGTAATTATAGATATCAAAGAATTTTCAACACTACAGTAATGTGAAAGCTTGATCGATGAAGCTGATTAAGGGTCATCCACAGAGGAACTGAGTAGTCAGTTATGGACAAGAGAATGTGAAAGGGAAATACACTCCAAGGGAAATATAAAATATGGTCCAGTTTATCTGAACAAAGAGCAACTGATCCTGGCCAGTAAGTATAATAGTCACTTTTGTAATGAATGCATTCTTGAAATGTTTTGTATACCTAAGATTTTGTGGTCAGGAATACTGTTAGTATTTATTGTAACTGAGATTAAAAAAAAAAAAAAACATTAAACGAGTGGTAAGATTGAAATTAAGTAAGGCTTAATAAGAGAATTCACACTACACTTGGAGATAATTTCCATGCTTCAAAGACAAACAAGTATGACCCACTAACTTTAACAGTTTGCACACTGTACATCCTAGTTAATTATTTTGCTGAAAAGAACAGCAAAATGAGCATAAGGGAAAGACAGACCCAAAAGAAAAAATAACCCTTAGTGTAAGCTCCTGCTCCCATGATTTCCCAGTGGTTCAGCCATGACGGAATTGGAGTGTTGTTGTGGTTACTCTCTGGTGGGCAGACATTCCCCGGGTGGTACTGCTAAGATGATTGTTGCTTGCGATCAGACAATTTCCCAAGAAGCGTGAACTTACAGGAAATCACTGAACATGTCTCCTAGGTTAATCTGTAAATCTAATCTACACAGTGACAAGGAAGAAGTCAATACAGAAAATAATAGGCAAAAGTGATGGAAAAATTTGAGCCTTAATTATTTCACCACATTCAGGGCACTGTCAAAGTGTTCAGATAATTCTCTTTCTCTCAGTCAGAGACACCTACATGTACATATGTGATTATATGATATATATATATATATATATATATATATATATATATATATATATATATATATATATAAACTTTACCATGTATAGCTGCCTTATCATCTTAATTTTATTTTTTTGATCACATAAATTTAATATTCATTGATGCTGCCTGATTTTTTGTATGTGAGTTTCCATGATTTTTCAAAAGGAATTTTGAGTTAATTATTGTCTAATTAGTCTAATTAGCCTAATTACAACTAATTATGTAATTGATGTAAATATGTTCAGTCTTATAATTAGATGGTTTAATTACAAACAAGATGATGTCATGAACATCTTACAAAGTTCTACAAAAAATGACATATGTATTTGTACATTGAGCACTCATTTCTTGACCATTCATAAAATTATTTGTAATCCTTATATTTAAACTTTTAAACTATTTATTTAAAAATTAAGAAAAGAGAAGGCATCCCAAGTACTAGTCAGTGGGACTTACCAATTTTAACATTGTTCTACTGAAAAGAAAATAAACGTATGTCAGCAGTATTTCCAGTTTACTTACAAAGTAAAGTGAAATATTATTTCAATATTTCTTTTAGTTGTTCATGCTGTTCCTCAGATATTTGGTTAAAAACACCCAGAAACTTCCAATTCATATACATTTTGAAGTTTTAATGACAAACATATTGCAAACATAAAAGAGATAAAAATATATATTAACCTTTCTCTGTCAGTATTAAACCAACACCAAATGTTTGGAAATCTGAAAACCATAATTATCCCTCAAACTTATTATATTTTATGTTTATGAATTCACATCAGCCTCAGGAATACAGATCAATTTTATTCTAGCAACCTTATCTATAAAATCTACATATAAAATGATTTAGACTTTATCATTCATAAATGTTTTATCATATTCAATTTTTTCACTCAACAGATGGTAAAATAAAATTTCAGTTCAAATTGTCATAGTTATTAACATAGAATGAAAGGGCAATAGACATCTCACAATCTTAGAACTCAAATATTTACTTAAAACAAGACATTATTATTGAATAGCAAAACATGCTACTCTTAAAATAAATTTAATTTTTGATCATTACCAAATAAGCACACATATGATCTATCATCCAAATTCATCTACAAAATAATCCCAGTATACCTTCCCAGCTTTCCAGTCTACTATTTCCCACTTCGAACTTCCTAGCCAACCATGGCAGTAGCTCATCTTTGAAGGTAGAGCCTTCTTTCTGTTCATTCCTCAGTGCTATTGCATCCACCTGGAATGCTCCTTTATAGCACTTACCATGTGCCCCTGTTTTGACAAGTTTTCTTTTTAACATAATGTAGTTTGTCCTAACTTTCCCGCCAAATATCATAAAGTGAGTGGAATAAAATTCTTGCCCTGTTACATCTATTTGACAGAGAATTCCCTATTTCTTGTAGAGAGTAGACTACAGTTGATTTTACTTGATCTTAGCTACATACCAAAGCCACAGAGGCTTTTGCTGTTGTGTATGGAGATAAATTAAATTATTACCAAAGTATCCCGAAACATACCACGTCACCCAGAAAGTTTTAAGCTATAAAGTATGCGTGGCAGTTGATGGAAATGAGTCCAAGGAATCAATAACAACTAAGAATTAAAAAAATAAATATGTGATATAAATGAATGTAAAAACAGTAACATAAAAAGCAATGAGAAAAGTAAACACCATTCCTGTCTCCTTGCAAATGACGAGGGCAGTATAGGAAGTCAAAAAATTCGTCACTCTTGGGAAATATTTTAAGGAGATAGCACAAAATTCATTTTAAATTTCAAACCAATTTGACCCTTAGAACAAATAATTGATACTTTTCATTCAATAATACAATTCTGAATAGAATAGTTACTTAGATCTATTTGAGTTTATCTTTCAATTTAGAGAAAAAAATAACTAGACCTGATAACCTAAGCAAAAATTATATTTTTCCATTGCAAAAATAAAAACCACAAGCTAAGGCCATTATGTTTCATTCTCCTACTGGAAAATCCTAGTTCACAGTCCTTCCAAGGCAGCTAGAAGCTACAAATGACAACTTGTTTGCCATCAGGAGATTAATGGGTAAGATGTTCTCTACATTATATTTGTCTATATTAAAAAGAAAATGCTCCCTGAAGGTTGGAATCAGCTCTTGACTTCTCAATCCAGTAACTCTAAGTTTTCATTCAACAGAATTTTTAGAGAAACCCTGATGATTTTATACCTCTCTATATTTGCGATCACGTGAAACTAGTAATGTCACCTTGTGGTCATTGGGTAGCTCCTGAAGAAGCCGTGGACTCAAGCAGGGTTTCAAAATGACAGTCCAGGGGCCAAATAAAGAACTCAGGTGGTGTTTTCTTTTCCAATAAATGGTCACACACTGTCCAGTTCACAGGAAATCCCACCCATGCTTATTGCCTCAGTCCCAGTCAGACTCACTCAATTATGTCACCACATCAGTAAGCTTCTGTGTTCACAAGCCCTGCCCCAAAGATGGACCTATTAATATGGCCTCAAGTTGCAAAAAAAAAAATTTTTCAATTTTCAGGATCCTAATAGACACTAATGTGCAATTCTAGTAGTTTATTTAGCTGCCATGCTTCTGAGGGACAATTTCTTTATAGGAAGTTCTTTTAAAGGAAATGACCAGTTTTCTATAAATTTATGACTAAACACACATTTACACTTATACACTCCAAACAGGATCTTAAAGGTTAATCCTAAATAAAACTGGTATCAGAAAATCTTACATATGCTCTGAAACTGTTCATAGAGCACCACTACACCTTATGAAGGTAAAATCAAAATGAAGAGATCGGTTTTTAATTTGTTTGATTATGAAATACTGTCAATATGTCATACATCAATAACCTCAATATAACTCCCTGATTGATTTATAGATTCATCAGAAATTATAGCAGACTTTTTTTGTATAAAATTGACAAGATGATACTAATTCTCTACAATAAAAGCATTTTCAACCAGTTAGAAGCAATAATGGAAATTGTTTTATGATGCCCACGTGAAGTATATCAACATGTGTGCTATGCAGGAAAACCATTGTTAGCTCATGTATGAAAAAGCCAATATTCTCTCTGACTGTAACAAGTAAACTTGCCATGTGCTGCTATTTGAGTGTTTTTATAAATTTGACCTATGTGAAATATTTTATGGTGAACAATTATGCACATATATAACCTAAAAACACTGAGGTGCTTCTTGCTCCAGTATGGTTTGGAGAAAATGTACAACTCAGTTCAGAATTATAAACAACAAAATCAAGTAACCAAATGTGAGTTCTTCAAGAGCAGAAAAGACATTTTTAACCTGCACATTGTTGGTAGTTATTAATGGCAGCAAATAATTCCAGAACACATAGTTGCAAGAAAGCTTTGATTGTTTGTTTCTTCAATATTTTTATTGAGATAATGAACTCAGGCTGTCCAAGTAGCAGAGTTACTAGCACAGCCAAAGGTGAGGGAGGGCCTGTGTGATGCAGGATGATAAAGATATTACATGGAAGAAAATTTAAGCAATGAAAATTTTAAATAAAAAATGTCCTTGTTTGCTCATAAAGGAAGAGGGAAGAAAGAAAAAGAAAGGAAGACAAAAGTAAATGTCAGTTACTTTTAAAAGGCATACTCAATAGCTACTAGCCTGAGGGCTCTTATAAAAGGATTTTCAAAATTACCAATATGTAAATATAGAAAAATTCAAATGTATGACTACAAATTTGATTATACTTGTTTAATAACTTTAAAACTACAAATACTAATTTTAATAGTACAAATGAGTTCTCAAAACCTGGACAAGTTCCATATGTTCATTTTCCAGTGCTCAGACTCATCTGCAGGTAACAAATAGCCATATAAAAAACTGGCATTTAGAGTTACCCCAATATTTGTAAATGTTAACATGTTTGAAAAGATTATCAAGGAAAAGCATGTTTTCCAAATGTTAGCAATATCCATGGTTCAAAAGGAAATGACAATAGGAGAATCAAATATACATTAAGGTGATCATTTACCTGGAATTCTAAACCCTAGAGCCATCCAAACAAACACTGGTAACACATTTTTTCTTTTTTTCTCATTAAACTTTCTTTTAATGGGTTTCAAAATTCTGTGACAGATTTTTGGTCGTTGTTTCGATTCAAAAAGCACTAATTTTAAAAACTAAGAACTTAAAACTGCCACATGAAAACAATGGCCCACAAAACATTTCTTTCCTCCTGAAAGTTTTATGATGCCTGCTACCATTACCCAGTCTTTTACTATTAGATTTAAATCGCCAGTTAAGACAAACAGTTCTGAGCCCCTTCTTCCACCACTGATTCACACGGGGGTGGCAGGGGGCAGGGGCAGCACTCACTGAGCTTCTGGGCAGACTTGGTGACCTGCTTCTTGCCCGCTGCCTTGATGGCACCCACAGCAACTGTCTTGTATCACAAACAACAAAACGACCCAGAGAAGGAGAGTCAGAGAAGCTCTCAACACACACGGGCTCACCAGCAACCAGATCAGCGATGGCAGCATCACCAGACTTCAGGGATTTGGGGGCATCTTCCAGCTTCTCGCCAGAATGGTGATCAGTCTTCTTCTTCAGCTTGGCAAACCTGCAAGCAATGTGTGCTGTGTGACGATCCAGCACAGGGGCACGGCCAGCCCTGAGGTGGCCCGGATGGTTCAGGGTAATCCCCTGAGCAGGAAGCCAGCTGCTTCCCGCAGTGGGTCATTTCTGCTGTCACCAGCCACATTGCCGTGATGAACACCTTCTACAGACGTGCTCTTAACACTGAAGCCCACGTTGTCCCCAGGGAGAGCTTCCCTCGGAGCTTCGTGGTGCATTTCAACAGACTTGACTTCAGTTGTAACACTGATGGGAGCAAAGGGGCCCCCCGTGCCCGGTTTGAGAACACCAGTCTCCACTCAGCCCACAGGCACAGTGCCAATACCACCAGTTCTGTAGACATCCTGAAGAGGCAGATGCAAGGGCTTGCGAGTTGCACGAGTAGGTGGCAGGATGCAATCCAGAGCTTCAAGCAGCGTGGTTCCACTGGCATTGCCATCCTTACAGGTGACGTTCCATCCGTTGAAGCAAGGCAGGTTAGCACTTGGCTCCAGCATGCTGTCACCCTTCCAGCCAGAAACTGGCACAAACACAACTGTGTCAGGGTTGTAGCAATTTTCTTATTGTAGGTGCTGACATCCTCCATGATTTCCTCATGTCTCTTCTGACTGTAGGGTAGCTCAGTGGAATCCATCTTGCTAACACCAACTATTAGTTGTTTCACATCCAGTGTGTGAGCCAGAAGGGCATGCTCTTGGGTCTGCCATTCCTGGATATACCAGCTGCAAATTCACCACCACCAGCAGCAGCAAACAGGACAGCACAGTCAGCCTGAGATGTGCCTGGGATCACATTTTTAATAAAGCCTCTGTGTCCTGGGGCATCAGTGACGGTCACATGGTACCTGCTGGATTTCCACAGGGAGATATCAGTGGTGATACCACACACGCATTCAGCTTTCAGTTTATCTGAAACCCAGGTGTACTTGAAGCACCCCTTTCCCATCTCAGCAGCTTCCTTCTCACAGTTTTCGATGGTTCTTTTGCAATTCCACCACATTTGTAGATCACATGGCGAGTCGTGGTAGACTTGCCCACATCTACGTGTCCAACAACAGCAATGCTGACAGAAGTCTTTTCATTTCCCATTTCGGCCTAAGATACAGGAGGGTTTTCACGATACCTGTGTGCTGGTGGCTGCCCCTCTGTGAAAACTGCTAACACACTTTTGTTATGTTTTTTTAATTAAAAAATTATTGAAGTAAAAAAAAAAATCGAAGACTTAAATTGCAGCAGTGCAGAATATATGGAGAACTTGTGATGGTGTCCTATGGCAGTGCCCTTATACCTGAACAAAGGGAGGGTCAGACCGAGTGAGGCTTCCCCACTGGGTTATGACAGGCTCACAGGTGTCGTAACAAGGCTTGATGATGATTTTTGGAGATTTATATTCTGGCAAGTTACAACTCTTGCATCATTTTGAACAGCAATGAATACAAATATGGATGATGGTTTCAGATATGTTTTTATAACCACTGAGTTCTTCCACAGTTCATATTAAAACACTGACAATTATATTAATCCAAAATAGGTTCCAAGTAAATGATTCACCATATAAAAATACATACTTAATGGTGAAAATGGTGGGAAATATATAAATTGGGGATAATTTTATGTGTTTAGAGAATAAAGATGTGAAACTTGCATTAATATTTAAAATTTTGAAATACAATATTAATATTTACATTTTAATTTTTTATTTCCCTACACATGAAAACATGGATGTCTCAAATCTCTAAATGTGATCAAATCTCTATATATCTTGTTACTAATATTATTCATTATTATTACCATTATTATTCATCGTCACAAATATTTTGAACTTTTTTCCAAACACATTTTTTTAAATTTTAAAACTTTTTTTGTTACTAATAAGGTTTGTGCATCTTTCTAGTCACTAAATGAGCCTCATAATAACAGTATCCAAATATTCCTACACATTTCAATGTCCTCTTCTAGAATTATTAATGATCCACTCTTGAAATATTCCAGAGAATATATTTCATGTTATAGTCATTCTAGATAAAGTTAATTCAGTTTTTCTTTTATAGTAAATAAGGTTTTAATCACATAAGCTATTCCAATTTTTTACATAATCAAAGCTCTATTATATCTAAATTAATTCAAAACAAAAAGTGAGTAAAATAAATTAAAGATAGATTTTTCTTAAAACAGAAGCCAAAATAAATCTCAGACAGATTCTATAGTTCCTTTTAAAATATTTATCATGCCAATGGGGAAATTAAAATTTATCCTTTTGAGAAATATTTTCCACAAAGCACAAATCAGTCAGCAAAATATACAAGTCTGTACTTTATCATGAAACCTATATAATTATATAAAATGAAACAGTTTAGGATACATTGCATTGAGAACTTTTTCTAGAGTTAGCATCTACAATTTAACTTCCACATTAAAAATAAATGGATTGTCCATCACTATTTGACTCTTGTAATCTTTCAGTTGAGCACATATTATTTTTTGAAAAGGCAAGATTTTGAGAAACTATCTTTTGAACTGCTTATAATACTGTTTGTTCCCTGAATAACAAAGTATCCTGGTGGAGTGGGGTACAGATAGTATACCTTAATTCCTACCTGGGTAAAGAAGGGTTCATAAATCTCAACTCCTTTATCAGATCCTTGTAGTAACACCTCCTGGCCACGTCGCCAGCTGTACCGAACAGGTGGGTTGGAATTGGCAACACACCGGAGAAACACTGTTCTTTCATAGTAAAATTGTTCTTTAGCTTCACCTATGCTTTGGTGAACGGTTACTACTGGATCATCCAAATCTAGAAAAAATAAAAACAACCAAGTGGTAATGTTATGACTTACACAGCATTCGAAGTATTACACATAAAAAACAGAATCAAGGATGCATATTACTAATTGATTTTATTACTTATCAGGAATCATTTTTTCAGGTTCAACTTATTACCAAGAGATTTCCAATGATAGAGACAAAGAAAAGTAATACTTGTTCCTTAAAATCTCTATTTGTGAGGCAGCATGAATGACCTTGTATGTTTCCAACATTTTTCCAGCAACCATAAAAAGAGACTTCTGTGAGAGGAATCAGAGTGGAATACCCTCCCACTCAGTTTAGCCAGAACAATGGACAACAGTGACAGAAAAATTAATAATAATATCAAGCAGCACAATTGATCCCTGCCCTTAATGTACTTCTTTTACAAGTCTTTATTAATGGATATATTGAAAGCAATCAAAGATCTATGTTTTTAAGTTAGTATAGTCTTTATAGTAACAAATTTGATTTTGCAAAGTTAAATTTTATCTTCATCTCAGAATTTATATCCCATATCATCTATCCCATATCATATTTGCCAATTTGAAATACGCTAACAGAAGGCATATTTCTGTTAGCATATTTCCATTATCAAATGTCATTCATATTTCTGTTACTGAATAATGGAATTAAAATTGTGCCATTTTACACGTATCCTGAAGAAGGGATAGTTACAGAAATAATATACCACAGGATTTGGCAAACGTTTTCTGTATAAGGCCCGTTTAGGAATATTTTAGGCTATGAGGGCATAAGGTCGGTGTGTCTCAACTACACAATTCTGCTGCTGTCGTGTGAAAGTAGCCAAAGGCAGCACATAAGGCACTGAATTTAGCTGACTGCCAGGGAAACTTTATTTACAACCGCTGCTCCTAACCAGATTTCACCCACAGGCCATTGTTTGCCATGGTTTGCTGATCTGGGATATACCTTATCCCAGGTTGTAAAGAGCAAAAAGAAATGAAGAAATATACTTGCTTTAAAAAAATAAAGCATACTCGCATTTCCATGTCATGTATAAACTTAGTCTGTACTTAAGTGTGATGCGAAAACCCTCTGTTTAAATACCAGCTTCACCCCTTCTAGCTTTATACCTGTGAAGTGTTACTCAACCTCTATGGACTTCAATTTCCTTGCTGGTGAAAAGGGAATAATAATAATGACACCAATGGCCTAGGGTTGCTGGAGAGTTAAATGAGATAATCCACAAAATCCTGGCACTAGGGCAAATTCTCCATGAAGGTTATTATTATTACTATTAGCATTGTATCTTATTAGAGCATGGCTACTAGTCAATGATTAGGGCCTCATTTGGACTCTCATTGATTCCATGCGGTTTCCTTACCTTTAACTGACCAAGTCATAACACTTTCAACTGTCACTACAAAGAAGTAAAAATGTCAGTCCTCCACTTGGTCAGGTTATGAAATGCTTCTGCATGGGGAAGACTCTTATATGAAAAGAAGCTACCATACTTATACAAACATAAGAATAGTGAGATGTGTGAACATATGCTATATCGGATATTTAAAAGATACTGTTAGAAAGGATTCATTTTATGGTTTAAAATAATAAAAGGCCTACAAAAGTAGTGAAGTCATAGCCATCCTAAGACATCAAGTCAAGAACAGAATCCCAAATCTTTCCATTTTCAAAAAGTTTTTTTTTCCTAATATGAATTGCTTGACAGACCTCCTTCTTAGATTTCTAGGTTTGCAACATTCTGAGGATTGTTTTTCCCTAAATAGCAAAATCTTTTCACAGCTACCTCAAAGAGCTCTAATTTTAGTAGTGTAAATTTACAGAACAACTGCTGCTTTTTGGTAAAGTTTAAAGAACTTTCAGTTTAAATCTACTCTATTAACTGTGGGGATTTATGTCCTCTGCTTTTAATAAGGTATAATATTTAGGATACTGGCATCATTGTCATGAAATGTTTAAAGGTCTTTAAAATCCATCATACATTCACTTCTGTGGTGACTAGCGCTGCATAAATAAATCTCCTGCAGGAGACCGATTAGCTGAATCCAGACTTAATGACTTGAATAAAGTCATTAAGTCAATGGTAAACAATGACTTATTTTTTTCTTATTCAAAGTATAAATTATTTTAGTCATATGTTCATTTTTAGGGGGTATGAGTCGTCATGTTATAAAAACAAAATTTTTAAGCCATAAGATTTAGTAACAAAACAGAATTGGATGTCAGTATTAAAGATGCCTCCCCTTGGGTTCCAAACAGTTCATGGGACTGCAATCACCAACATCCATTTGCTGATGCAGCATGAATTGTCTCTTTGCTAAGTGGTGACATTGATAGGCTCAGTCAGGAACAGACCGAACCTGTTCAATCATTCAATCACGTTCCTCCCTGAACGGGATGAGATTTGGGTCACTGGCCTCAGAATCTAATCTTCTGACAATTGCTTACTGAACATTCTATTGGTTGCATTCTTTGTTAGCTCTACCCCGATTTAGGAATCCTACTTCGCAAAATTCCCAGGTGTGCTTTTTTCTTTTTTTTAGATTTATATTCAAATGAGCCAGAAACAAGACTTCTTTCAGACAAATCAAATAATGGCATAGTCAAATTATATAGTAAAAGTACACATACATATCCCTATATTTATTACATATACATACCTTATATATACTTGAAATAACATAAACCCATATCACAATTTTACTTAATATGTATTCTCTATATATCCTATAAAATATATGAGATGGTATAATATATATAAGATATAGAATATATGTATTTTTACTATATAATGCAACATAATATATTAGCTATATTGTAAATTTTTATTTGGTTTAAGATAATATCTCCTAATAAGACAGAGACATTTATAATTTAACTATCTGTGGTTAAATATGTGCATTTGTCAGGTTTCTCATAAAATGACTCTGAGACAGATATTTGGAAAGGAGGGAAATTGGGGAGGGCCTTTGGATCAATATGTGTGTGGGAGAGAAGGAAGCAGAAAGACAGAAGGAGAACTGACAACAGCGCTGCTGAGAAAAGGTCTCGGGAGCTCTGGGGAAGCTCTGGAGCGCTAAGTTCCCCTCAGAGCTGGTCTGCTCTGGGCAAGGGATCAGGGCCTTCACACACCTACCCTCTCTGCCATTGATCAGTCATTGATTGTGTGCTTCTCTCTGCAGGAGGGACAACTCTCTTCTCAGAGCAGTTTCTAGGGAGGGACCGAGTTAAGAGCCATGACTGCCAGCACTCTCAGCAGCTGGAGGAGTGAATGCTGTGGTCCTGAAGAGGGGGTCTGGTTGGTGCATTATAACATCCACATGTATCCACTCATCAGGTTTAATGACACACCCTATGTGGTGGCTTGCAGGATGAATCCCAAATTTAGGTATGTTCTTATTCCTGAGCCACATGCCTGTGGGTTTGTATCCATTGATGACAGGATCTCTTGAAGATGCTATTTTTAATTAAGGTGTGGCCAAACTGAAAGAGGTTAACTTTTCATCTGATTTACTAGAGTCCTTTACAAGAAGAAGAAATTTAGAAATAGTGAAGGAAAGCCATTGAGAGAAACCAGAGGTCAGCAGGGACCTAGAAAAGAAAGGAGAAGACATGACCACGGGCACAGTCATGTGGATGGGAAATCCAAGGAACCCTACGATCGACAACAGCCAGCACAGAACGCCTGTCATCAGGGAGAAAGCATCACCTTGCTGATGCCCCATTTTGGATGTCTCCTAGCCTCAAAATCATAAGCCAATAAGTTCCCAGTGTTTAAGCCACCCCAATGTATGGTATTTGTCATGAGAATACCTTTCTTGAGAATGAAGACACCCTAACCGGGAAAGGCTACTCCAGGATTCTGAGAGAACTGGAGAAGAAGTGGGTTTGGATGATAATAATCATCTCCTTCCACTACTACCACCCAGGTCCTCTCATCCTGGGCTTGCACCATATTAAGCTAAGTAATTTACCTGGTAGGGTTACCTAACCACCTGACCGTCACACCTGAGGAATCTGAGCCCTGGTCACCGTACCCTTCTCAGGCCATAGCTGATGCACTTGCCTGTTTAAAATTAAAGCTGAAGGGGGAAGAACAAGAAATGACTCAGTGGATCAACTGGGTATCAAACACATTCTTCACTCCCTCACTGTGTAACCTCAGCCTTATCTCTACCTGAGACTACGGCTCAATTACTCTTGCCCGCATAGCAACTTATCTTCTTATCTGATGTTTTTTGGTACAAAGAGCCTAAAGTGAGTGAATGGCAGCTATGACTAAACATTTAATGGAATTCTTGCTGTGTCACTTAATAGAAAGGTTTCACTTTCTGAGAACAATAGATTCTAAGCTGGCAGGACCTAGAGTTGTGGGGTTGGAAGTACATATTTCCCAAGGGGGACACTGGATGGGATGGCCACTCCTTAGCTCTTTGGCCCATGTATTATACTTAGGAGAGAAAATCACCATATAATAATGATCATTGATTTAGGATGTATACTGCATCCAGGAGTATAACATCACATACTTCACAACATTATACTTAGTTCACCCCTCAAAAGTCCACTCCTTAACTCTATAAAAGGGCATTTCTATGTGGTGCAGTACATAATAAGACCATGTAATCCCAGAGTGATGTGTCCACTGCTATGCCTTCACTGTTGGAAAGTGTGTTTCTGTTCTGGATGACATGTTAGAAAGGACCCTGTGTTAAGAATCAATCATTCTACAAACCTTCAGATACAGCTGATGGTTGAGGTTATCAGGCAAACACAATTAGAATGCATGTCACGTCCATTAAAAATGATGCACTTCTTCCAGCCTAAAAAGGGTTCAATGTAATCAACTTGTAATCAGTCAAGGGACTGGTTGTTGCCTCAAAGAAGTATGCCTTACCAAAAATCAAGTGTTGGTCTCTATTGCTGACAGATTAGATGTTCAATAATGGCAGTAGCTAGATCACCCTCATGAGTAAGAGTCCACATTTTGAGCTTATGCTTAGCCTCTATCCCTACCATTATGACTATTCTTAGATGATCCCACTGAATGATGTCAGAGGGCTGAATTATTCTGCCTACTTGTTTTTTGTGTGTGTGCCCCTTTTTTAGTGATCATTAATATGCAACACAAATTTTATCATAACTCATGCCATTCCCAAATGTACATCAAAATACATGAAGAGATCTTCTTTTTCCATAAAATATGGCTGATTAGGTCCATCATAGAAACCAAAGTTCTGCCCACTGAGAGGATTTCCCTTCCCACTGACTTTCAGGGACATTCTAGTGTGGGGCTTAGTGAAACAGCAGTTCATTTTTTTTACCTGCATCAATATAATGAGCTGACTCAGTAATGAAATAAGCTCATTTTTTTTTTTTTCTACTCCATCAGCTAGATGTAAAAGGCTCCCTGTGCTAGTGTGGAGCTGTTACATGCCCCAGAAAAGGCCAGATTATTTTAATCTGTTCTTGCAGTTACAGATCTATTGTGGGTGGGACCTTTTGGTTAGGTTGTTTCAATTGGGATGTGACCCACCCAATTCAAGGTGGGTCTTAATCCTTTACTGGAGTCCTATCTGAAAGGATAAAAGTCAGAAAACACCAAGAGAGCTCAGAGAGGTGGCCCCCAGAAAAGAAAGAGGATCCACAGATGCTCAGAGAGAAAGCCACTGGAATCATATGCTAAAAGCAATGGAACCCAGGAGTGAAGGACCAGCAGATGCCAGCAATGTGCCTTCTCACGTGACAGAGGAACCCCAGATGCCATCAGCCTTTCTTCAATGAAGGTATCATCCTGTTTATGCCTTAATTTGCACATTTTCATGTCCTAAGAACTGTACATATATAAACTAATAAATCCCCGTTGTAAAAGTCAACCCATTTCTGGTATATTGCATTCAGTAACTTTAGCAAGCTGAAAACATCCCCTATATGACCAAATGTTAGCAAAAGGAGAGGCATTAGTAGGTGCCATGGAGACTGGGCACCTACTGTACAGCTCTTTGCCTTGGCCCAATACTAAAGTACCACTTCCATATTATGATGGATTACTTCTGGGTCTACCATTTTTATGACTAGTTATTTGTGGCTCTGACAAAACCTACCTCAGGGATATCCCCATGTGGGACTCTGCTGAAATAGCAGTCCAATTTTTGGCTTTCATCCATATAATGAGCTGACCCATTCATGAAATAAGCTCAACCTTTTTTCATGAAAGAAATATGACCACATTTGCCATGTGGCCATTTGATGTTCCATGATCAGGCTCTTCATATCTACCAACACCCATTAGTACACCAGGAGCTGTTTTACTAAAGGTATATAAATCTCCTTACAGCCTTACTCCTAACCCTAGAAATATACTTTGTGTTTCTCCTACTGGGGTTGTTATAAACCACACAGCATCCTTTCTAGCACTGATAGATCCAATATCATAGATTCCCCTGTGTTATGTTGTTTAAACAGCAGGCCCACTTGCTACACAGCCCAGTGGCAGAGCCCTTTCTTACTCTGAGCCTCACAGCTGATAGTCTTTTCCTGATACATGTATTGCAATGGTATTTCCAAGCGTGGAATACCAAAGAACCCAAAGGCACTGTGCTTCTCTCTGAAGGACAGGACTTGCAAGAAGCAGTAATTTGTTCTTTAGTGTAGATGGAGAACCCGGACACACAGACCTCTAAAATTTTACTTATGTGGTGGGTCCCTGAATCTTTGAAGGTTTATTCCAATCCCTCTGAATTGTGACTGTTTTACCAAGGCATCAAAATACCTGGCACTTCTTGTTAGCCTGGACGAATAAACATGATCTCATTGATACAGTGAACCAATGCCACATTCGGCAGAATGTCCAGATAGTCTATACATCCCTCTGGACTATGTTGTGACAATGGGTGTGAAAGTATATTAAGCTTTAAGACAAGACTTCAAATGTTTATTGATGTCTGTTCCAAGTGAAGGCAAATTATTTCTGATCCTCCTTCCTAACAGAAATGGAACAGAACACATTTACTACACCACTGGAGACATATTATGTACCTGAGGCCATGTTAATCTGCTCTAGCAAAGATACCCGATGTGGCAGCAGCTGCAATCAGGGCACTGCGAAGCTGAGTTTGTGATAGTCCACAGTCATCCTCCTGGAACTACCTGGTTTGGGCAGGAGACAACATTGTAAATAAATAAATAGGGATATATTGGAGTCCACTATCAATGCATCTTTTAGGTCATCGCGGGTAGTATTAATCCCTGCCATTCCCTGTGTATGATATTATGTTTGATATACTATCTTGGCTGAGAGTGGTGATGTTTCAGAGGTGTCCATGTAGCATTCCCACTTGGATAGCTTTCGCTCCACAAGGAGTCAATGTAGGTATTTTGACAACTACCATGCATGTCTGTGCCAACTGGAAGTAAATGACAATAGGGTGGGTCTGTGCACTACTGGTAGATCCAAAGTGAGCCAGACCTTGGCCACAGCCTCATTTATTACCTAGTAACCACTGTGGCACTCTAACAGAGGGGATGGCATAAGGATGCTGTGGGACTCTAAGCATCAAGGCCAACTCACATGTTGGGTTCAATAGTCCTCAAAATATTTCTGTCGTCTCCTTTCCTAATTGTGTGGTTATCCAAATAATGGATGTAAGTTCCTTTGGAGACAGGACTTGGAGAATTGTTGCCATATACATACTAAAATGTTACAAGGTCCTTCTTTCTGCAGATGTAGTCTCTTCTTCAGTCAAGCAAGTCAATAACTAAAAAAATGCCTCAAGCTAGGAACAGGACAAGCACTTATGAATTTACTAGGTGCAAATATTCAGCTTTCTGAACATCTACCCTTGATTCCTTTCAATTGTATAGTTTGGGAAATGCCCTTCTTGGCTGCTCATTCATTCTGGTCTTACAGGTGCTGTGTTCTATTAACCATATTCATAGCTCACTGTGGGTCAGGAGCTCTGGATGCATTCAAACTTAGCTGCTCATTTAAGATATGTGTACCCATTTTGTTCATTACATGTAATCACTAATATTTAACCTCTATTATTTTGTGTTCACCTCATCCCCCTTGCTATTAGGGAGCTCAATTCTGTAATAGAATTGCCTAACAGCAGTCTTTGCCTACAGAAGTTAATCACCTCTGAGCATCTGCTTGCATCCTATCAAATTTCTATTGTTTTGGTCAATGGGCCATCTTCCAAGCTTTTTTATGGGACATAGTGAGCTGATGATTTTTTCTGGACTTTACCTGGTGTATCCACTTTTGTGTGACCACATCTCTGAGCTTTTTGATCCTTTTGTCTACTATCCACTACTGCAGATTGGACATTTATAGTTCATTTAGTGGACATTACTGCTTTCCTCAAGCTACCAAGAGTCATCCTAGAAGCTGATAAGCATCATCACCTGCAGTGCCTGCCAAGGTGATAAATCTTGTTTCATGGGAGAATGCTCTCATATCCATAAACTCAACCTTATTCAACCTCTCTTGATCCAGAAACTCTAGAGTCTAGTCCCAATATTGGCTACAGACTGAAGCTCATTTAGAGCATAGTTCCTTTTATCCCTATGAGGCCCAGTATTTCAATGATTGGGTTATGTCATCTCTTAAGCCTACATATTAATCTGATGGTCAGGAGGGGAGGTAAGGGTAGATCCTAAGAGGTATGTGAGTTGCTATAAATGGTGGATATTTCTGAATTACTTTCATGCAATAAGGAAGTGGTAGCCTCTCAAAGGAAGAATGAGCAACCTTTGCAGGCCCAGAAAATTTAGGGAGATGTGGGATTGTGTTTTGTTTCCTTGCTGCTAAAACAAATACCATACAATTAGTGTAAAAAAATGGGAATTTATTGGCTCACAGTTTTGAGGCTAGGGAAAGTCCAAAATCCAGGCACGAGTAATGCCATGCTTTCTCGCAGAAAACTATAGTACTCTGCCAGCAATCTGTGGTCCTTGGCTTTTTTTGTCAGATGGCAATGCACATTGTGTGTCTTCTCCTTTCTCTTCTGGGTTCTGTTGACTTCCAGCTTCTGGCTGCCTCCATGGCTTATCTGTCTGACTTTCTCTCTGTTTTACAGGACTCCAATAATTCATAGGTGAGTCTAACCTGATACAGTTGGGCCACATCTTAACTGAAATAACATCTTGAAGAGATCCTGCTTACAGTAGGTTCATACCCACCAGAATGTGGCCCAAGAAGAAGAGCAAGCCTAAACCGTGGTATACAATTCAATAGACCATAAGTTGCAAGGTTTTTAGTTGATCAGCTTAGCTGCACCACCTTCCCCATCCCACCCGCACTCCCAGTCTGGGTTTATCCCATTTGTTTCCAACCAGGGTTCAGACCCTGACCTGACTGACTTGCCAGGGCTGAAGATAAAAGTTTTCTGGAATCCTTCCTCTACTTTTAATTAAGTCCTAAGCTTACTGTCAGCTTTTTATAAACTCTGGTTACGGTAGATAAAAGTCCCTTTACATTGTGCTAAAGAGAACTTCTTACTCTCATCACTTTCAATTGATGATTAATTACAACCTTTCATTCTTGCCCGCCTCCCCCTGCCCCCACATAAACAGAACCGGGTAAAAATCATCTGAGTTCAAATAGAGTTGAGAGGCTACTCTGGAGGTTGCTCTTATGCAAGCTTCAGGTAGACCTTGCTACCCATCTAACCTGTCAACCCCCAACAAGGACCATTTCAGCCAATCCTAAAGAACACATAGGGCAATATATAAGATTCCACAAGGTTCCAGGCACTAGAGTAACTTTCCAGAAACCTACAACCTCCAGATGGGTCCCTGGTCCAGATAAGTCCTGCAACCTAGCCCAGCCTCTCCAGAACATCAGATAGTTCCATCTCCCTACCTCATATTAGTGACAGACCCTTCCAATATCAAAAATTTAGAATTGCCATAGCCCAAACAACCCTAAAGAGAGGGATGGAAAACTCAAAGGTGATGGTGGGATTATACATAAAAGACAGGACTTAACACATTAATATGAATGCTGAATCATTAAACTGATATCTCTTTTAGTCTCCAGTATTTTAGAGCAGCTACAAGTAAAAACCTAAAATTGTGAAATTGCAACCCATGTCAAAGTCTGAAATATGTTCTATAATTAATTATGATACTGTGTTTTGAAATTTATAGCTCTTTTGTATATATGTTATTTTTCACAAAAAGAAGGAAAAAAGTTGATTGTGATTATAAAAAAGTATTTAAGCCCTCTAGTCTCATACATTCTGGAGGAGCTAGAAGGAAAAATAGGAGAGGATTGTATGGTAGCCCATGACAAACTCTGTAACCACTTTTTGAAGAGTGCTTTGAAAACTATTGCTTTTTAATTTCTTTGCTTTGTATGTATGTTACACTATACAATAAAAAAAGTGGAAAAGAAAAGTATCCAATTCCATGACCTTTTAATTATAACTTTCCCCTGAATTCCTCAAAAGCCTGAGATACCGAATCCACAGTATCTAATCTTCCACTGGTACATCCCAGTTCCCCATAGGTAGAAGCACTGTGAATTTCACCACCATAGTATTCCAAGGTTGTCACTGATCCATCTACTACTAGCAGCGGGGTTGTCGGATGTGGGCTGATGGATGGTCTCATTCTAAATATCCACTTCAGCGCTGCTTCTTCAGACTCCCTAGAACGTGTTCCTTAGGAATCAGATTCCTTGATGAAGACATGCATTCAGGAAATTTACTGGGGAGTGCCGTCAGGATCAACTCATATGGTGGGGTGCAAAACCAGTAGGATTGGGCAGAGGGAGGAGCTGAACTGTGACACACTACTATGACATTCCCAGATGGTGGAGGAGGAACTCTATGGTTAAGGTGGCCCTTCAAAGCTGTCCTGCCATGAAACAAAGAGACCAAGACCTTTATAGTACCCTATTTATTAGTCACTAGTAAAGGACTTCCCAGGCAAGAAGGCTTGACTTTGGGTTAGGTGGTTCCTTTGTGCTGAGGACATTTACAAGGGCACTTCTATTCTCAGCTGAGATCTCACACCTGCCAACACTGTAATGATTTAAGCAGAACATCAGCTCTACAGTTTTATCCAACAATGTAGAGGATCCCATTTTTTATTTGCTTCAATCTCTCTCTATATGGTTCAGAGGGCATTTGATATCGATATTTATTCAAGTTAATTTTCATACTATATGCCTTTAATTACATTATGAGGAAAAGCATACATGTTCTATTATTGCTGATAATAGAATAAATGCTGATGGCATTTATTCTCTCTAAAACAAAATTCTTTTCATTTCATAGATTGAATGTATGCAATTCAAATATCTAGAAAGCATATCCTTTGATAAAGGTAAAATATTCTTTAAAGGGCATACAATTTATACTATTTAACAGGGACAAACATTCTTCACACTGAAGGAATAATGTAAATCATTGATTACATTATTTGATAGATATTTCCTTAAAATATATTTTAATACGATTTTTGTTATAATGTTCTACTAAATATATGCCTTTTTGGGATGGGGGCCATGTCTTAGGCATATTTTTATCCCTAGAACCCAACATATAGATATAAATACTCATTAATGATCTAATAAATCAATATGAAGGAAGAATAATCTATAACTAGCATGGTAGATATAAATTTTCAGCAATGCTACTCATACAGACCATACTGATAAACTAGGATAAAAAAACATTTTTCCCATAAATTCAGAAGATTTTCCTTTCTTACCACTGATTTTCTTGAAAGATTGTTTTACAATTAGATATGTCAAACAGTGACAAATTAAAGCAAATCCAAAATTTTTAAACTGATGATGCAAACCACCTTTCTTAATCCTAAAAACAACAAAAGTCTCCAAAAACAATTTACAACATTAAAAAAATTTGACGAAAAATTGAACGAAACAAAATTTTCCAAAACAATCTGATCCTTTCCAGTAATTTTTGTTTGTTTACATTTAAGAATTTTCTACTTGCCTAATTATATTTTATAATTTTTTTTTAATTCCTATGGGATTTGACACAGATGTTCAGGACACAGTATAGAAATAATCAATAACTAATAATGATGGAGCTAATATTTCTTGACTACTTGTTTTGTTCTAGGTTCTTAGGGGGAAATATCATATACTATCCACATAATTCCATGGTTACAATGATTCTAAAAGGTAATTAATATTTCTTTTGATCTACTTGGAATTTCTGAGAAATAAGGCAATTTATCAGTTTATATTTAGCACTACATTTAGTAGTATTATAATCCAATGTATGTGAGTCCAAAATATTATTGTCCATTATTTTCTAGCAAATCTTTGCATATCTACAATATGTTAGTCTTTATGTAGAACACTCAGTTTACAAGTAGCTTAAAGGTCATATGCCACAAAAAGATAATTAAGATGAAAAAAAAACATATGGTTTGATTAAAAATCCTATAGACATGGAAACCAAAGATTAGCAACTAACTTTGTCTGGTAACTATAGTAAAGATCTCCTGAAAAGATTATGCCTGAAATAAATTCTGAATTATGAAGATATTTAGCCAGGTAAAGAGTAGAGAGTCGCATGAAAAAGGACTGAGATGTCAGAGAAAATGTGTTACTCTTCAGCATAGTTAAAAAGTGTATTTTGGATGTTGGAGGTATTATATGACATGATCTTTAGGAGGTTGAAGAAAAAGTGGGGGGGGTGGCAACTCATTAGCAGACCATGAATGTCATGGTAAGGAACTGAGGTCTTAGCATATAAACAATGGGCACAAGTTCCAAATGAAATATTAGCAAATCAATTCTATTATTTTTTAGCCAATGTATTAATGAATATACTTATCCCAAAACATGGTATATCTGTTCATTTACTAAGAACTTATATTTCATTCTTAGGAAGATCATCCTCACTTATTTCTCAAGGAGAGATTTAGAGAGGGAAGGAATACTGGCAAGTTTATAAGAAGGGAATTGGAGAAGATATTGAAGGACTTGGTTTGGGCAGTTGGGTAGATGCTGCTGCCAGTAACTGAAGTACAAAATGGAATACTGTACCTGGCCATGGGGAGGTAAGTATTATGGCAGGTGGTGGAGTTCCTGACTTCTGTTTAGATCATGCTGAATTTTAGGCAGCTATAGTTCCCCAGTCAGAATATGGGAGCTAGAATGGGAGGTCGGGGCTACAGAAATGGATTTGGAAGTCATGAGTATGCACACAAGGACAAGTGTGCCTACTGAGAAGAGAATCGGTCCAAGGAGAGGACCCTGGGCAGACAGAAAGAAGGAAAACCTCTGAAAAAGAAGAAACTGTTGTGGGAAAGGTAGAGAGAGGAGAAAAGATCAATAGGGAACAAATCTAAGAAGCATTTCTACAGCTATAGAGGGGTTGGGTAAACATTATAATGATACACAGAGATAAAGTAAAAGCAGAACTAAAAGTGACCTTTACATTTGGCAAGAAATAGGCTAGTCCACTGTGCCTGTGGAGGGGTGGCACCAACGGCCAATATTCCATACCTTGCGGAGTGAAAGACATGAAACCATGGAGACATTCATGGGGATAATCCTTTCAATCAACCTGTCTCAACAAGAAAAAATTAGGGGAGCATATGGAGGACAAAGTGGGCAAGCGTTTCGTTTTGTCTTGTTTTGTTTCCCCCTAAAAGGAATGACATATATTTAAAACCCAGTAGGGAAAACACAGCAGTTTAACGGTATAAAAGGATAGGGAACTTTAGGAAAATGATTACTGTTTGAAACAGCTGTTTTATTAAATAATTATGATTTCAATTATATAATTATGGCTTTTTACGTGCAAAATTATTAAAAGTTTCTTCGTAATCGGTGGTATGCCCCATTTCTTAGAAGGTTTTCATCAAGCTCCCAATCTTTTGGCTAGAAAACTCAATTATTTTTCACCATTACCTATCCTTCCCTCAAGGTATGTTTTTTTTTTCCCTTAAAATATCAAAAATTAGTCTTTGCAGACTACATAGCCTTCTTTGGCAGATGATTCACTAAGTCATGGAAACATCTGCTTTGTCTATTACTCACTTCTCTTGGGGTACTTTAATGATGTGAAAGAGCTAACCACGTCCCAATATGCACTGACACAATTAACCTATGTGCTTAAGAGTAATCAGTTATTAACTGCCACCAAAGTCATGGGGTATAGTTTCAAGTTAAAGAATCAATTAATCTCAAAAATAATCACAGCAGAAGCATGTTTTCCACAGGGGTTTATTCCACCATTTGGTCCAGTTTTTCTGTCTTTAATCTTTGAATCAAACCAAATGAATCTGAAAACCCAGACGGCAAACACACATTAAATGCTGTATTGAATGCTTTCTCTCCAGGAAGTTCTAAAAATCTTTAAAATCCTATACAAAAGAGATTCAAATATGTTTTCTTAAGGAAACTAAGGACTCAAAACACTTTGATGTACTGAAGCTAATGGAGTATATTAAATTTTCACTTAATGGACAGGAACTTTTATTACCCTTATAATTAGAGGATGAGTGCAAATGGCGACAGATAATGCTAACCATACCTGAGTGTCACTTGACACCACCCAAATAAAATTAAGTTGCCTTGAAGCTATATAAAAGAAAAACTAATTAAGTCATGATTAGGCATATCAATATTCAAGGACAAAACACATTATTTTAAATAAAGCATCAAAGTCAATGATTGTTAGCACTTTTTGCAGATGTCACACAAAAACACTGCTTTCTTAGATACTGCAATGGGAAATTTTGTGCAACATTGATGGTGAAATGTTTCTTATCTTTTCCTGCACAGCGATTTTTGAACAGGGGCTAATTTTATCTAATGTCCTATAAAAGTAAACAAGCAAAATGGGTACTTATGGTCAATTTTCAAAGTGAGACATTTATAAGAATGAGGCAATATGATTAAACTCATTCTTGGGTGAAATTTTGTTTTTATTCATCTACACTCACAAATTAGAATCCACTATTTGTTCTTGTGCCAGCTTGAAAGGATTCTGTGTCCTAGAAAAGCCATGTTTTAATCCTGATGCATGCTGTGGAGTCAGCCATTTCTTTTAATCCCTATTCAGCACTGTAGGTTGGAAAGTTGATTAGATTATCTCCACAGATATCTCCATATTTCCAGGAGATTAATCTACTGGAATCCCTTAAAAGAGGAAACATTTTTTGGAAAAAGTTTAAGAGCCACGAGAGCCCACACAGCCAGAGACCTTTGGAGATGAAGAAATAAGCACCCTTGGGAAAGCTTCATGAACCAAGAAACCTGGAGAGAAAGCTAGCAGACGTTGCCATGTCCCCATGTGCTTCTCCAGTTGAGAGAGAAACCCTGAATATTGTCAGCCTTCTAGTACCAAGGAGTCTTTCCCTGAATGCCTTAGATTGGATATTTCTGTATCCTTACTTTAATTTGGACGTTTTCACACTTTAGAAGTGTAAACTTGCAACTTAGTAAATTCCCCTTTTTAAAAGCTATTCTATTTCTGGTATATCGCATTCCAGCAGCTACCAAACTAGAACAGTTTTATAAGCATCTGAAAACATATTTTATCGTTCTTAAGCCAATATTATCTTGATGAATCTGCACATTATTCTAGGGAAATAGTTTTCAAATTTTCAGATGGCCTGAAGAACTTATCCTAGGATTTTCTCTTTACCATCTCCTTATCTGTTTTCGATAGAGCTCCGGAAAAATGACGATAAATAAGATGGAACCTGAACTTAAAAAAATGCATACAGACACACCCAGCACACACAAACATACACACCCACATACACACATACATAATAATTCATGTGTCTACATTTATATACATACGTTTCCTGGTCTTTTTCATGTTAATAGTTGCCTCCAATTTTCATCCCTTTCCCCATATTTTTACCTTCCCAGTAACCCCTGCTGACATTTTGGTATTATTTTGTTTTTCTTCAGGCTCATATGTTTATACACACACACACACACACACAAACACATACACGTATGCATACGTACTTATGTATGCAAGGATTTCTTTTTCTTTTTGCAAAAATAAATTTTATAAAAATTGTATAATGTCACTTTTTCTTTACGTCTTACTTTTCCCAAATGAAATACCTCATAGAAATTCCTCATGAAGAGCTCTAATCCTTTTCTGAAAAATAGCTTTACCTTATTTCTAGTTCATGAATGTATTACAATTTATTCAACCATTCCCCTATTATGTCTATAGATTGCATGTCCAGGTTTTTGTCTTTTTGAGCAATATTACATTAATTGCCTCTGAATATGCCCCTTCAAACTAGTGGTTTTATTTTTATGGGAAAATTTTTATAAGTAGAAAGTTAGCTTGTCAGTAGTTATAACTCATTTTGCCTTGTTGTTTGCTAAGAGGAACGAACATTTCACCACAGACAAATGAAGGCATCATTTTTCTTGCATTTCTGCTATGGTAGATTTTTTTGGTTCTTTAAATTTTTGTGCAGTCTGATTGAGTAAGGTAGAAGCTTTTCGGGAAGTCACGAACCTGCTCAGCAGCCATCTCCTAGCCCTCTCTTTTCCTTGAGTGCAGATGTTTCAATATGTTCCATTCTGCAGCCTGGAAGGGACAGTAGATCTAATGGAACTGCCTGGCCATACTTTAACCTGGAAACTGGGAAGAAGTTCCAGCTGCTTCTCAGGGTGGGGACTCTCTGAGGCAGAGCATCTTTCCGCCTGGGTATAATGCCCCACCCTCGAGCAGCCCAGATTTTTCCCTCATCTCCGAATGGAGCTGAGTGTGCAGAGCTGTCATCCACCGTCCCTCATCCAAGCAGTCAGTCTTTTAGGGAGAATAGCTGCAGTGCAATCTTTCCCCTGCTCTTTTTTGGACCTTTGCCCTGTGCAAGTAATAATGCTGTAATTTGCTGAAAATTTCTATTGTACTCGAGCCATTATCAAAGATAAATATTTTATCAAATTTATAGTGTTATCTAAAGAAGTGTGTTTTTCAACAGGCACTGCACCTTGGGTAGTAATTAATATTTTGATAATTTAAATTTTCCTAGAAAAATCATCCATTTCCACAAGAATTACAAAATGTAGTCTCTTAATTTGTGTAATCTCTCCTGTATCTAAAATTATGTAAGGTTTTGTGATCTTTCTGTATCTTTTCTCACTGCTGGCAAGAAATATTTTTGCTTTTATTCCTTTCTCTTTATTAAAAATTGCAATGGGCTTATTTTTACTTACCTTTTAAAAATAATCAGATTTTATATTTTAAAGTTTCTACTTGGTATGCTATTCAACTTTTACTTTAGTGTAATGGTTACATTCAGGTATCAATTTGGCCAGGTTATGGTGGCCCAGCTGTTCGGTCAAATAAGCACTGGCCTGGCTATTACGACTGGGATATTTCACGGCCTCAAATTTAACATCGGTTAGTTGATTGCATCTATGGCTGATCACATCTAACCAATTGTGGAGATTGCCTTCAACAATGAGAATGGTCTCAGATGAACGCTTTAAAAAGAGAAGTGATGATCCAGCTGTAAGAGGAGAGAATTTTTATCTCTGCCTTAGGCAGCCAGCTCCTCCTGGGGAAGTCATCAAACGCCTTCATCAGAGTTCCCACCTTGTGGCCTCCTCTATGAAATTTAGACCTTTCCATCCCCACAACCACATGAGGCAACTCTCATAAAATTCTTTCCCTCTCTCTCTCTGTGCCTGTCTCTCTCTCAGTTCTCTTACTCTAGAGTAGCCTAATACACTTTACTAACTCCATTTATTTAACTAATTAAAATTTATGAATATTACTTTATTTCATTATGTTTCTGATTCCTTAAGAAAAAAGTCTGGTTTTTAAAAACTTTTTAAATCACAAAGGTATTTTGAGCTATCAATTCTGCTCTATTCAGCATTCGTTGTGTTCCTAGATTTTGTTATGAAATCTTCTGCTTAATTGCCTTGTAGATACTTGATTATTTTCCTATTGTTTTCCCTTCAATACAAGGCTATTAAGATGTATTTAAATTTTCTAATAGAAAGTTTTTGGAAGTTACCTTTTTATTATTTATTTGTTATGGTCAGAGAATAGGCACTAAACATATTTCACAGGAGGTGTCCGGCAGGGGCAGGTCATTAGTTCTGGAAGCCATGTTGGGAGGGGCGGCACAGCCTCCACAGCTCCAGTTGCATTGCCCTTCCCAGTTCCCCCGACCTAACAAATTTGTTAAGGTTTTTTTAAATCTATTAGTAGCCAAATCCATGAATAATTTTAGGGTTGGCACCCAAGGAGAGGTAAGAAAGGCATTTTTTTCTTGTCTAAGGTGACAATATTTTCCTCTCATATTAATAATGCAATTTTTTTTAGATGGCCTTGGTGACACTTTGTGCATTCCCCTCTTCCCCTCCTTGCTTCCTTATACCTTGGAAAAATTCTTAGAAGCATATTTATTTCCCCTAACCTCTCAACCCATCTGCAAACTCCTAATTTCTGCTTTGATAAGAAAATACGTTTATTTCTAAGTTTCTTTCAGATTTTCCCTAAATGCCTGCTTTTCAGTTTAGGAAGTCCTAGTTTGGGTTCTTACTTAAACATTCACAAGCTTGTCCTTATCCACTAAATACAAATACACACACACACACACACACACACACACGTGCGCACTAATGTTACTGGCCCATCTTGAGGTCACTGTTTTTCCCTCCAGTCTTTTCCAGAGTAGTCACTTCAGGACGCATGAATGAGTGGTCACTTGACCGAGTTCTCGTACATCGTGGAAAATCTTTCTTTGGTCCTTAAAAAGCCAATGACATAGTCACTGACTTTAGAATTCCTTTTAACTGTAGATATTATCTATTGCCTTCAGTTTCTGTTGTAAAAAAATAAGAAATCTGATATAAATCTGTTTTTATACCTTTATCCTTTTTTGTTTGTTTGTTTGTGTATTTTGTTTTGTTTTGTTTTTGCTGTGCATTTCCTTCTTCCTCCTCAGGTTTCAGAGCTTTATGTGTAAAAGCCCAAGAAATGATCTTTCTCCTGATTCTATATAGTCTTCAGTATTTGGATATTTAGTAAGGTTACAAATCCAAGTCTTTTTCAATGTAAATAATAGGACAATGCTATTGTTCTCTTAATTATTAAATTAACGTGTTCTGACCTCTTGTTCTTTTTCTGAAATGTCTAACATTTGCTATTAGTTCTGTAGGCTATATTCTCCAAGACTCTCTGTCTATTCCCCAATTTTGATTTGGATTATATCTTCCAGGTTTTTCTTTCTTTCACATTCTTGATTTGTATCTGTTCATATTTTTTGCTCTGTAATTTGAGACATTTCCAGTATTTTTTCCCACACCACCCATTTGACTCTCACTTTGAATTAATTGACTGAACACCATAGTTGAGAAATTATAATTTTTAGCCCAAGAAAGTCTATTGCGTGTTTGCAGGCACAGTCAAGAGAGGCACCCAGCACAAAAATCCCCTCTAGAGTTTTCATTATATATTTTATTTTTATTTTAAAAAATTCATGCTGCAGTCTGTCTCACTGAGTTTGTGCTCTGTTCTCATGATGTTCTTTTCTAGCCATAGGGCTAAGCTGTTTTACTCTGTTAGCTCTTTCGGGTTCTAATCTGATTGTTGATGAATCCCAAATATATGAAATGCCAAGAGTATGGGAAAACAACACAGTTCTCGATCCACGGAACACTGATGCAGACACAGGTAAGCTGGCGGTCCTCTGCCGAGGGAAAAGAGGAAACTTCTGCCTTTCTTGTGCCTTTCCATCCCCAGGGGCAAGCGCATGGCTGCAGAACCTCTTCTCTACCCGAAGGGCTCGTGGTCCAGGAACATACAGCCAGGTGACTTTCCTCTTAACTACCCCTAATTTTCTTTTGATGAAGTGTCTTTCAGTATCTGCAGCATTTTGGAAGGCCTTAAATTTAATATTGATCTGTTTTCCTTTACGTTTAAGTAGCTATTAAAATTAATATAGCATCTGTATACATTAGTTCACTGCTATTCTCTCATCCATGGTGAATATCAATCAGATATTAGCTTGGCTATGAACTCCATCTAACTCATCCTTATTGTAGGCTAGGTCTAACACTAAAGTAACAATCTCTGCCATATCTGATATGAAAGCATGGCATATCTGTCTTTTAGAGACGTGATAGATATCACATATACACATAAACACACATACTTATATATACATACACACACACACACACACACACGTATCTTTTAGTGATATATATACATATCTTTTGGGGATGTGATATATATACAAACACAAACAGGAAACAAAAATAAAAACAACCGAAAAGTCTTGGCCTTTTAAATAGCTCTTTATTTGGCAAATTTGGATCTATTTTCTTTATTTACATATTTCTTTAAGCCATCGATTTGGTTTCTTAGATTCAAATTCTCAGGGGATAGGTGTAGTTGTTTTGCAAACTTGAGAGAGTACTCTACTTGAAACATAACTGCCAACTAAAGACTATAATTTATTTAATTAGATAGTACAGCATATGTTTGTTTACTCTTATGAAAATTACTGAACAGTTCAAAATGTATTCAACCCCTAAAAGTCTTTAAAATCAACTGACTTCGTATAAAAAGCACAGCCATTTTTCTAAATAAGATTTACTTTTTCAGTCTAATTGTGGATTTCTGGTCCTGGCTAATATTGTTCCCTCCACTATTTTATATAAAGTCCATCTGGAGAAAAGACCTGCTGTACCTCTATCTCAAAGTTCCTGTTTATGCCAGGTACTATATTGAAAAAGTAACTTAGCCATTACTGATTGGGGAGCTTTTCTATACTACATTAACGGATAAACCTTAATCCATAATCTAACCTGTATCTCAACGTGCCATTCCCTAGGGAACACTTTTTTAAATGTTAAAATTTCTGTTTAAAACAAGCAAACAAAATACTCCCATTTAGCATGCCCTAGGCTGTCCTTTACAGGTATGCATCTTCTAACAAATTCCTCTCACTCCTCTCAAAGCTCGTTTACTGAATCAATGGCTTGCCTTATACCATATGTCTAGAGAGTCAATGAGTTTGGAACACTCTTTGATGTCAGATGAGAGTTACAAAGTCAATTACCTCTAAAGAAATAGCTATGGGAAAATTAAACACATATGCTTGACACTTTCAGAAATTAAAAAAATATATATTAGGAAGGGTAATACACACATAGTGTTCAAAAAATAATAGAAAGAAAACCATAAATAAAGAAGATAATAAAAGAAACATTGCCACTGGAAATAGTTTGCTTGCTAATCTTATTATCTGGAGTGGATATCTAGTCCAATTTCATGATTATAAGAAAATATTTCCACTTTTTAACTATAGCTGCTAAGTATGTGTTTCAATAAGTTATAAGAGCTATACTAACAAAATTTTTATTACTAACATAAACCTAATGTCTATTGAATGCAAAAATGCTATATGGGTATATTATAAAATTCTTTTGTTTTTCTCATTATTTAGTTTTAGCTTTTTTTTAAGAATCGAATATGATAACAGTATGCATTTAAACAATGAATAAACCTTTCAATTATAATTCAGTGAACTGTGTGGCAAAATTTTCATATAAGAACTTTCCAAATTGCCACATTTTGCATAAATATACAACAGAACAAATAATACAATAGTGCACATAGGTCTAAAATACGATAAAGTCTCTGTGAAAATAAAACTGTAAACATTAAATTTCATTGATATTACTGTAATAGTTTTCATTGTTACCAAGATATTATTCTCCTCAATGTTCAAAAACATTTGTATTTCAACTTATACAATTCCTTAATGTAGTTCTAAACTATCTAAAGGAGCCAATTATAATTCTGTTAAAAAAGAAGCCAATTGTAATACAAATTTAAAATTAACTTAATTTGAAACACACTTTTTTTTAGTTAGTGTATTAATTATGGGAGCTAATCACACAATAATTACGGGAAGAATCATATTTATAGATTACCATTGTGTGTTTTGTTGATGATTGCGTCATTCTAAGTAATAAGTTTCTTACTAATACCTTTTGAAAGGTGTGTTTTTAAAGGAATAATTACCAAGCAATCTCAAGACAAGTTAATACAATGAAAACTTGAAATATCGTTCCCTCCCAAAGCAGCACCTTAGTTATAGTTCACTCACTCCTGTACATTAGCAAAGCTGGTGGAAGCCCCCGGGGAGAGAGCAGCGGATATATACTGTGTTGGCAAAGGTATATATATCTTTACTTATAAACTATATCACTGACAGTTACCTCAACTCAAGTCAGAGTTGTGTGGCTATTCATCAAAAGAATGTACAAGTAATAATGAGTAAAGATGGAATCTTATGACATACTCCCTTATAAATACTTGGCTTTTTTCCTTAATAGGTATTTATCAGACATAATTTAGAAAATATGGAAAAACAAAAAGGTTGTTAAAAAAACAACCATAATCTAGGCAAAAACTTTTAGGAAACTCCATATGTTTCTTTCCAGTCTGAGCGTCAGCTTCCATATAATTGTAAATATTGTATTTTTGGCTTATATTATGAATATATGCTCATGACAACATATGCTGTTCAAACTCATTCATTCTATCCCATCTTCTCTCCTTTGTTCATTGAACTGAAATTTAATGAGCATCTAATAGGAGTAAGACACAATTGTAGACATCGAGTTTTCAATCGGAAAGAAACAGGGTTGGGAGAGGGAGAGAGAGAGAGGGTGGAAGGAAGAGAAGGAGAGGGAAAGAGAAGGGCCAGCATGAATCTTGCCCTTGTGAAGCTTATATTCTAGTCATATAGACACACATTACTTAATTAACTAAATTATTTGATCATAATTTTAACAGTTAGGTAGAAAGTGTAGACTGCTAGGACAATGTGTAAAAGGGGAACAGATGTCAGTCTATAAATCAGGGAAAGTGTCCCTTGAGGAAGACAGCTCAGAAGGATGGAGTGGGTACCTGCTGGGAGAGAACTCAAGAGAAAAGAACATGGGAGACTCTTGGAATGGGCAGAAATTTCTCTTCATGAATTCCACAAGCTGAAACAAAAGTAACGTGGCTAAAGCAAAGCCAGAAAAATGGAGAGGAGTATGAGGTGAACATGTGAGGTCGACAAGGCTCAGATGAAGCAGAGTCTTGTAGCAATTTATGCAGCAAGGAACTGTTGAAAGGTTTTAAGCATGAGAGTGACATGAGCAGATTTGACTTTTTATGAAAGTCACTCCAGCTGCAGTGCTGAGAAGGTACTCGAAGAAGACAACAGTGAAAGTGGGAAGAGCAGTTAAGGTGGCTATTACAGGGGTCCAGATAGCTAGAGCGGTGAAAAAAGAAATAGAAAAAAGTAATTTTGTTTAAATAGCTGTATAATAATCCATGATATTATTACCCATACATTGAGATTTTAAAATACATCACAAAGCTTACAAAAGAAGTTATATTACTTCATTATGAGCAAATAGCATTTTGAAGTTATTTCATAATAAAAATCATCAAATCAAAAGTCAAGTTTGCTGTTTTACTTATATGTTCTAATTATATGGTCTAAGGGACAACACATTCAAGAACGCTGACTTTGATTTTGTAGTGTAGAGGCTCTGTAAGTGACAGATATGCAAATGCTGGTGGTCAAGATGCCTGAGAGGTAGCTAACTTTACTTAGAGGGCACAATTTTGGGGGCCAAAAGGCCTCAAAAGTCAGTCCCTGGGCTTTTTATATTAGGTTTTTCAGATTTAGATGATGTAAAGATTTGAAAAATTAAGTAAATGGCCAAGTCTCATCAAGTATGGGTACTGACATTAAAACTCCATTCCTATGTTTGGTATCTTCTTTCTAAGACCCACCTATCAGCAGCAAAGACCACCCTAAATCCTTTCTTCCTATCTCCCTTGTAGCCTGGGTATGAGTGCAGGGCCCAGGTCCATCCACCTGGATGCAGCCACCACACACTTTGCATCGGGAGCTATGGAGTAGGGACCATGGAGCATCCATTCCAGTGGTAAGTGGTGGGAGTAGTGGCAGCAATGCCAGTTTCCTGGCAGGAACTATGCTAATTACATTATGAAAGTCAAGGTGCAGTGACTGCAGATGTGACAGCCATCTCCTTCCTGGTTTGCAGAGGAATTGGGGGCTGTTCTCCCACGCTGTCTAGCCTTATTGCCCCTAGACCTGCTTTCTAAACCTTGTCCTGAAGGTTGAAGGCAATTGCATATGCATTACATGTGTATATTAGATTAAATCAGCCAAAGCCAAAGTCTGCTGTTTGTGTGCAACAGTTTATGGAATTAGCTGTACTCCATAGATGGTAGCTCCAAATCAACTTTATTCCTTCTCCCGCTGGCCCTTCTAGTCTGTGTGGTAGACTATTTCTTTTCCTGCTCTTGGATGAAATTTTTGGGTGCTTTTGTTTTGGCCTTTTCAGTTCTCTGTAGTCAGTCCCAGGAACAGTCACATTTTCGTAATTAAAATGTCCGGTTGACCCCTTATCTAATACACTTTCTACATTCCCTCCTGCTCTGTCCTTATTTAGTTTGAGGGGTAAGGGGGCAGAGAGTCTGCCTGGCATTTTATTTCTTCTCTCTTTATTTATGACGCTCTTCAACTCCTCCCTTCCCCTCTTCCTAGCCACAGGCCCTTTCAGGGTTGAACAGGTGATGCTGGGAATAGGAAAGGAAGGAGAAACGAGCCCTGCCTCTCGTGAATGAAGAAGTCTTCAGATCTTGTGGGTGGAACTCTTGTAGTCCCCTCACCAGGCTGGAGGTAATGAAGAAGCATCACAATTTCATCAACCTTTAGGGACAATGCAGCACTCTCAACAAAGAATTCTATCTTTTCCATTCCCAGCTCCCAATCGCAACTGCCTATGTAAGCTGAAGAGGGGGGGCGTCCGAAGCTGGCACAGATGATTTAGCAGCTCACTTTGTAACCAAAGGTATTTGACAACTTCTAAATTGATCTTAGACTGAGGGCCATTGTCCAAACCAATACTCAAAGAGTCTCAGTGCAAAATAATAGTCTGTACTTTTGCAACTGTGAATACTGATAAGAGCATTTTGGCTCTGCTAACGTATTCTTTTTCTAAACCTAATTCCTTATTTATTGATAGGCAAAATAAAACATGCAATTATGCCCTATTAACAGCATTGCTGGCCAAATATAATTTCCATTTTTTTAGGTGACTTTATGCCTTCTGCTCTAGGTTTTAACTCATTGAGTTTTATAAACAACCCTGTTAACTATTTTAAGCTTTAAATTATTCTTAGGAACTTTTAAAAGATTCAATAATAATAGTAGTAGCTAGCATATAAAAGAGCACTTACTTTATTTCATCAGTTCCAAAATATATATTTCCAGAAATTGATTTTTTTTAATTTTTTCTATCTTCTCAAAGGAAATGTGACTTGCATTATCCTTCTTTAAAAAAAAAATGTTATCTTATCTATAATACAGCTGTCAGCATTCTCTGATAGTGGGCAAGATATCACCCATGTCTTTAGTGGCAACTCATATAAGAATATTGCCTTAAAATTGATAAAGATGCCTCAAAATGAGACATAATCAAGATGGTCTTCTTCTCCAGATCTGGACTACAAAGCCTGAAGGAACACTTAAAATAAATGATTGTTTAAATTAAAAACAAAAACAAAAACAAAAATTCTACCCGAGGTAAAGGGACTATTTTACACACAAATCCAGGGGAAGCCTGAAGGTACTAAGGAAACAACCTGCTTTGTAATGCCCACTGTTAGCCAAATGCTCCTCTTTCTAATTATTAATTTAAGAACTAATCAACAGAGGCTCCACACAGGCAGACAAGGTAATTGGTGTTGACTAGAATACATTAGGCAACCTAGCTAATTATCCAACATATAGGATTCTGCCCTCAGCTGACATCTTTAATATTCTAGGGTTAGGTCTCAGAATATTGGGAAGTTAGCAATGCTTTCAAATGTAGATTCTGAGCAGTCACCAGAGGCATGCTTCGGCTTGAGAGAATCTGCTCACTGTTATTTCTGAAATTGGTGCATACCTTGAAAAAGTTAACACCCTCAATTCTCATTAAAGTTGAATAAGAAAAAGGTTAACCTACTGGTTATAAAGAGAGCTGGCGAATCTCCATGACTTGGGGTTGAATCTCTGCTGTGCTCCTTCTTAAGGCTGTCTCATAGGAAGCACTCAGTAAACTGAGATATTTTTCTTACTGCTAGTTTTCTAAGGCTCCATTTACTCATTTTGTAAGAATAAAATTAAGTTTAGCTTTCAAACAAATGGTGCTGGAAAGAGATGCAATACAGCTCAAACCAGTCTTGGAGGTAGGGAAGGAGAGCCTCTGATGTAAGCCTGGAGTTAGTGCCAAATAGGTAGAAGCAAGTTTAAATAAGCCATAGTCAGGGTCACTGAAATGTAAAGCATAATCAAAAGTGGGAACCTTTGGCAGGAAATTTGAATTAGTTAGACTATCTGGATAGGATGTAACACCTGGAGCATCCAATCAGTGGAGAAACAGGGGAGGGACCTGCATGTTAGGCTTAGGGAATGAAGCCTAACTTTGCTTGGGGCACCAGCCATCATTTTTTTTTTTTTGTTTTCAGTTGAGTGCCCATTCTTGCAAGATTGTGAATAAATTTTTTTTTTCTTTCTCCACAATCAAATGAGAGTTTGTTCTCTTCCAGGTATGCCTTTCTTTCTGACAACTTTGAGGGCTCATCCAAGATCTGAGGCTTCGGAAGGATGAAAGGAAGTTATGCCCAGCTGACTGAGTAGTCTCAGACCCCACATTGGGGGTCCACTTCTGACAGCCAGAAGAACCTGAGACTGGGCACTTGGATCCACCAATTGTGGAAAGAAAAGGGGAAGGGAAAATCTGCCTCACAGTGACCAGGCAACTCTGTGCATGGACCAATTAAGAAAAAGACTATTTAAGTATTGCCTTGGTGGTTGGGATGAATTCTGATGAGCCTGGAGTTGAGTAAGCAAGTGCAGAGTTCCAATCCATGGTTCCTTTCTCCCATGAGGGAAAGTGCTGGAATCGGACAAAGTGAAACATTGCTGAGAGAAAGAAAGCCAGGCAAGACTCAGAATGGGTAGAGGCAGTCGGCCAGCTGGGAAAAAAAGGCAAGGGGCTACCTACAGAGTCTCCCGGGAACATTCCCCTGGATAGTCCATAGGGAAAATGTTGGAACATTGAACCAATAGTGATTGGACCAAGTGAAAGGACAAAAATAAAATGTACATTTGGACAAAAGGAATCATTGTGCTGCTTGATGTATTGGGCTAAAATTCAGGGCAGATGAGGACTGACTGTGCCGACCTCGAACTTTATGTTAATGAAAAGAAGCCCGTCTCTAAAGAGGAGTCTAATTATGCCATATGTTGGCTAAAAGGAAGGAAGCCCCTCTTTATTCTGTAGACCCAGAGGCTAAATCCTTAGAAGCTAAAGCCTGAGATCCTTTTCTGAACCTTCCCCTATCCTATGCTTCTCTCCCAGGGCAGGGACTGTTGGACTCTGATGAGCCAACAGAACTAACCCAAGTTCCCCCTCAGGGAATGGGAGCGGCAATCAGGGCCAACTGCTTCACCTGTGACAACCCACCAACAACTGAAGAAAGAGTTGGAACAGTGTAAGAAAGATATACAAAATTTTCCATTTCTGGGGGCTCCTGAGAACAAAAGGGTGAAAGAACATAGACCTACTGAGTCCCTATACATTCTGAGAGAAGTATCTATTGAATCAAGGGAAACTGGTTATATACCTGGTTTGAACTTATGTCTATCTTGAATATCCTCTTTTTGGGGAAGAAAGGCGATTGGCGAGGAGGGCAGCTATGAAAGAATGAGAGAGGCAGCACCTGCTTGGACAAGGGGGTAACTGCAGCAGAGCAGAAATTCCCCATTGTAGACCCCAATTGGAATAGTAATGATCAGGAAGAGAGGGTACAGATGAAGGGTCTTAGAAACCTCACTTAAACTACTCAATAATTTTTAGTCCTTAAAAGGGACTTGAAGAAGTACCCAGAGTTACTGATATTCTGATAATTTTCTAGCTTTGTCTCTTTGGTTCAATGGGACTATTTCAAAGTGGTACGACCACTTGATGCAGAATCTAGGTTTCTCTATAATTAATCACTTTGCCAAATCCAGGAGTGGCAGACTTGCTACTGGGGACAGTGAAACAAATGGGTGAATACAACTATCTAGATATGGGAGCATTTTCCTGTAAGAGTTCAGTCTTGATGAAAGTGTCAGTGTACCCTAGGAGGGTTATGGTGTCTCCTGACAGGACGTGCCAACTACTGCTGGGCAATAACATTGGCATTATTTGAGGTGGCAGGAAGGATGCCTGCTTTCTGATTTATTTGGGCAAGTAGCTGAGCCAAGGAGGGTTTGGATGATTAACAGAGACACAAGGCATTCTTGGTTAAACTGAAGACTTCATTTGGGAATCAAAAACATTAAATAATCTCTTGGACATTGAGCCACATATTTTATGCATTTTTTCCAGCAAAATCTTGTTGGGTGTAAAGTTTTTGAGGAATGAACTTAGACAAGACTCCCTCTGCTTACCTGCACAGTTTGAGGGGCCAGGTGAGGAAATACTCAGGGATGGACCTGATGGTCTTTTGGCCCAAGGTATAAAGAGGTCTTGGCCTGACATTCAGAAAAAGATACAGAAAATAGATGGGTGGATGGATAAACCACTAGGAAATTTGTTGAGAGAGTCTCAGAATGTATTTGTGAGAAGGGAAGAGGAAAAGCAGAAGCAACAAGCTGACGTTGTGTTGAGTATGGTCGACCACATGGTGAAGAAGAGATTAGAGATAAAGCAGGGAGAAGACAGTCAGCCGTGAAATAGAGAAACAGTCTGAGCCAAAGGGGATGAAGGAGTGAGGATGGCACAGGACTCAGCAGGGTGTTATCACTGTGGGAAACCTGGTCATTTCAAAAGGTAGTGCCTGAGTTTAAAGAAAGAAGGTCGGGTGATACTCCTGATGAATTTTGAGGATTAGGGAGGTCAGAGGCTCTTCATCTCAAGAGCTCACTGGGAGCCTTTGGTAAAACTGAAGGTGGGCCCATATTAGAAAGAAATTACATTTTGGGTAGACACTGAGGCAGCTTGATCTTCTGTGACCCATGTCCTAAAGGGGACTGAATTCTCCAGTAGCTCTCTCACAGTTTTGTGGGTAAAAGGTGAAAGATTTAAAGTTCCCATTTTATAACCAATTATAAACCCCTTGCTGTACATACCAGAAGCTGGGAGTAACTTGTTCAGACAGGACCTGATAGTACCCATGGGACTGGCTTATGGGCATGATCTGAGACAACTGCATAGAAAGCCAACAAGAATGTTGTGGGAGCTGTATAAAGAGAACAACTGCCAATTGGGACTGAGAGAAACAGAGAACGGACATATTGGAGGAAAAATAACTTCAGAGGTAGAACTATAGAAGCTAAAGTCTGAGGTCAAGAAGCCTCGGGCCAGGAGAGCAGATCCACCCAAGTACTTGGAGAAGGTGTGTTTGCCCCAAAGGCAGAGGATGGGCCTTCCACCTCTTTGCAGTGGAAGAGTCCTGCTGCCTCAGGCCATGGAGAGGGTGAAGCACATTCCTTGGGGATTGTAGAGAGCCTGGCTGTCACCACATGGAGGAGTTGAGCGTGTGTCCCCGAGATACCAGAGAGCCCAGGTGTGGCCCGATGCTGGGAGAGGGTGGATCCAAGAAAAAGATGGTCTCCCCAATGCCCCCCAAGGTTACATTCAGAGAAAGGTGGGACTCTGCATAGGCCCTTGGAAAGGGTGGGATTGTCTCTTTCTAAAGACCCAAAGTTAAACGAGTTTCAGACTTTGAAATCTAATGGAATTTGCCTGCAGGTTTTTGAAACTGCTTGGGTCTGGTTGCCTCTGTGTTCCTTCCAATTTCTCCCTATGGAAACAGGTGTATTTAGCCTATGACTGTCCCTCCTTTGTATGTTGGCAGCAAATAACTTGCTCTGAGTTTTATAGGTCCAGAGCCAGAAGAGAATTTTGCCTTAGGACAGACAATGCCAGTAGCTATCTTAGCGAAGGACCTCTTCCTTAAGAATTATGTACTGGCTTTGTCCTCTACTCTGTCATCCTTCAGGCACCTTGGTTGGCTGGCCAAGACCCCACCTCTTGAATATGCTGTCCATCAATACCAGCCCAACAGTTAGGTCCTCATCAAATCATGTCAAGGGTCTAAACTCCAACTGGCCTCAGAGGGAAGTTGTTCTGTTGACAACTGAGATGGCCATCCAGGTGGCAGAGAAAGGCTAGACTCATTATGCCCCAGTGAAAGTACCAGTACTTGGGCTGGATGATAAGTACCCAAAACACAGTCTGATTTAGACCTTTTAAAAATCACATCAAAGAAACAACAGTTGGGAAGGTAGAAGGGGTTTTTGGATTTGGGGTTTGGAGTCTGTATTTTAATCTAATAGTTAATAGAGATCTTGGTTAGAGAGTCTTACCAGAGAAGATAGATGAGGGACTTAAAGCTCAATTTAAAAATGAAAATATTTATACTAGCCATCGTGTTCCAAATTCAGGATGCAAAGAGTCCCTTCAGCTTGTGAATATAACTGAAAGTTTAGAGCCCCAAAATGTATAGTTGGATGCCTGTCAAGTAATAGATTATGGAGACTTAATAAGTCAATGGCAAGTGAGTGGGGAAAATAAGTACTTGTGTCCAGAACTAGTAGGGGGGTGTTACAGTTGAGTTTCTCCTTGCCCTTCCTGGGATGATATATGATGGATGACCCAGTTTCAAAGATGGGCCATAAACATGGGATCAGTTTCACAGACTTAGAGGCTATTAAAGGATCAAATAGCCTCTTATAAAGGAAACTTCCCACCAAATTGCAAAAATCCTAAGTGTATTCTGGTGGTGATAACCATCAAGAAAGCAGACAAACCCTCTGGTCAACGACAGAAAAGTCAAGGCGATACCAGCTTCCCTCCTCAGTCCAGCAGTGAGTAGCACCAGAGATAGCTGACAGAACACACGGAATGGGGGGCAGACATCACTGGAAAAGACACTCTAGGAAGGTTCAGGATACAAGTACTCTCCAGTTAATTCCTCAATAGTGCCAAAGGAGACCAGCTAGAGGTTAATTCCCCCATAAAAAATGATCCCAAAGTTGTCAGGGTGATCAAGGCAGAAAATTTGAAGTAAACCATAGAAATAGAGGCAGGGTATGGAGATATAAGTGACTGGACAAAGAATGGATTAAATATACAGTACCGAGCCTAACCAAAAGCAACTGTTATGCTTGCACAGCAGGCCAACCTACTGCCTTTATTGTGCCCTTTCTGATAGGTATGGAGAAACATGAAGAGGAGTTCAAATGCACGGTTCTTCCCTTTGAGAATACTACTCCTCATGAAAATTGCAGTTCCTCTCTTTCCCCTCTGGTCAACCGCAGAAAAGTCAAGGCTATATCAGCTTCCCTGCTCAGTCTAGGAACCCACTCTGCCTGTCTCTCTAGATGGAGAGAAGGGTTCCAAGCCCTTGGGACCATGGCGTTGTGTACCCAAGTGTGGGATGTGACTGAGGATACACTGACAATCCCTCCAGTTCAACCACACCCCAAGCAGACCTTTGGTGGTACGGTGGAGAGGGCATCCTCCAACCAGTATCACTAAGAAGTGGAAGGGACCTGTGCTCTGGTCCAATCGGCCATCCCATTCATGCTGGCAATTGAAAAGGAGTTGGAAGTTCAAACCCAAGGAAAAAGAAAGGAAAAAGCTTACTTGGTTCCCTTGATGAGTTTAAGGCTAGGAATCAAGTAGCTGCAGGAATTGAGTCACTCTTACTCTGGCAGGTCACCATCAACAAAAATGTGGATTGGATTAGTTATAGTAAGAAAAGATTTGTCAATTACACCAAGGATGTAGGTAAGGGAATGGCAAATCAGTTGGATGCTACTGGCCAAATGACATGGGGAATAGGATGGCCTTAGACATGATGCTAGCTGAAAAGAGAGGCGTTTGTGTTATGGCTGGGTGTAGTCATACATTTATCCCCAATAACACAGCCCCAGATGGAACTATCACCAGAGCTTTACATGGTCTAACACATTATCTGAGAAACTGGCAGAAAATTCAGGCATTGATAACCATTTCAGGATAGTTAGAAAGCTGGTTTGGGAAATGGAAGATGGTGACAATGTCCATGTTAACTTCTTTAATCATTGTAACTGGGGCACTCACAGCACTTGGGTGCTGCATTATCCCATGTGCCCAAGGGTTAGTTCAGAGACTTACTGAGGCTGCCTTAACCAAGCAAATGACTGTTCAGTACCAGTGAAGCAACTTATATTCCCTTAAAGAGGAAGATTCCTATGATGAAGAGTGTGAAAAAGGCTCTTATCAAGTTTAAAGAAAAATAAGAATGTGAAAATTAAAAGAGTTCAAAAAGAAAGAAGAGAAATTTGTAAGAATAAAATTAAGTTTAGCCTTCACAAAAGATGGTACAGGAAAGGGCTGCAGGACAGGTCAAACCGGTCTTGAAGGTAGGAAGGAGAGAGACTCTGAAGCCTAGAATTGGTGCCAAATAGGCAGAAACAAGTTTAAATAAATAACGGCCAGGGTCACTGAAATGTAAAGCACAATCGAAAGCAGGAACTTTTGATGGGAAATTTGAAAATACCCTAGACTTTTTCTTCTTCTCCAAAGGTCTCTGGCTTCGTAAGTCTGTTGGCTCTGTTAGTTCTAAAGCTTTTTCCAAAATGGTTCTCTCTTAAAGGGCTCCAGTAAACAACCCCACCTTGAATGGGTGGAGACCCATCTCCATGGAAACCATTTAATCAAAAGTTACCATCCACAATTTCCTGGGTCACTTCTCCATGAACAGAATAATTAACGATCCCAGGGCGGTGTGACAGTAGCTCAGTGGCAGAGTTCTCGCCTGCCATGCCAGTGACCCAGTTTGATTCCTGGTATCTGCCCACGCAAAAAAACAAAAACAAAAACAAAACACCCAGCAATATTGAATGAGGATTAAAGAGCTTAGCACTCTGGGGTAAACAACAGATTCAAACTGGCACACTTGGGAAGGCCAAACCTAGAAAAAAACTTAACTTTCTACTCAGCAAGTGAGTGGTATATATGAACAAACTGCGGTTTTACTCTAAATGCAATTGTTTCATTTATAGTCTGAGTCAAATAAAGCCAGAGAATCTTAGTAGACTAAATTTGGAAGAGTGGGTGACTCTTGCCTCTACATAAAACCCTAACTTTATAACTTAACTGAATTTCCAGCACAGTCACATATTTTTGCTGTACATTTCAATTACACAGAAAATGTAGCTTCACTGCGCTTAGCATATGTGGATTGTCTACAAATAAATATCTCTACTATTTGTCCATTCTTGACATCTCACTATATCAAACATCTGGTAAAACCCATATGTCTATAACTGGCTTAGTTGCTAAGGGATTTTGTCTGTTTCTTTTTTTTTGTATGCTGTATGGCGGGGGTCACATTTCATTCTTTTTCCATTTGAGTATCCCCTTATTGCAGCACCATTTGCCAAATTTTTGTTTCTTTGGTTTTTTTATTTGTTTGTTTGCTTGGGAAATGCATGGAATGGAACCCACGTCTCCTACATGGCAAGTGGGAATTCCACCCCTGAGCTACCCCCGCACCCCCTTCTCTGTATCTCTTTAATTGACAGATGCCTTTCCTTTCTCTTCCATTTTTCCATTTGAAACAGCTTTTCCTCTTATTGGTTTTCTAGGAATTTTTAATAACAATAAAAAAGCCTAATGGCAAGTCCTTGCTTCTTAAACAAGAGAAATAGTATTGTCCATTAAAACGACAGGAATTTCAGCAAGGAAGACAGAGATGTGACCAGCTGGAGTGAGCTTATGACGTCAATGTCCTACTTCATCCATCTCCAGTTATCTGCTGCCTGGTTGTCTACGGGTCCAGCATTCAAACTTCCCGAACCAACCAAGAAAAGGCGGGGAGGGACAGGTACCATGTTGTTGAGAATGAAAAAAGAATTTAAAATGTGTAATCACAAGTACTCAAATAATCGATGCTGGTGAGAATCGTCACTTCTGTAGAACCAAAAGCCATCAAGCAAAATGACCGATGGTCCCTTATTCGTCCGTTGGTAAAGACATGCTGAGATTCCTTCACACAAGTTAATAAATTCCCAGCAAGGAAGCAGTGATCAAGTCAGCCACCTGCAAGATTTCAGGCAATAGTGAAAAATCTGAAATTTAACACTCCCACTTTTGGCACTGAATGACACCATAAGAAGACACAGACGACAAGTCCTTAATGTTCCAGAAAACAGGGGTGTGTTCTGGGCTTGTGGGTTTTGTCTTGTTTATGAATAATCCACACATTTGTTTTTCTTTTCTATAGATATTCTCCAATATTACTCTGAACTTGAAGCCAGAATTATGTCTCTGCTTAAAAAGTTAGGCTATACATAGCATTTAGGTTCTGAGAATGAAGGATGTCGAGCTTGCACATGCATCCTTGTACAGATGTTTCAGGTGTTTGAAAGAAGTGTGCAACCCACCCATTACATCACATTAGAGATGAACCTTGCCATCAGAGCTTAACAACTTCACTGTGATCAAAATTCCACTTAATGTTCAATAATTCCTTTATTTTATTTAATTATTTATCCTTTCCCTCCCATAACTCAAATAAAATGCTGCCAAGTTAATACACAACTCCTCAGATCAAGTTAGATATTCCACCCTATTAGTATAAGCTACTGATTTTTAACTTATCTCAAATTCCTTTCCCTAATCACCTATGTGTTCATTAGGCAATTAATGAAAAATTATTAAATCATTACTAAAAAGGATTTAAAAACTAACAGCACACTATCTACTTCAAGTGTAATGCAACTAAATGTCATTTACTGAATTCTGGAAAAAAGAGTTTTATGTGAATAAAATGTGGGTGCTAAATTTTATACTCGGATATTAAGATATCATATATGATCATTTTTATGTATTGGCCTCAAACTCAAATTAATTCACTGTAAATTATATTTATATGGTAAATTTAAGAAGCTGTAATTTTAAAGCAAAGTAGCAAAATACTAATAAAGCAATGAGATAAACTCTGCCTTCAAAACCCTATTTCAATTATATATATCTCAGAGCAATTTCCCTTTTATTTAGAGCTAATTCAACAAAAGTATTTCAACCTATCAAAACTTAGCAATATTTAGACTTTACTTTTATTTATGGGGACAAATAAAACAAGACCAGATTTAAACAATACTCTTTTACTGTTTCTTCATTAGCGTCTTTGCTTTTAAAATACCCACAGATATTTACCCAATTACAATCAAAGTGAACCTATGTTTTAAAAAATTTATTATATTGCTGTTATTTACTTTGGGAGGTGCTAATTAAGAAGAGACATATTCATTCAAAACCAACAATTTTTAAACCTTTCCAAGTATTATTAATATGGAAATAAACTATTACTTAAATACATGGATTAGAAGTTATTTCTAAAATGTGAACCTACTGACCAATTTTTAGAAAGGATATACATTATGTTAAAAACAGATATATTTACTAATCACACAACATGAGTATTTCTTTCTACTTGACATTTATGATAAAAAAGTCAACAATAATAATAGACAAGCTTCGTTTTGGGCAGGGGTTGGGGGGGAAGTGTGGGGGGTGGGGGGAATCAAACCCTGGTCTCCCACTGGCAGGCGAGACCTCTACCACTGAACTACTCTTGAAGAGCTTTTGTATAGTTTGTTAAAATTAAAAATTTTGTAGTTTTCTTCATCAACTAGTTCTATCTTGATTAAAGGATTTTGAAACATTTCCCTTAAAATATAAACGATTAGAAATCAAATCTATTAAAATGAGAAAATTATCCAGGAACTGTAAAACATTAAATTATGTAAATTCTACAAAACATCTCTCCCCCTTGTCTACATTCACAAATGGTCCAGTCAGCATACAGCTATACATTAGATTATTAAGTAAATATCAAACGTTAGATAAATATGAAAATACTCCAATTATCCTGAGTTAATCTGCCGAGGCTGTCAACCACCAGAACAAATCCCAATGCTCATAAACAAATAGTAAGTGCTTCTGACCAGACAAAAAGAAGTGCATCCCTTTGCTTATGAGAGCCAGCACCTTTTCTTTGGCCTCCAATCACACTCCAAGTTTTTAGATACAATAGTAAATTGATTCTTGTTTTTATCATTAAACTCTTGGTTAGCTAGAAGTAAACTAGAAGAGGAGTAAGTAACAGCAACAACAGGAATAAGTGGTATTTGAAAAGAATGGCGGTAAGTAAATAAACCAGTGTTCACTATCATTTATCAGAACCTTTGTGCAAGACACTCTAGAGGCATTTGGAATTTCATCCAATCTTTACAAGAGTAGTTTGATGGAGGCATTATCATTTTCATCTTACAGATGAGGAACTAAATCTCAGAGATGCCGGGTAACTCAATCAAGAGGGCAGAACAGAGATTCAAGGCCAAGTTTAGTGAATTTCAAAACTCTTTCTACAAGAATTCAAAGAATTCACCAAGCGCATCATGTTTAGGGACCAACAGCCCTGCCCACTTCACTAGAACTTCAATGCATATTATGATTTTCCACAATGAAATTCTATACCGTCAATCCATTCTTTATGATGGAAAATGGATAAGGCATTCCAGGAAGCTTCCCATACCATTGTCTGACAAGTCTATATAAAATGCACATTCCTAAAGAGTAGTTTCCAAGCAAATTTGCCTTTGCTGACTTTATCCTTCATAATGAAAAGCAACCAGATTAGGAGAGAGCTATAAAATGTCAACAGCACAGACAACATGAACAAGAAATTTCATGACATGAGAAATGAGCTCCTTTTTTTCTTTACATATATCTAAATTGAAATGTCAAAAATATTATTTCCAGTACACAATATCCATTACATATTGGCTTAAAAAGTACCTTTCATATATGTATGTGTGTGTGTGTGTGTGTGCATGTGTATATATATGAAAATCCTAATTCTTATACTTCATTTAAAAAATTCTGGTAACATAGATACAACCTAAAATGTCCCCTTTAACCACTTTCAAATATACAATTCAGCGGTGTGCATTATAGTCACAATATTGTGCTAACATCACCACCATCCATTATCAAAATTGCTCCATCACCCCCCTCAGAAGTATTGACCAATTAAACATTATCTCCTCCTTCTCTAGCCATTCAGGCCCCAGGTAAACCAGACTCGAGATTCTTATGAATATCTATATTCCAATCATTTCATAAGAATGAGAACATATAAGTTTATTCTTTTGTGGCTGGCTTATTTCACTCAATATGATGTCCTCAAGTTTCATCCATGTTGCCACATGTACTAGAACTTTGTCTATTTCAGGGTTGAATAATATTTCGTCATACGTATATATCTCTTTTTGCTCACCATTCATCTGTTGATGAACTCTTCAGTTGTTTAAGCTTTTCGGCAATTATAAATAATGCTGCTATGGACATCAGTGTGAACTATCTGAGTCCCTGCTTTCAATTTGTTTGGGTGTATTCTGAGAAGTGGGATTGCTGAGTCAATATAGTAATTCTATACTTAATTTTTTGACGGTGGAAACTGCTTTAAACAGTAGCTGCACTAGTTTACAATCCCACCAATAATGAATGTCTTCTTATTTCTCCCTATCTTCTCTAAGACTTGTAAATTTCCAAGTTTTGAATAGTAGCTATTCTAGTGGGTGTGAAATGGTATCTCATTATGGTTTTGATTTGCATTTTCTTAATGGCTAATGATGTTGAGCACATTTTCCTGTGCTTGTTGACCATTTACATTTCTTCTTTGGAGAAATGTCTGTTCAAGTATTTGCCTATTTTTAAATCATGTTTATTATCTTTTTGGTGTTGAGTTGTGAGATTTCTTTATATATTCTGGATATTAAACCCTTATAGGATATGTAATTTCAAAATATTTTCTCCCATTGTGCAGGTTGTCTTTTTATTTTTACAATAAAGTCCTCTGATGCATACAAATTTTTAATTTTTCTGATGTCCCATTTATCTAATTTTTCTTTTGTAGCTCAAGCTTTTTGTGTGGAGTCTAAGAAACCATTGCCTAACACAAGGTCCTGAGGTTGTTTCCCCAAATTTTCTTCTGTGAGTTTTAAAGTTTTATCTCTTATATTTAGGTTTTTTGATCCATTGTGAGTTAAATTTTGTGTATGGTATGAGGTAGGGCCAACCTTCATTCGTTTGCACATGGATATCCAGTTTTCCCGGCATCATTTGTTGAAGAGACTATTCGTTCCTACTGAGTAAACCTGGCACCCTTATCAAATATCAATTGGCCATAGAATTAGGATTCATTTTGGAACTCTCAATTCTGTTCCAATGGTCTTTAGCACTTTTTTTTGTGCCACTACTACACTGTTTTAATTACTGAGGCTTTGCAATAAGTTTTAAAATCAGGAAGTGTGAGTCCTACAAATTTCTTTTTTCAAGGTGGTTTTGCTTCTTGGGGGCTTCTTATATTGTTCCATATATATTTGATAGGCTTTTCCATTTGTGCAAAAAGGCTTTTGGGATTTTGATTGGGATTGCATTGAATTTATAATTGGGGTAGAATTGATATCTTAACTATATTTAGTCTTCTAATCCATGAACAGGGGATACTCTTCCATTTATTTAGGTCTTCTTTGGCTATGTTCAGCAGTATTTTAGAGTTTTCTATGAAGCCCTTTAAATCCTTAGTTAAAGTTGCTCCTATATATTTGATTCTTTTATTTACTATTGTAAATGGAATTTTTTCTTCATTTCCTTTTCAGACGGTTCATTACTAACGTATAGAAACACTACTGATTTTGGCATATTGCTCTTTTACCCTGCCACCTTGCTAAATTCATAGATGTAGATTGTAGCTCTCTTCTTGGTTATTCAGGAATATACATATGCCCTCTGAACAGGGAAGTTTTCACTTTCTTTCCAATTTGGATTCCTTTTATTTCCTTTTCTTGCCTAATTACACTGGCTAGAACTCCAATACAACGTTGAATTACAGTGGTGACAGTGGGCATTGTTGCCTCATCCTGAACTCACTGAGGAAGTTTTCAGCTTTTCACCACTGAGTATGATGTTAGTTGTGGGTCTTTTATATATGCCCCTACAATGTTGAGGGAATTCCCTTCTATTCCTAGTTTTTTTAGTGTTCTTATTAAGAATTAGTAAGCTAATTTTGTTAAATGACTTTTCTGTGCCAATTGAATTGATCATGTGTGTGTATGTCATATTTTTCCTTTGTTCTATTTATGTGATGAATGACATTAATTGATTTTCCTATGAACCACCACTTGATCAATGCACATAATTATTTTAATAGGCTGATGAATTCAGTTGGCTGGTATTTCATTGAGGACTTTGCATCTTATTCTTAAGGGATATTGGTCTGTAATTCTTTTCTTGGGTTATCTTTATCTTGATATTAAGATGATACTGGCCTCCTAGGTTGAGTTAGGAAGTGTTCCCTCCTATTCAATGTTTTGGAAGAGTAAGATACGTTCTCAGAACGTGAGAAAAAATTCATTGGGGAAGCCATCTGATATTGGGCTTGTTTTATTGGGAGATTTTTTATACTGACTTAATCTCATTACTTGTCATTGATCTACTGAGAACTTTGATTTCTTCTAGAGTCAGTGTAGGAGCTTGTATGTTTCTAGGAATTTGTCCTTCCATCTGGGTTATCTAATTTGTTTATGTACAATTGTCCATAGTATCCTCTTATAATACTATTTATTTATGTTACAGCAGTACTAATGCTGTTCCCCTTTACTTTCTGATTTTAGTTACTTGTGGCCTCTTGTCTTTTTTTGTTGTTGTTCAGTCTAGCTAAATGTTTGTTCATATTATTGGTCTTTCAAAGAACCAACTTTTGGTTTCATTAATTCTAATTTTTATTTTTATTCTCAACTTCATTTATCTGTGCTCTAATCCTTGTTATTTCCTTCTTTTTGCTTGTTTGGGTTTAGTTTGCTCTGTTTTTTCTAGACCTTCCAGTTGTGAGGTTATGTGACTCTTTTGGGATCTTTTTATTTTTTTATTGTAAGCACTTAGAGCTGTAAATTTCTCTCTCCACCCTGTCGTTACTGTTTCACATAAATTGTGGTATATTTTGTTTTTGTTACCTTGACCTTCAGATATTTCCTAATTTCCCTGTGATTTCTTCCTTGACCCACTGGTTGTTTAAGAGTGTGTTGGTTCATTTCTACGTTCGTGAATTTTCCATTTCTCCAGCTGTTATTGATTTCAAGTTTCACTTCATTGTAATTGAAGGAGATGCAGTGTGTGGTTTCGGTATTTTTAAGTTTCTTGAGACTTGTTTGTGATCTAACATATTGTCTGTCCTGGAGAATGACTCCTGTACATTAGAAAAGAATTTGTATTCTGCTGTCGTTGGTGACATCATACTTCTCATAAGCCACTGGCTCATCACCCTTACCTACTTAATTAGAGCAATTAAAATAATAATTTATTAGAGAATTGGTCATTTTTAGAAGAAATATTATGATTTATGATTTTCACACACTGGAAGTAATAATCTCTGATGAGATAGCAGGGAAAACACTAGAGGTTCTAAACATGAACATGTTCAATGAGCTGGCTGCATATACAACAATATGACGATATTTGGTATTTAATAATATCATGACCCAAAGCATAATGAATATATTATAGATCCTTTTAATTGCATATACAATAAAAATTATTTAAAATAATAAAGAACATCAAATAACATCATGTTATTTCCATTGAAAGAACTGAGTAACTTCTTGGGTTTATTTGGAAGAAAAATCAAGCAGTTATATGCTCAGCTTGAGGCAGAGGTAGTGGATTGACGCAGAAAGTGTTACGTTTTTTTAGAATTTTCCTCTATCATTCATTGTTGGGGAATGATACAGATGAAAGTAGGTGATTTTTCCTGGATTATAGATCTAAGACTGTTTTGGAGTGTGTGTGCATGCATGTATGTGTGAAAAAGCTGTTGTTATTTTGCCTTCCTATAATCGAAAGCTTAGTTATATTTGAGGAAATAAATTTTATGTTAGAATATATTAGAGTATTACTAAGAAAATAAAATTATTTTCCAATATAAAAACTTTTACAAGGATGGTTTGATGCAATTTCTTATAGGGTGGGTATAATTTGCTTCAAGGAGAAACTATATGTAAGAAAACATATTTGTGTTGGAATAACATGAAGCAACAGAAACTCTCATACATTGCTGGTGAGAACGGAAGTTGGAAAATCACGTTGGACCAAAAAATTTGTCAATATATGGTTTAAGGAAAATATACAGAAATGATGACCCAGTAACCCCACTCCAGGATATATCCTAGAAATTCATTACTACACTCATCAGAATACATGTACGAGAATCACATATCAGCATTCTTCATGACATCCCGAAGCTGGAAACAATCTAAGTATCCATTAACAATAGAATAACTAAACAAACTATGGGATATCCTTAAAATGGAATGAAAACTAGTGAACAGGAACTAATCACAATGAGAAACAAAAACAAAATAAAACCAAATAAAATTCTTCAGTGCCATTCATGTATATCCTATGATTTCATTCATATAAAGTTCAATCTGGGAAAAATTAAACTATATTACTTATGCTTATGTAATTAAATAGGCAAGCCATAGACACAAACAAAGAAATGTCTACTATAATAATCAGGAGAATGTTTACACATTTTCCTTCAACATAAGTTCTAAGACAGTGTTATGATCCAAATGGGTCATGTGACAATACACTGATGCCTTCTCAAAGTTGGTCCTGGGAGCCTATTGCTAAGTTTTCAGGATTGAAATAAATGCATTAAAATGAAAGACAATACATAGTCAAAATTCATCACTTTCTAATTACTTTATTCCAATATATTATCAAGGTTATTTATGTCTATTTTATCTGCAGGTGGAAATAAAATAGAATGGTAGCTGTTCTGAATCCCTCCCCAAGTCCCAAGTCCATATAAATTGACCTCATTTTTGCAGCTTGTACATGCTAGGAATGGAATTTTTCCTCTTAGGAACTTTTCAAAAGGTATTTCCCCCAAGAGAGTCTGCTGTTAAATATTTGCCACCAGAAATTTGACATTTCCTATCCTGGAGGAAAGTTTAGGGGTGCTCAATTTACAACAATTTGGAAAGATACATATTTTTATTTTAGTCACTTTTCTGAAGCTTGATATATTTTATTCACAAAAAAGAAGTGACGTAGAATTGAAAATAAGAAAAACAAAATAAGAAAATAAGAAAAACTACATATTAAGTTATGCATAGTTCAAATACTATGATAATTTTAAAGCAAGAATTTCTGGAGATGAAAATAATGATTATATATCTCCTACATGAATAATAACTGAAATTTGGCAAAACTTGGGAGTACTGAAAAAAAAAAAGCAACAATCAAGGGTATGAGGGAAATAAGCAAACTTACAAATTAAAAAGGATATTAAAAATTTTAACTCATGATCAATTCCTATGCACTGTATTGAAAGGCAAATGGTATTGTGAAACTTGAAAAGTTTTAGACTTTCAAATGTTAAAATTCTAAATCAAATAAACCACTTTGAACATATGTATTATAGTGTAAACAATGTATAATTTTCCTAAAAGCAGCTGGTTTTCTCCTACATACATTACGCAAATATTTTTTCTATAAGTCATTCTCAGTAAATCAGATGTTTAATTATATACAGTGAAAATCAATATAATACAAACCATAGGGGGAAACTGAAGGAAACTTCAATCTACCCATGTAATATTTCATTTCTCCTAGCAGAGTTTTTATTTTCCAACAGCGAATGTCAGTCAATCATATTTGAACATTCTAGCAGATGGTTAATCTAATTATATTTTACTTTATAAAGAATTTTAATGTTACTCAAGAATACGTACAACTTTTTATAACTAAAGTAATCCCTCAATAGCTTGAACATGCTTGCTATACAAATTCGTCTTAGAAAATTCTACTTCACACTCCCTGGTTGTTAGGAAATTTGGTTTCGAACAGCTGGTAAACCTCTCACTCCATTCTTCACCATGTTTATAGAATGGCTTCTGTCTTCCCCAGGACCTTCTAATGATTTTGTAACACAATGATGCATTTCTACCAGTCGTAAAGAAAGTCATCTCACTCTTAAAGGATGAAATGCGATGCACAAACACCTGAATATCTGAAGAAGGCAAGCCACTAAAGATCTTTTCTTTCTCTGTTTCTTTACTCCTTCCTTTATTACCTTCCCCTTGGCAAAAGATAAAAAGCAATCTTTGCAATTTCTTAGTGGACAGGACAGAATTTTTTCAGTGACAAATTCATTTCAGGTAGGTGCTGCTAATCAGTTCAGAAGTTATCATACTTCAGAAATTTTAGGTCAGTTTATGATATAAATGTGTACTTTTAAAACCTGCTTTAATAGTTCTTACTTGTGAACTGTTTAGGAACAATGTTTATAGAAACACTTATCAAAGTAACTATAAATATATGTACTAAAATTTTACCATACCAAATTCTGCTTCATGGATAATAGTGTCACAGAGAAGATTCTCACTGGAGTGTATCCAAGGAATATATTATTTATGGCACCCACCTTGAAAAGGGGTGGATATTGTAGATTCAAGTTTAAAAATATAGTATAGGACTACTCAAATTTGGTAAATAGGAATAGAAAGAACAGCAATGACAACAAAACAACGAAAGATCATTAAGTAGTATTAAAATTCATAACAAAATCACCATCATGCCAATATAAAACTACCATGTTGATATTTTCTGCTTTAACTCAGAGACTGCACATTTGACAATCCACTAAATTCCCAGGCCTTCACTAGAGCTATTACTTGATTTCAACACTGAAGAACATTCAAAATTTTCCTCACTTGGTTCAAAACACTAGACTTTCTATCATCCTCCTTACCTGACACTATGTCAGTAAATCTTTCAATATGTTATCTTTTAGAAAAGACACTAAAATGTGTTTCCAATATGTCTATCTATTCTCAAAGAAGTTTTATAAAAACACATTGCTCAGTTGATTCATTTACTCTATAAAAATGTTTCAAATGTCTACCATCTGTGTTCTGTTAATGTACTAAATTGCATTCACAACGTTGTCTTTAGGACTGTTTCATCATTATTTATAAATGTATGGGTGAATCACTGCATGTGTATACATAGTTTCGTTGGATCTTGCTATATGAGTTGTACTCTATGTATTTTGTGAAGTTAATATAATGCAGCACATTAGAAAACCACATGGCAATTTCTTAGAAAGTTAAACATTCACCTGCCCTATGATTCAGAAAATCCATTCCTAAGTATTTACTTGAGAGAAATGAGTTATACTAAAGAAAGAAAATAAACCTCATTTAAAAATGTTCACAGGAGTTGTATTCTTACTAGCTCCAAACTGGAAATAACCAAAATGCCTCTCAGGATGGGAATGGTTAAAGAAATTATAGAATATTCATACAATATATTATTACTCAGCAATATGGAAGAGTCTCATGAACATTGCATGGCTCAAAAGAAGGCAGACACAAAAGAGCACATGTATTCTATGAAACTCAAGTACAGACAAAAGTAATCAGCTTGGTGATAGAAACTGGGAGAGTGGGATTACTTTTCTTCTAAAATTTTAAGTTAAATGCTTAGTTTACATTCATTTTTTCTTCGTTGATATTGTTAATGGTGAAAGCACCTAGAGCTGTGATCTCAACCTGAAGATGAAACTTGTGCTTCCTAGATTTGTTTTGGTATGAGATCTTCTTGTTTTGTACTTACCTCACTGGTCTGCACTTGTACTTGTTTGCAAAGTTTTTAAAAAACATGTACAGAATGGTAAATTAGCTTATTTTTTATTTAAATTATCTATTTTAACAGATATGCTTATCCAGTTTCCTAATCCTCAGCATTCACGCATTCATTTCCTCACCAGATCCTTCAGCCCCTCAGAATTCTTAACACCGTGATAGGGCCTGGAGACCCATGGATAGAAGCTGCGGTGCGTCTTCTTCAGGCCTCACATCTAATAAAATCAATTAAAGCACAGAACTCTAGGTTTCCTGGGAATACACTGGAACACCTCTAACTTAGAGGGTTATACTCCAACACCAAAAAAATTGAATTATCAACTTTAAATATTTCAAGGCAACCATTTTCCCCATCAAAATACTCTATTAGTTGTATGCAAATTCAAGATATGAATCATTCTATTTTACTCTGTCTGAACCAGAAGAGCACTTTATATATATGCAATTTGGCAACATCTTCCTACAGACCACCTAGGGAGTGAGGGATGTTTTCACCTGGTACATCAAGTTGTGCTGTACTCTAATGGATTGGGCTCACTGTTTTTTCATGGTCCGTCTTCTCCCATACCTTACTCATTTAATTTATTTCACTTTGTTTTTATTTAATCATGAACAGTAGCTTGGCACTTTTCTCTTCAGTTTCGTAGTTGACAGTCCCTTTTAGCTGACACTCAATTTAAATTTTCTCAGTTCAATTAATCTTCTTTCTTATTTAATAAGTGAACATCATTTTCCTTGGTCTTCTGCCCTTCTCTCCTGTTTTCTATTTCATACTTTGCTTTGAAAATCATATTATACCCCTGTTCCTCCAAGCAATCAAATATTAATGAGCCAACCTTTAGGGAAGATAAAAATTAGAGGGAGTTATTTTTCTGTTAGCCCTAATATTTCTATTAGCTTCTACTTCTCTACTTTTCTAAATGTACTCCATCCTATGTTTCCATCAGATAACTCTGGCATTTGACAAGTGATTTAGCCTGTCTGAATTTAAATTGAGAACAAATGGTTACTTGGTTCCTGCAGTGGTTAGGTTCAGGTCAACCTGGCCAGGTGATGGTGTCCGGTTGTTCTATTGCTGTGAACTTAAATCATCAGCGTGTGGATTTCATCTATGGCTGATTGCATTGCCTCCTGCAATGAGTGAGCTTAAATGGAGAGGTCAGAGGAGAGGGCAGCAGCTCAGTCCCAGATGTTTGGAATTGCAAAAAGGAATTGCCCAGGGAAAGCCATTGGAACCCGGAAGCCGGGAGGGGAGGCCAGTGGACATCACTTTGTGATCCCCTGTGACAGAGGAAACCAGAGGAAAGGCACAAAGAAGAACTGTAAATTTGTAATTAAATAAATCCCCTTTAAAAAAGCCAGCCCATTTCTCATATATTGTATTCCAGCAGCATTAGCAAATTAAAACAGTTCCCTTATATGCACTTCCAATTGTCTATATTTATTTTTCAGTGAATTAATCAAATTGTCATTTTTTTAACTTAATACACATTCAAAACTTAAGAATTTATATCTTATTCTATGCCAGAAATTATTAAAAAGTATGTGGGGGGGTGCTCTCCTGTATTTATTTATTAAACATTTGACATTTCTGTTTCATTGTTCTGGCATCAGGACAATTCTTATCTCTTTAGATAGAGCTCTCTTCCGGGATAGATTTTTTCCTTATGGCTAATTTTTTTTTTTTTTGTAGGAACAGTAGTTTTTATATGATACTGTTTTAGAATTTTCAACTCATTTTGATAATGTAACCAAAGATCACACTATATTGTAAAGTTAAGAGACTCATTTTAATCATAGTTGGTGATTCTAATTAGTTGAAGATTTGTATCATTCAAAGAACTGGTTATATACAGATTATATACTCTCCTTACATAATGAACATCACAAATAAATCTGTGCGTCTCATACAAACCTGACTGCTTTTCCTTAGATATTTTTTTGAGAGCTCTCCTTGTCCCAATTGATTTTTATATGAATTTTCCTCAGAGATGTTCTCACTGTATAGTTTCAGGTCAATTTTATTCAGTCCATGACTTAAATTATAATCTACTTGTTGATAGCGTTTAATTCTTTACTCCACTTTAGGTATATCCTGAATTGAAATCTGGTTTAACCAAACACGTACTAAACACCTCCATCTGGTTTTGTTCTGAGCATTTCTATACAATCTAGATGTATCTGAAGTGAATTTACTACCTTTTTCCTCACACAGACTCATCCTTCTGTGATTGCCATTTCAGAGAATGAATATCTAATTGACTTGCTTGAGATGTTGTCATTATCTTAATTTCATCACTGAATCTAATAAACCTCCGAACCCAGTGGAGTCTAACTCCTGGATAGCTCTCAAATTTTATCATACCAATCTTTACTAACTTTACTTCAATGTAGACATATAAAGTCTCCAGCTCATGTTACAAGTCTTCCTCCACGAAGTCCTTCTCCTCCTGCTCTTACATCCATTCTCCACAACACAGCAACAAAGAACTACCTAAATTCTAAAGCTGACACTAACTTTGATGTCTCTTATTGCCACAAAATAATGTTCATATACTTTAATGAGACTTACAAGGAGGAACATGCTCTGCCCTTTTTTACCTCTCTCTCTCGCCTTCTTTCTTATTACTCCCTCTTTTTAAGTATGCTCAAGTCAGTTTGAAATCATTCCAGTGCCTGAAATGGGCAGCAGTAAAAATTCTAGTAAATATGGTAATAATGATATTAATAATAATAAAGTATTAGGTAAATACCATGTATTGATCAGTTGCTTTGTGGTAGGGACTACACAAAATATGTGCAAACATCAGTATATCGAATCTCCAAAACAACATAGGTAATAAACAATAGATAATAGGTAATAGGTGAATGATATGAGATTCATAGTATTATCATCAGAATTTGTCCATTCTTTAAGAAGTAATTATTTCAACAAAATAGCCTATTAGCAGAATTCAAATATAAATACAGGTCCTCCTGATACCAAAATGTTATGAGGCTACACTGCTTTCCATTTTACCTCTAAGCCCTGTGTGCATCCACTCCACCTCTCCTTTTTGCATCTCTTAAACTTTTCTTAGTTTTTTCTTTTCTCTTTTTTTCCCATCCAGAGGGTTTATTTTTATTCCTGTCTATTGTAGCTGAAAATCAAACAGGAAAAAAACAGAAAAAAAAAAAACCTTAATTCTTTACCAACTGACAAACTGTTAGCACCTTTGTTGTATTTAATTCTAGATGTAAATGGAAGATTAGGGGAGCTTTCTATCCTATGTGGCCCCAGGACAACACTCCTTAAAGGCTGGGTTGGGTGCCTGTCTCACATTTGGGCATCTCATTTTTCATTATGATGTAAAGCCCAAATATGTGGCTGAAAAGAAAAAAAAGTTAAAGGCATGCAATTTCTCACAAGAAGAATGAGCTTAGATATCAGTAGGAAGAATTTAGAATAGACCACCTGACTGAAGTTCAGGGGTTTCACTCCTGCCAGTCTTAAGGGAGGTGCTTAGGGTATCTTTTCCAATTTTATGAACGAAATGGACATGTCAATAGGGATAGGAGTGGGTTGGAAGGAATCTGGTGTGCTTGCAAGCGGTGTCACTCATGCTTTTATTTTAAAATTGAAGAAGTTGTAGATTTAGGGAAAAGTGATAAATCAAATACATAAAATACAGAATTCCCTTCTGCCACCCTAATATCAACACCTTGCATTAGTGTAGCATATTTGTTACAATTCATGAAAGAACATTTTTTATAACTGTTCTATTAACTACAGTCCATCACTTACAATGGAGTTCACTGTACGTTTTGTACAGTTCTATGTTTTATTAAAATTTTCATTATAATGGCGTAAACACAACCTACAATTTCCCCCTTATGATCTCATACACATATACAATTCTGTGCTTTTAGTTACAGTCACAACGTTCTGCTACTATCACCACCATCCATTACCAAAACTCTACAGTCAACCCAAATAGAAATTGTACAACTCAAACATTAACTCCCCAACCTCTACCCCCAACCCAACTCCGGCAATGTCCACTCCTCATTCTGATTCTGAGATTGCTTGTTCTAATTATTTCACATCAGTGAGATCCTACAATATTTGTCCTGTTGAACCTGACTCATTCCACTCAGCATAGGTAAGTACGGTAGATCCATGGTGTTCCATGCATAAGAACTTCCCTCCTTCTTATAGCTAAATACTATTCCATTGTATGCATATACCACATTTTGTTCATCCGTTCAACAGCTGATGGACATTTACGTTGCTTTCCATCTTTTGGCAATTGTAACTAATGCTTCCATGAACACTAGTATACAAATATCTGTTCAATTTCCTCCTTTCAATGCTTTTGTGTATATACCTTGGAATAGGATTGCTCAGTTAATTGGTAATTGTACACTTAATTTTTTGAGGAACGATAAAACTGTTTCCCACAGCAGCTACACTATTTTACATTGCCATCAGCAATGAATGAGTGATCATGTCCTCTCCAAACGTGTAACCTTTTGTTTATTTTTCAATACTAGTCATTCTAGTGGGTGTGAAAATATATTTTGTTGTGGTTTTGATTTGGATTTCCCTAGTAGCTAATGATATTGAGATCTTTTCAATGTGTTTTTTGGTTATTTGCACATCTTCCTTATATAAATGTCTATACAAGTCCTTTGCCCATTTCTTAATTGGGTTGTTTGTCTTTTTATTGTTGAGCTGTAGGATTTCTTTATATTTTCTGGATATTAAACTCTTATTGGTTATCCAGTTTCCAAATATTTTCTCCTGTTGAATAGGCTATCTTTTCACTTTCATGGTAAGTCCTTTGATGTGTAAAGGTTGTTAATTGTGATGAAGTCCTATGTATCAATTTTTCTTTTGTTGCTTGTGCTCTGGATGTAAAGTCTAAGAAATCATCATCTAACATAATATCCTGAAGATTCCTCTCTATGTTTTCTTCTGCGAGTTTTATAGTCCTGTATTTATTTTTAGGTCATTGATCCATTTTGCATTAACTTTTGTATATGGTATGAGATAGGGTCCCCCTTCATTCTTGTGCATATGGATATCCAGTTTTCTCAACACCGTTTGTTGAATAAACTATTATTTCCCAATTGAGTGGTCTTTACCCCCTTGTCAAATATCAATTGGCCATAGCTCAGAGGTTCTATTTCTGAACTCTCAATTCAATTCCATTGGTCTATATATCTATCTTTGTGCCAGCACAATGCTGTTTGACCACTGTAGCTTAATAAAAAGTTTTAAAGTCAGGAAGTGTGAGTTACCCAATTGTTTTGTTTATCAAGATGGTTTTGTTTATTTGGGGATTGTTATGCTTCCAAATAAATTTGACTATTGGCTTTTCCATTTCTATAAGAAGGGTGCTGGAATTCTGATTGGGACATCATTGAATCTGTAAATTGTTTTGTGTTGAATGGACTAGAATAGCTTAACAATATTTAGTCCTTTAATCCATGAGTACAAATATTCTTTCATTTATCTATGTCTGATTTCTTTTAGCAAAGTTTTGCTGTTTTCTGTCTATAAGTCGTCACATCCTTAGCTAAATTTATTTCTAGATATTTGACTCTTTTAGTTGCTATTGTAAGTGGATTATTTTTCCTTGATTTCCTCCTCAGATTGCTCATTTCTAGCATATCAAGATACTACAGATTTTTGCATGTTGATCTTATGCCCCACCAATTTGCTGAATCCATTTATTAACTTAAATAGTTTGCTGTGCATTTTTAGGAAATTCTATATGTAGGATCATGTTAGCTGAAAATAGTGAACTTTTTTACGTATTCCTTTTCAATTTGGATGCGTTGTATTTCCTATTTTAGCCTAATTGTTCTGGCTAGAATTTCCAGTACAACGTTGAATAGCAGTAGTGACAGTGGGCATTTTTGTCATGTTCCAGATCTTAGAGGTAAAGCACTCAGTCTTTCACAATTGAATATGATGTTAGCAATGGGGTTTTCATATATGCCCCTTATTATGTTAAGGGTGTTTCCTTCAACTCCTATTTTTCTACATATTTGTGCTGGTTTGAAAGGATATGTGTCCCCTAGAAAAGCCATGTTTTAATCCTAATTCAATTTTGTTTCTTCTAATCCCTATTCAGCATTGTATGTTTGAAACTGCAATTAGATCATCTCCCTGGAGATGTGACGTAACCAAGAGTGGTCGTTAAACTGGATTACATGACAACATGTCTCCACCCATTCATGGGTTTTGATTAATTTCTGAAGTCCTATAAAAGAGGAAATATTTTGGAGACAAGAGATTCAGAGCAGAGTGACATAGCCATGAGAAGACCTTTCGAGATGAAGAAGGAAAATGCCTCCTGGGGAGCTTCTTGAAACAGGAAGCCAGGAGAAGAAGCTAGCAGATGATGCCATGTTTGCCATGTGCCCTTCCAGATGACAGAGGAACCCTGATTGTGTTCACCATGTGGCTTTCCAGATGAAACTCTGAACTTCATAGGCCTTCTTGAACCAAGTTATCTTTCCCTGGATGCCTTAGATTGGACATTTCTATAGACTTGTTTTAATTGGGACATTTTCTCAGCCTTAGAACTGTAAAGTAGCAACTTATTAAATTCCCCTTTTTAAAAGCCATTCTGTTTCTGGTATATTGCATTCCAGCAGCTAGTAAACTAGAACAGTGTTTTGTATTTTTTTTCTTTTAAGAAAGGATGCTGGATTTGTCAGATGTCTTTGCTGCATCAATTGAGACAATTGTGTTTTCCCCCTTTGGTACGTTAATGTGATGTATTACAGTAATTTATTTTCTCATATTGAACTACGCTTGCATACTTGGGATAAATCCTACTTGATTATGATGTATAAATCTTTTAATGTGCTATTGTATTTAATTTGATAGTATTTGTTGAGAATTTTTGCAAATATATTAAAAGAAAAATTGGTCTGTAACTTTGCTTGTAGTCTTTTCATCTATTTGGTACTAGGGTGATACTGTCCACATAGAATAAGAACTCGGGGAGTATTACCTCCTCTTCAATTTGTTTGGAAGAGTTTGAGCAGGATTGGTGCTAATTCTTCTTGGAATGTTTGGTAGGTTTCATCTGTGAAGCCCTCTGTTCCTGGATTTTTATTTTTGGGAAGGTTTTCGGTGACTGATTCAATCTCTTATTTGGTAATTGGTCAGCTGAGATCTGTTAGAATCATTGTAAGTTGTTCAGATGTTTTTAAGCATTTGTCCATTTTATCTAGTTCATCTAATTTGTTGACATACAATTGTTCATAGCAGCCTCTTATGAATCTTTTTATTTCTGTGGGGTCAAAACTAATGACCCCCTCTCATTTCTGGTTTATATATTTATATCCTCTCTCTCTTTATTTTTGTCAATCTAGCTAAAATTTTCTCAATTTTTAAGAACCAACTTTCAAAGAATTGTTAGTATTCACTATTTTTTATTTCTCTATTTAATTTAGTTCTGCACTAGCCTTTTTTATTTTTACCCTTCTGCTTTCTTTCCCTTTAGTTTGCTGTTATTTTTCTTGTCCTTCATGCATGCTGTTAGGTCTTTGATTTTATTTCTTTATTCATTTTGACTCCTTGTTCCAAAGTCCATGTCTCATCTGAAGTTTTCATTTGTTCCCTTGACTGAGTCATATCTTCCTGTGTGGCTTGTCAATTTTAGTATGACTTGTAATTTAGTATGACTTGTAATTTTTTGCTGATAAATGGGTATCTGACTCTTTCTATGTGCTATCACTGAAGGTCGTCAGTTTCTTCCACTTGATCAGGATTTTAATGTAGATTGGCTATGTCTTCTTGCTCAGGATTTTAATGTAGATTGGTTGTCTTAAGGTTCTCCTTTGACACTTGGTCCAACTTATATACTGCTCTTTCAGAGTAGCCTATGTTTAACTGTGAAGATTTTTTCACATCTTCTGAAACTGATTCTTGCCCAGCATATGCAATCCAACTCTTAAGATTGCCCTCTATGTGCAACTGTTTCACTTACAGGATAAAGCTTCCTTTGCACTGTCCCTTCTCTGGGAATCCTGATCTGTTCTGTTTATTTGCAGAAATTTCTCCTCAGCTCCTTGATTTAACTTCACTCCCTCATTCAGGGCCCTCTTTTATTACACATTTAGATTCCAGGATGCAGCTTGCCTTTTGGCAGTTCAGTGCCTCCCTTTTTCCTGAGGCTTTTCTCCCTCTAGTTACTTCCCCATTAAGGTATCCTACCCCAGAGAGCCAGATATGGGACTGCATATGTGCACTGCATGCCAACAGTTCTTCTATTGAACTGTAGAGGAATGTGTCTGGACCACCTGGGTATGTAATAAGGTAATGTAAACTTATACCTGTATCAGTTTGAAAACTTTATCATTATATGGATTGATTTTTAATTAAGTATGTGGACAAGAAATAGTCTAAAATATTCCCATAGAGGCCCAATTGCAGATGTTTAATTATTTTTCCCTGCTGTTAGCTGAAAAGCAATTGTTCACTAATAATGACTTTTGATTAGGTTTCCAATAAATATTGACCACTAAACATTTCAATTGAGAAATATTGAAACAAATCTATATAAATCAACAAGATAAACAATGTTAAAGCACGGTGAAGTTCCAATAGTAAGCAAGCCTAACGTACCTGAATAAATATTCTGTTCTGTATTCATATATTTTATATATGTGTACCTTTACGTGCATATGTACATTTGCATATATAAATATGGAAACACACACAGACATGTATATGTAATTTAAAATTCATTCACATAAGCCATATCCTGAATGTATAATAAAGGTAGCGTCTGCCCCAGCTCACGTAGGAGGGAGCAGTAAACCATCACTGGTTGGGAGGAGGCATTATTGAGGACGGCTCACTAGAGGAAGTGAGGTCTAATCTGAGGACATAAGAGCTAGGTCAGAGTCTGTTGTCATCAACACGGCAGTGTAAGGCAACTGCAGGAAAAGTCTACCCTCAGAAACAACAAATAAAATGGTTCATCTCATGTGCTTGAAACTCTGGAGGACAATAGAAGAACTTCATAAACACTAAATTGAACAAAAATGAAAAAAAGAACACCAAAAATGGTAGGAAATCTAAAACCAAGACCAGCCAGTCCAGACCCCTTCCCTTCATGCGGCCGCATGCAGCTTAGTACTCACTCACACAGAGGCAGCAAGGTCCAAGGACCTCCCGCTGAGGATCCCACTATATGCCGCTCAAAACAGCAACTTAGGACCCTTCACATATCTAGGTACAGGGACCCAAGGCCACAGAGTCACAGAATGGAATACAAGTGACGGAGTACTTGTATTCCACTCTCTCCCACCCCATACTCACTCTCCCACCTCTAAAATTGCTGCCATATGTTCTAACAAATGACTAGCAAAATTTGCATTTTCAAATTAAGTTTAGCTAATTAATATCAATGTAAGCCATGTAGAATAAATATCTTTATATAACAATATCCTAGCTCTTCTCTTTTTTAAAAAAATACCGTTATTTAGACTACACTCAAAGGAAAAGAAACACTTATGGAAACTAGAAAATGATACCTTCTCTTTATCCTCAATATTAAGAATACTTTGCAAAAATTTTACATTACATCAATAGATTTATAGAACATGTGAAACTAAGTTGCAGAGGTAAAGATATATGAAAAAATATATAATGAAAATAATAGGGATTTTGATTAATATTGATTAACTTAGAAGATTGACTATGCATGTTAAAATTTGTTTAGCCATTAAATATAAAAATAAAATATGTGAACCCCAAAACCATTAAATGAATAAGTAAAACTAGAACAACTGCATAACAGATATGAACAAGGAAAACACTGTAAAGAACTCTTATAAGAGATTGATAAATAATATGCTAGAAATATGCCAAATATATATTAATTATAATAATGTAACTTAACAAAAGAAAATGATTTACATTTTAAAATTCCACTGATATGCTATTTCCAGGAAACATACATAAAACACGATAAAATAAAGAATTTGACTTAAACAATGAGAAATGAGACAAGGCAATTCTTAACCAAAATAATGTAAGTATAGTACTAATGATATCAGTAAAATAAGGCAAAATTATTAAAAGAGATAAAGGGTATTAATAAATTAAAATACAAAATACTTTTTCAATATAGCAGTGAAGAGTTCTGTGACAAGCATGCTGCTAATCACTTTACATACAGTATGTTAGCGTATCCTCAGAATGTCCCTATTATTTAGGTATTATTAATATACCTATTTTTTTAGATCAAGAAGATGAAGGACTAAAGATTAAAAAGCTGGCAACTATTACATGATGATAATACTACACACATACAACCATGTACTCTATTAATAGTAATATATATTATAATATGAATATTATAAATATCATATATATTATAAACCATACACTATACTAAGGATAGTATAAACTTATATACACTATCAAAATTGACTCAAGAGGAAATAGAAAACATAAATAGAACTATAATTATTAACAAATTTGAATGAGTAATCAAAATTTTATAAGGAAACATAAAGTCAGGACAGATTATAGGGAATGTCTATCAATTTTTTAGGAAACAGATAACATGCGTATACCACAGATCACATCAGAAAATACAAAAGATGGGAAGCCCCTTACCACAGTTTGGTTTCAAGGGACCAGTATAATCTTTATAGTAAAACTGATTAAGGATAGAACAAGAATAAGTGGAATGTTTGCCAATCTCTCTTATAAGAATATTAATCTTATTTATAAGCATATATTAAAAAAACCTTAAATAGAATATTAGCAAGCAGAATCCAATAATACATTTAAAATCATTATGATTATGTAGCACAAAATTATAAGTAAAATTTACTATCTGGAAATTGAAATATGATTAGTGACATTAAAATTAAAAGGAAACAAAAAACAAAGATCACAAATAGATACAGACAAAGAAGACAGTCAAAAAATTCAATACTTATTCATAATTAGGAAAAAAAAAAGATCTTTCCAAACAAGAAATGAAAATAACTATCTTAACATAATTAAAGATATCTATTATCAGAAACATGCAAAAGACATCACACTGAATGGAGAAATTTTTGACAATATTTTGCTATACTTTTTAACCATTTCATAAGAGAAAACCGTGAGATATAGCCCCTGGAAAGAAGGAATTAATTAGCAGTCATTTGCAGGTGGTCAAATAGGAAATAAAAATTATTTATAGAACTATTAGCTTAGAACAAAAAAATTTCAGCGGATTTCCTATATAAAAGCTCAATATATCAAAAAAAAAAATCTGTTGCATACATACATACCAGCAATAGTCATTTAGGAAAATAAGTATGAATATTTTTTTTTCCATTCCCACTAGTAACAGAATCCATAAAAAAAAAAAACAGGGAATATTAATCAAAATAAATTCAAAACTTTTAACAAGAAAACTAAGAATATTTCATTGAAGTTCTTGAAGAAATGACTAACTATTTGAATATAAGTATTCTATAGCCATGGATAGAAATATTCACTATTTAAAAAAAAGCAAAACACTATTTTAAGAAAAGCAAATCTATAAATTTATAATTTATAAATTTAATTAAATGCCTGAATGTTTATTTCACGGGATTTGGTACATTAATCCTAAAATTCATATCATAAAATAAAGGGTGAAAATAATAAGACAATCTTGAAAAATGAGGAAAAGAGGAGGAAGAGGAGGTCTTGTTCTATTAAATATCAAATTTCTCATAAAGGTGTAATAATCACAATAATAACAATAAAAATATATACAAATAAAAAGACTAAAATATATACAAATACTTATTTAGTGCCTAATATGTACCAAGTTCTGCTCTAAGTAGTTTTTTTAGTAGTTTTTAAATAGCATTTCATTTTATATTTAGAACATATGAGAACAGTATTATTGCACTAATGAGGAAGCTGAAGCAACAAAACATTGCATAAATCGTCCATGGTCACACAGGTAATAAATGGAACCACAATTCTAATCCACAAAATCTTACATGACAGCCTGAAATCTTCACCATGTACTCTGCTGTGTTAAAATACTGCAGTGTCAGCACAGGAAAAGAAAAAAAAAAAAAAGGAATAAAATTGGGAGTTCGAAAATAGATCCAGAAATAAATGGAAACTTGACTTATGGGGTAGGTGGAATTTCAAGTTAGTAGGAAAATACTTGACCATTCAATAAATGCTGCTGGAAAATTTTTCCATTCAAGTGAAAAGTATGTAATCAGATCTCATATAAGGGTAGAGTTAATTTGTAGCTCTGTGCTTATCTCCAGGGATTCTAGAAGTCTGTTACTGGCCAGTGACCAGAATGAGCCATTTAAATTTTAATCTCCCTTTGAGGTGCTATGTATTAGCTTGTCTACAGTGTTACAGTGTTTAGGTTTGTGGAAAATGATGATATACACCCAGTTTAACTGCTTATACAGCCTGGCTTTAGCAATGAGACCTCGAGGATGATGAAAGACCTTTCTGTAGAGAGGTGTCTTACCTCTTTTGAAGCCATCATATATATGTTTTTGATTCATAATGTGAAGAAAAGTAATCCCATTTTACTTTGGGCAGTGCACCTGGCTGTTCACTTTGCTTGGAAGGAGACATGGCTGGAGGCACATTTGTATAATGATTTCATGGGCTGTTGCCAACATTTTGGCTGGATGGTCAAGGACTTGGAAGGAACATGATTGGAAAACTGGTGGCAAAGAGGTCTTCGGAAAAGTTATGTGGATAGGCATTTCTGAGAGGGCAAAAAACAAGATATATGTGTCCCACATGAATGCTCACTGGAAGTTGGCTTCAGCAGAGGAAGGTTTTAATAATCAAGTGGACAGTAGGACCCATTTTGTGGATACCAGTCAGCCTCTATGCCCAGCTACTCCAGTCATTTACCAATAGGCTCATGAACAAAGTAGTCATGGTATTAGAGACGGAGGCTATGCATGGGCTCAGCAACATGGACATCCACTCACCAAGGCCAACTTGGTTATAGACACTGCTGAGTGCCCAGTCTGCCAGGAGCAGAGACGAATACTTAGCTGCCTATATGGCACCATTCCCTGAGGTGATCCATCTTTTATCTGGAGGCAGGTTGATAAGATTGGACCACTTCCAGAATGAAAGGAACAGCATTTTATTCTAATTGGAATAGAAAAATACTCTGTATATGAGTTTGTCTTCCCTGCACATAGTGCTTCGGCCAAAATTATCCTCTATGGACATAAAGAATTATCCACTATCATGGTATTCCACACAGCATGGCTTTTGATCAAGGACTCTGCTTCATAGCAAGTGTGGGAATGAATATAAGATCATTGAATTCACTGGTCTCATCATGGTCCTCCCAATCCTGAAGCAGCTGGATGGATGAAATGATGGAGTACCCTCTGAAGACTCAACTATACCACCAACTAGGTGGCAATACCTTTCAGGGCTGTAATACTGCTTTCCAGGAAGCTGTGCATGCTCTAATTCAGCGTCCAATCCATGGTGTTGTTTCTCATATAGCCAGGTTCCACAGGTCCAGGAATCATGGGTGGGAATGGGAGTGGTATCACTCACGATTACCATCAATGAGCCACCAGAAAAATATTGTTTCCTGTTCCTGCCACCGTAAGCTCGCTGGTCTACAGGACTTCGTTCCAAAAAGGGGAGGGTTTCCATGAAGACACCCAACAATGATTCCATTGAACTAGAGGTTAAGACTGTCACTGTCCACTTTGGTCTCTTCATGCCTCTGAATCAACAGGCAAAGAAAGGAATTACTTTACTGGTTGGGGTTATTTATCTTGACTGTCGAAGAGAAATAGGACTGGAACTACACAATGGAGTTAAAGAAGAGTTTGCATGGAATACAGGAGATCTCCGAGGGTGCATTCTATTACTATGATCACTGGGACTAAAGTCAATGTTAAACTGCAACAATTCAATCCAGCTCAGACTACTGATGGCTCAGATACTTCAGGGATGAAGGTTCAGATCATACCACCAGGCAAAGAACCACAGCCAGCTGGGTTGCTATTGAGGGTCTAAGTAAGACGGGATGAGTAGAGAGAGAAGGTAGTTATAAATATGTCCTAGAACCACATGCCTATTACAGAAGTGGGAACTGTAATATCTGTGAACATTTCCTCCTTGTTTTATTCTGAGTATGTTTGCATATAATCATAGAGCAAATATCTCTGTTTTCTTCTCAATCATACCCCCTTATCTTATGACATAAATTGCATTAGCTTTATGTCCCAGTAGTTAAAGGATATCAAGTTTAAGAGCGAATATTATGCAAGGACTTGCATCCTATCCTTGGGAGAGTTAGTGGGTTTCCAATTGCATGCAGGATAGCTGGCATTGTTAGGTGAAAAATATGACTGTTACTGTTTTATTTAGAGATAAAGCATGGTTTAAGGAGATGTGTGTGGCTGCCAAGTTGACAACAGGCTGACTGTGACTGTTAAGCTCATGTGCCAACTTGGCCAGGTTATGGTGTCCAATTGTTTGGTCCAGCAAGCACTGACATGATTATTACTGTGAGGATATTTTGTAGACTTAAATTATCAATAAGTTGATTGCATTTGTGGCTGATTACCCTTAATTATCAATAAGTTGATTGCATTTGTGGCTGATTACCCTTAAAATCAACAGAGGAGATTGCCCCAAACAATGACAGACATCTCATCCAATCAGTTGAAGGCTTGAAAATGAAAAGCGATTTCAATACTCAGAAGATAAAATTTTCTTCTCTACTTCTGGCCATTTTCTTCTGGAAAATTCACTGAAAATCCTCAGTGGAGTTCCCAGCTTGTGGGTTGCCCTGTACGTTTGAACCCACCCCTTCCCATGGTCATGTGAGACAATTCCTGTAAAGATCTCATAATATATACAATATCTGCTCTTGGTTCTATTCCCTGGAGCCTTACATGAATATATATTGTGAGGTCTTTTGAGTCCTTTAAATTATCTGAGCATATATAACCATTAGAAATCCCTAACCAGCACCATACTAAATGTAGAGTCTAAATAGTAAAGCCTTAAAACTAAAAATAAAGTTTAAAACCTCTAGAAAACATGTAGTATAGTATTTTAGGAGCTCAGGGTAAAGAAAAAGAGCTTTCAACTGAGAAAAAATGCACAAACCATAAGAGAGAAAAATTGATAAAATTATATATATATATATATATATATATACAATACTTTAAAAATCTGAAAATCAAAAGACTAACAAAAAAGGCCATCAGTTGAGGGAAGATATATGAAATACATAGAAAATATTAATGACAAGAGAATACAAAGAACTTATTCAAATAAACCAAAGGAGCCAACCAGCACACCAACAATAGGGAGCTGGTACAAAGTCAATTTACAGCCAAAGGAGGCATGCATGCAAATAAATATGAAAAAGCTGCCCTCAGTAGTAATTAAAAGTCTCAATAAAAATGAAAAGATACCGTTTTAGAGGCTTTTGATTATAAAATTTAGAAGATCTCAAATGTTGACTAAGACAACAAAGCAATAATTCATATACACTTCTTTTTAGAGTGAAATTTGATGCAACTGCTAAAGAGGGGGTTGGCAATACTGAATAAAGTGTTCTGAGACCTCTTCTAGGTATACATCATTGACAAAAGTCTGAGGATGTACACAGAAACAGGAACACATATTTCCAACTATTTTTAGTAGAAAATTAGAGAAAAATTTTATTGTGGCTTATTCATTCAGCAGAATATTACGCTTCAGTTAAAATGTATGAAATGAATCTGTATGTGTCAAATTTATTAAAACAAATTTATGTTGTATAAATATATCAAGTGGCAAAGGATGCATACTGTAGAATAATACATTTATAAATATTAAAATATAAATTCCATATGTTTATAATATAAAAATGTAACAAATGCATCAGTTATGGATAAAATGTCAAAAGTTTATCTCATTGACATTATATTAAACATGCTGTACAATGTAAGAAGTTTTGATGAAATTGCTTAGTGTAGTCATAGTTACTAGTTATTTATTTCATTCTAATTTTACTGGATATTAGGTATAGATTTAGATTAGCTGAAGTCTAGGCATAGATGTAGATATGCAGTATAGCTGAAGCATGGATATTTCAGGAATATACCTATTTTCATTAAAATTCTAAGAAATAACTATTTTCAAATAATTGGAATACCACACATTCTTGACTTCTAACTAATAATAAAAGCTAACAATCATAGGGCACTTATAATAGGCTAGTTACTTTTCTACATGCTTTATAAAATATTAACTCATTTACTACTCAGAGAAATTCTCTGAGGAATATGAAAATTACAAGTGAGGAAGCATATAGAGAGAGTTTAGGAAACTTCTCAAGGTTGCAAAACTATTATGCTATTAACCCCACAATCTACTGAATCTCAATGTGCTTTAAACATGAGTTGACTTTTGACTGTCATTGGGACCTCCAGTCATTCACTCCACAAATTACTCAGCATTTGCAAATCAGCAGATAGAGTCCTCTCTAAAGAAATACGTCTTCTGAATCACTTAGATTTTCTGGGATCATGATGTCATTGTTGATTTTCATTATTACCACTTTCTTTTGTTAATTAGTTCTCTTGTTTGGCTGTGAGTTTATAATCATTTGTTTTATCTCATTTTGGATGTCGCTCTGTTTCTTCTATGAGTCTGGACCGATACTCCCATTTATTTCTGCTGCCAATAATGAAAAGTTAGAAAGATGCTATTTACACATATTATTTTCAATGTAAATAGTTAGCCACAGCTGCTGCCATTTTCCTAATTGTAAGGCAGAGAATTGAGGTGGGAGTATGGGGGCACAGAGATATCTATCAACTCTCTAGAAATTCAGAATAAAATATGAAACAAGAACAAGAAGGAATAATTTGCTTCCATGTCATCATACTTAAAATTGGACAAACTCAAATAAATCCTAGCAATACCTAAAATGTGCAATGGACATAACAGTAAGACAGACTTGGCATTAATAAATTTAAAAGTTTACACTTGGATGTGATTTTTCAGAAATATTCTGTTTGTCTGGCATAAACAGTCAATACATTGATGAAACATACATTATGAACTAATATAATGTTTTCAATTTCAGGAGAATTTCTTTATAGATGTTTTAAAACTTAGCTTATAAGTACACTGAACCAGTTAAAAATTAGTTAAGTGAAAATATGAATCTTTAAAAATGTTTTCTTCAATTTAATGCTTGTGAGATTAATCCATGTTAATATGTGTGACTCTAGTTCATTCATTTTCATTGCTGTATAATATTCCAGTTTATGAATCTCTCCCCCTCTCTCTCTCTCTCTCTCTCTCTCTCTCTCTATATATATATATATATATATATATATATATATATATACATATATCACAATTAATATATCCATCTCCCATTGATGGATATGTCAGTTGTTTCTTTCCTCTTTTTTTTTTTTCCTTCTCTTTGGAGCAATGCTCTTTCCTTCTACACATTCTTGGGAACACAAATACATACACTAGGGGCATGATTTGATGAAATTTTACAACAAACAAAATGATGATATATTGCTAAAGAACATAACATGTAACAAAATGATAAAGACCTTTATTGAAAGAAAAAACACCAAAGTCAGTATAATAATTATCCCTAGGAAAGGACGGGGCTATAGGGGCTTTTAACTATATGGGTTGTGTTGTATTATTATACTAGGATGTGGATATATGTGATTATTTGTTTTATTCTCTTTCATTTTTCATGTCCCTAAACACTCCATAGAATTCCAAAAAGGTGATCCCTTTAGGTAAAAATATGGAGGTAAAAAATAGTCTAAAGGGAAGTTTATCCATTTGAGATTCTATGAAAATGACTTAGGAAATTATATTTTTTGGGTAAAGCCATTTCTTACATGTCACTACTTGTGTCAAATAGATTAAAAATGCCCCCCCCCCCCGAGTCATTCCCTCGTCTGGTATCCATCTCCTCGGGAATGCTCCTCTCTTTGAGCGTGACCTGGATCTACTGACCCATTGCTAACAAGTAGAATACAGCAAAAGTGATGGAATTTCTCCAAGATTATGTTAAAAAAAGACAGTGTGTCTCTCAGGTGCTCACTCTTGCTGTCTTGCCTGCTTCCTCATAAAGAAACTGATTGCCCTGTTGTGAGGTACCACATGGCAAAGAATTGATATCTCTGGCCAAAAGCGACTGAGGACGTGAGGCTTGCTATCAGCCATGTTGGTGAATGCGGACGGGATTCTTGCCCAGTTGAGCTTTGAGGTGACTGCAGACCTGGCCAACAGGTCGTGAGAGACCCTGGGCCCAAGGACCCAGCCAACCGTGATGGAATTCCTGGCACAGATAAACCATGAGATAGCAAATGTCTGCTGTTTTAAGGCACTAAGTTTTAGGGTATTGGTTACACAAAAATGGATAACCAGCATACCATTCTTAGAAAAGAACCTTAATTAGGCTCTGAAATAAAAAAAAATATTTCTTGAGCGGTAAAGTTAAAAAGAATGAAAACTAGATATTCTTGATACATTGCAAAGTTGATCAAAGATCTGTTTCCATCATGACAGAGAAAGGAGATCAGCAAATCCTACACCCCTTGGTGCCCCCCGAAGCAACAAAAACTCTTAATACCTTAGAAATTGACCAAGGACATAAAATAAACTGAGACCCACTTGTTCATGAAAATTACCACATTTCATTTAAGAACAACAAAAATCTGTGGTTTCCTGCCTGAGGCCATTCACCGCCACCAGATTGGGCTATATATTAATTTGAGCAGGCCATGGAAACAAGAAGTTTTGCTGCTGTTGCTGGAGAGGGTTGATTTGATTGGAAGTTGATGTCTGTTTAAAGGCAAGCAAATATGAAAGCCAACAGTGCTGATATTCTGAGTTTGCAGCTCTGACTGGGTCAAGCAATGGACCAGCTGATTAGTTGGGGATTTAACAGGAAATCCATGGAGACCCTCACGGAAGCCTTGATTAAATCTCCACCAATCTTGGGTTATTGGAGGCTGTGCACATGTGCAGCAGAGACCAGACATGCCGAAGTCTCCCACCTGGCTAGCACAGACATACACACGTGGAGACAAGAGGTAAGAATGCCCAGTGGAAAGGAAAGAACAGGGAGGAACTGGAAATGAAATCAATGAAGTGAAAAACAAGAAAGCAGTAGGAAAAAGCAGAAGTTGATTCTTTGAAAATATCAATAAAATTGACAATCTCTAGCCACATTGACCAGGAAAAAAATGAGGAGACACAAATTACTACATCAGAATCGAAAGAGGACATCATTGCTGACCACATCAGGTATTAGAGATAGGATAAGGAAATAGGATGAATGGCTTCATGTCAAGAAGTTAGACAACTTAAATGCAATGCAAACATTCCTAAAAATAGAAAAGATGGTAGAAAATCAGAATTAATCTATAACATGCAAGTAAATTGCGTTAATAAAACCTCAGCACAAATGAAAAGCCCAGGCCCAGCTATATTTGCTGGTGAATCCTATTAAAGATTTAAAGGAGAACTAATACCAATGCCTTACAAACTTTCAGAACACAGAGGATACACCATGCTGTAATTAATTTGCTAAGGCCTGATATCAAAGCCAAAGACATAGCAAGAAAAGAAAACTAAAAACCAGCATCCCTATGAACAAAGACACAAAAATAATCCTTAACTAAATATTAGTAAACTAAATTCAGTAGCATACAAACACAGTTGTGCACTATGACCAAGTGGGGTTTCTCTCAGGAATATGAAGGTATTTTAGACTAAATTGGCATAATACACCTATATTAATACAATAAAAATCAGATATACAATCATCCCAATAGATGCAGAGAAAGCACTTGAAATATTCAACATCCATTCCTGACGAAAAAATTCTTATTAAACTGGGATTAGAAGGGAAATTCCTCTATCTGATGGAGAACTTCTACGCAAAATGGTTAGCTGACATTACACTTAATGGTGAGAGCACGGATGTTCTCTTATGAAGATCAGAGACAAGGCAATGCCACCTGTTCTTGCCATTTCTATTCAATACTGCGTTGGAAATTCTAGACAGAACAATGAATCCAACGCAGTGAATAAAAAGGAACGTGATACGCAGATCGGATAGGAAGAAATAAAATTTTCTGATTTGTCAACAGCGTAATCACATTAAATCTTAATGCATTTTAAAAGGACTTCAATTCTTCAGAACTCTTTCCTCATCCTCCCTAATGGGTTAAGTACCTTTTATCAAAAAATGAAATAAAGTATAAAAACACCTTTAAAACTACATCCTACGCAGCTATTGCTCCGTTTTTGTTCATAGTCTGTTATAAGTTGAATTGTTTCCCTTCAAAAGGTGCACTGATGTCCTAACCCCAATTCCAAGAGTGTGATGTTAATTGAAAACAAGGTCTTTGCACATGTGATTAGCTAAAATGAAGCCAAATAGGGGTAAAGTGGGCTCTAATCCAATATAACTAGTATCCTTATAAAAAGAAAGGAATTTGAACACAAGGTCTGACAGACTGGGGAGCAGGCCATGTGAACTTTAATGCCAGTTTACTTTTCCATCACCATTCCCATTGGCACCACCCGCCCCACTCATACCTCTACATGTGGCCTCTGTATGTCAAAGAACTTCATGACACAGAACCAGTCACGTAACTTCTACTTACATTTGATGAAGAGTTTGTTACTCATTTAGTCCTTGGGAAAGGGACTTCAACAGATACAATCCCAGGACTAAAGGATCATCATTCACTCCCTAATGATAAGGGATTAGTAATATAATAATATTCTATGATAAACACCTTTATATTCAGATGTTCCTATTTTACCAAGAATGTACAAGGAAGAATGGAATTAAGACAACATATTTGGAATAAATTGTGGGTATGAATAAGCTAGTACATGGGACTGAACAGTGTCCCCCCAATTTCATGTCCACCCTGAACCTATAAATGGGATCATTTTTGGAAATACGGTTTTTTGCAGATGTGATCAAGTTAAGATGAGGTCAAACTGTACTAAGGTGGGCCAATGACTGGTGTCTTTGAAATGAAAGCAGTATTTGGAGACACAGGGAACCAGACAGGAAAGCACCATGCAAAGGCTGAGGCACATATTGAAGTAAGGATTTTATGCACTAAGGAACAAGCAAAGAATGATTCTTCCCCACAGGTTTCAGAGGGAACTTGACCTTGCACCTTGATTTTGGACACCTCTACCCTAATATAAGAGAATACATTTCTGTGGTTTAAAGTACTTTGTTACGACAGCTCTAGGAAACTAATACATAGTCTGCCTTTTAGAGTTTCTTCTAAAAATATCTCCATTTCCTAAACTCCCACTCACGCTGTATCCCATGTCTTCCATCAAAATTGCTCCTATGAAATCCACTAGCGGGTACCATATTGTTTCATATAATGGACTCTCCTCTGTCTTCCTCTTTTCAATCTCTCAGCACCCTTCAACCCACTAATAAAAGTCCTTTGGTTTGTGTGGAAGCCTCGGTTTTTTTTGTTACATGATAACTTATTAGCCATTCTTTAGCTGGTTTCAGCTCCTCTACAAAATCTCTCAACTGTATTTTTCAAAGGGTAACCTTCAGCCCTCTTATCTCTTTATACTCTTGTTCTAAGTGGCATTATGTAGTCTTATATCTGTACAGTAAGTTTGCATTAAAAAATTCCAAATTTAAGCCTATCGCCTATCTATTATTTCTGTATTCCAGACTATATAAGGCTTATATGCAATATCTACACTTGTTACCTCACAAATATAACCAATCAATTGAAAGTTTCAGTTGACTCCTCCAAAATAAATCCAATTCTTTCAACAATAGTCTTCCCTGTTTAATGAAATTTCACCTCCATTTATCCAGCAGCTCAATCTCTGTTGCCCAAAACAATAGATGCTAGCCAAACATGGCAATTTAACGTAAATTAATTAAAATTAAAAAAAATCAGTTCTTCACTCATACTAGTACATGCTAAGTGTTCAAGAGCCACGTGAATCATGTCCTAACCCCTGTTCTTGTGAATGTGAACTCATGTGCAAAAAGGATCTTAAGAGATATTAAAAGATATAAGAGAAACTAAATCAGGGTGGATGTTAATCAAATATCTAGCTGGAGTCCTAAAAGCAGAGGAAATTTGGACACGGTAGAAAAAAGACAAGGAGATTGAGAGCTGTGACTGAGGCAGAGACTGAGTTATGGACAGCTGGCAACACAGAATCGAATGCCACAGGCTTTGGGGGAAAGCATGATCTTACTAAACTTTGACTTTGGACTTCTCACTTTCAAAACCTTAAGAGAGACATTCTTGTCACTTAAGCCAACTAGTTTGTGCTACTTTTGAACAGCAGCCTTGGCAAATTAAGAGGCTACCATATTTGGCAGCACAGAATAACCTTTTATCATAACAGAGAGTCCTTTTGCATACAAATACTCTACACAGAATAATAAAATTCATTCTTGATTTCTCCTTTCCCCTACTTCTCTATATTCATTCACACAGTAGGAGCCGTATCTTTGGCTTCCAAATTATATTTTGAACATTTCTACTTCTCTTCATTTCCACTATTCCAGACCACCAAATTCCAGCACCATCCAAATTCCAGACCACCAGCTCTCGCCTTGATTCCTAAATTTCCCCTTCAGTTCTATTACTATCCTCTATCTTCTCACTGCTATGCCTGTAATACCTGAAGTATTCTTTATTGCAGATCAGATAATGTTATAATTAATTGATATTATTCAAGGGTTAGCCATAGCTCTCCATACAAACAAATGATGACTATGGTCAACAAGACACTGATTAAAGCCTGATTACCTTTTCTTAGTCATTCCACACTGTTCTTAATCCTTCCAACCTGCCAGCCCCCCAAATATTCATAAACATGCTATTTATTGGTCATGCTGTATATTAGCAACTTGGTTTTCACCTCCTTAAATGGCAAAGCTCTTTCCTTCCTTAGGCTTTTGTAACAGCAAGCCCCTCTTCCAGGGATACTCTTCCTGTGCTTTTCATGTATGGCTCTTTCTCTTTGTTCCCGTGTCAGCTTCAGTGCCAGCCCCTAAAGACAGTTATTCTATATTAGCCCATCATTTTTTAACTCCATGTGAGTTACACTCTTGGAAGATTTTTTTTTGTTAGTTTCTTTGTGACTTCTCTATCACCATGTTTAGTAGAGCAGTGACTGTGGGTTTCCATGGATGTGTCCACACAGAAAGTGTCCAACAAATATTTGTAGAATATTGACTCAAGACCAAAGAAACAAGTACCACTGAATACTTAAAAATATTTTAATAGGTGAAAGTTAGCTCAGAGGGAAAACCCAGACTCCATGCAAATACTCGTTTTCTACCATGCATCCTACGTATCCATCTGCCCTGATCTTACTCTAGCCTCTTTATGACACACAGTTACACACACATACATACACACACACTCACATATGTACACACATCCCCACATACTCAACAAGCACACACTCAAGTTCATAAACAACTGATAATCAGTGCTGCTACTGCAGATTCTCAAAGTACCCAGGTAGTTTGGAGCCATCAAGTGGCTTCTTTGTGAAAAGTTGCCCTTAGGGAGACTTGACAAATGAAGTATAAATGCACCCCAGGGGATCCAGAATATGGTATATTCAACTACCCCTCCTTAAGATACACCAGAATCAAAAGGTAAAAGGGAAAATATTATTTCTGGCAACCGCAGCTGCTTATATGAGTCACCTGGCGTTTCTAATCTCCCAAATGCAATTGTCTGAATTGTCAGGAATTGTCTGAATCCGCCCACTTTCCCCCCTTCCCGTCACTTCATGAGTAAAACTGTTTTCATTGCTTTGCAGATTTAATGATGACCGAACACAGGCCTGTGTCATTAGGCAAAGAAGCATCATTTAATTTTAAGTCCAGATCTGTTTTCTAAACCATAAAAACAGCTACTTTGTGCCCTTAATATGATCTCAGATTCATGACTTCTGATGTGTATGTCTAAAGAAGCTTTCAATCACTATGTCAAGTGGGGTATGGACTTAATTTGTCTCAAATCATTTTAGGTGGTCTTTCTCATGGATAGGGCCATGATTAACACCTAAAAAGCACCTCAGGAAGCAATAAAAAGGAAATAATGAGGTTGTGCTCCAACACCCTAATACAACGCCACTCTTTTGATTACTTCTCTAGAATTTCACTCATCTGCCAAATCCCATCGGTATCTCTCATTTATCTATCAACTCAGCTGTACAGTAGGAGGCGACATCTTACTGAAGTGTTTAGGCTTCTAGCTTCTGTGTTTACTGAGCGAACAGGTCATGGTACATTCAAATCAGTTTGACAACATCCAAAATGAGGGTCGAGTCGATCCTGGACAAACCTGAAATGTGCAGGGTCTCCCTTTTGTTTCCACCGGGGGCCTGAAATGGCCACTTTGCTGATCTAGCAGCTGGAGCCTAACAACCATTCGCAATGCTGCAGAGTTAAAACAGTGCGAATGTGTAGCAGTAAACACAGTCTCCCATGAAAGCAACTCAGAAGCGGCCGCCTGTCCTTGGCGCTGAAGTGTTAGGCACGCAGGTCATGCACTGCATTAGCACATCTGACATCAAGACATGCATCGTTTGGATTTTTTCTCGTAATCTCTGGTGAAAACATACAAACATCAGAAAATTCAATACACAGCTTCACAGATTAACTTGAAGGTAAGGTTAAAGTTACTAGAAATGAAACAATCCTTAAAAGATTATCCTTATTTATATTTTCAAAAATGCATCTCTACAAGATGCCCCATCCATAAAATTTGTAACATTTAGTTTCATGATATCCATAAGATAAGATTACATAAACTCTATTGAATGTTTTTCTTTCCTTTCCTCCATCGATGAGATGAATGTTATTGACAGAAATCTTTCCCGTGAAGTTTTTTGAAAAGGTTCATTGTAGGACTATCTACGTCAATTTTCTCTCCAGATGTATAGTGGAATATGCTATAATCGGCTAGGGTAATTAAGGGAAAATCTAATGTATGAGACTTGTATATGCACGAGAGTTTTCAATCTTATTACACTACCATATTTGAAACAATATAGTTAGGGGTCAATTCGTGCAGACCTTTCCCTTTTATTAGCTTGGATTTTCAGGAGACACTCATTGATTCAACTGTTTGAAACTGTATTAGGTTGAAACTTGCTCTATAAGTTGCTGTATTAGATTTCGGGAAGATGTCTAGTTTTTCAACTGAAATATTTAAAAAAGCAATAATGTAAAACATATTGTATCATCTATATTAGCTACAGAATTTACATATATATACCTATCTATCTTTCTATGTGTGTATATGTGTTTGTGTGTGCTCTTTTTCCTTTAGGACTAGAATTCTATGAATATTAACACTTCAGAAATGTGTAAACAATATGGAAAACCTAGAAATATACTGCCATGCTCTTTTACTTCTTCTATGAAAGTATTTAAAAGTATTCTTTAAAGATCAAGAAAATGAACTGCTGTCATTTATTTCAAGAGAGCAAAAGTTGCCTTCCATATAAAAATTAACGTCTGATTCCTTAACAAAAAAGGGAGAATGCTAGAAACATTTACCACCAATTTTTAATAACAGGATCCACCATTAGAAATATCTATCTTTGGCTCCCTTTTTCTTTTCAACTTTTCAAAACTTTTCAAAAAGTTTCAGTTGTTACATCTATAGTTTGACATCTTCATTTGATTAAGTATCTGTTAACTACTTCTGTATCACCTAAGTCAACTACTACAAAATAACTCTATGCACATTAAAAGAACAAGTTACCAAACTAAAAACAATAAGTTCTTTCTGAAATTTCCCACTAATAATGGTTTGATACTTATCTACATATTGTTTCAAATATCTGCCTGTTTTCTGCTGGGCAATCTTTGCAATCAACAGGCACAAAGTAGTTAAACATTAAAACCACTGTTGCAATGAAGTCAGAAAATGCTCTATAATGTCACACATCCATTCTAGCTTTCCTTTCCAAAGTGAGAACAGGGTCAAATTTATCCACCTGTGGAGAATAGTTAGTAGCAAGAAAGAGAAATCTAGATGCTAATCAAGATGCAGTATACTGCAGCTCATGCAAATGAGAAAACTCTCCCCAGATAATAAATAATGGACTGACTTCATCTTATTGAGCATATTGGAGAAAGCAGCTTCCTTAGCATGTAATTAATGAGGTCTCTGCCTTTAAAATCTGAACTGTACACAGATGTAGATATTAGGTTCTTTGTGTGTTTTCTAATTCTTTAAAGAAGAACAGCAATTGATAAGAGTAGATCTCCAGTACATATTGTTTCGAATTCATGGTGCAAACTTAGATTTCATTTAATGACTGTAAAAAATTGCATAGTGTTATTTCACAGGTGTGTTGAGTCGTTCTTAGTTAGGTATTACATGAATCTTAAATGTCTCAGATAAGTCAACCAGCTAATCTTTATCTGATTTTAGCAATGGTGTCCTCCAACCAGCTGTCTACAAAACTAGACTGGGAATCACTACTGTACACAACACTTTCCCCTGGGCTCACCAGCAGGCCTGTGAGTTTGAAGGCAGGTGTCATCAATACACTTTCATGCGCAGAGCTATTTGAAGTTTTCCATAGGACTGGATTCAAATCCCTAGTCCAGGGAAACTTGTGACTCTTAATTTATGTAATGAGCTGTGAATCATCCTTCAAGACTTATCTTAAGTAGTCTGCAACCTTCTGTCCCAGAGCCAGAGATCTTAACCCTTGACTATACTTCCTCATTTTATACTCATGTTTTGCAAAGTGCTACAAGCTTTTCAAAGATGTAGACAACTCTCGCTCAGCTTTGTTCTCTAAATGTATAGGGTAAAATAGAGGAGGGTGTGATTATCTTGGTTCCTGTTTCACAGGGACAGTGAGCACAAAATGAGTTAATGCCCATTATTCTTGACCCAGGGCTCCTAGCATAGAAGCCAGCTTAAAGCTACTAATAGACGTCTAATGAGACAATGAATGGCAAGAGGATTTACTGTGCCCCAATTAGGATTCCCAGTATATCTAGACTTCAGGAAATGAAAAAATTGCACTCCCTTCTTTGTGTGTTTATTGGTGGCCCCCTCACATAGTCTCTGACAATGGCATTTTAGTATCTTGTCACTTGATATTCATTATAAAATTATTTTAAATATGTTGAAACAATAGCAGTAAATTGTAAGAAGACAGGTTTCTAAACTGCAAGCCTTCTATTAATTTAGCCTTAGGGGATATTTATAAAATGGTCATTCTGATTAGATTCATCTGGATGCAATATTTTTCTAATTAGCCACTAGGAAAAAGCAGTGCATGTGTTCTGAACACTTTGGAATAAGTTATTCAGCAATCACCTGCCCAGCACACTGTATCTCAGAGGTAAAAAAGGAATTGCTCCAGATATGTTTCACCTTTACATTTCCATTTTAATATACTGTATCTTGGATAAGAAAATTATAATCTGCCAATACACATACATATATATGTATATCTGTACATAATCTGCATAGATAAAAATTAATCACTAGTGGATTTTTGATAAACAATCTCACTTAATTCATTTGATTTATTTTTACCTTCTTTATGGCATTCAAGCATATAAGTTGGGCCTTTTATTTTGGGGGAGTGGGTGCATGGTCCAGGAATTGAACCCAGGTCTCCTGCATGGAAAGCGAGCATTCTACCACTGAACCACCAAAGAGCTGGGCCTTTTAAAAACACTTATATTGGGGTGATTTCTTTGCATAAGAGTTAGTACAAAAGCACTCTCATTCAACATGGTTAACTGGTCTCTTGGGACCTCTCTAAGAAGCATAGTTTCAAGAAGCACTTGGGTTTAAAGAAGTAAAGTAATCAGCTCATAATAAACCAGAAAATCACAGCAAAATTGTAGCACAGAATGGAAGTGTCAAATAAAGGGATGGCACACAGATAAGGATGTTTTAGTTAACCTAAGATTGTAATTAGATGAGATCTCTCTCTCACTCTCTGTGTATATGTATATTTATTATAACATATCACTTTCCAATTTAAGTATTCTGTAATTATTACAGCACTAATGGGTCTGAGATAAAATTCAAGCTCTCACTTTTTCTCTCCTGTGCATTAAAGTACAATTTCATATACACTTCAGTTTATCTATTAAATAGAGTACATATATATTTTTAAAACCAATAGGGAACAAATTTGCATTCATTGAACTTTAAATTGTAGTCTTTTCATGGGCACTTTACTTAGATTTCACATTTTAATGATGATATTTAATTCTTCCATTTTCCATCAATGTTGGTAACAGTTTTCATTTCTACTGAACAATCATGGAAAGAATTCTTTTTACAACAAAATTATGGCTTAATGGTTTCAAGACAGTAATATTCCAATTTAACTAGGGAATAGAGAAACTATTATTAAGTCCTCAAGGAATACTTTTGAGTCCTTCTATTAATTTAAAATTTCAATCTCCTGAGGAAACATTTTGTTAAAGTTTGATAATTTTAAAGTCCATCATCTATATCTATAGTCCTTCTCACTGTTGAATGTGATGGACTATTTTATTGGGCTCCATGAAAGTGATAAAGAATTAATATAGACTTACATCTACAAAGATTAACCATTCTTATACTAAAGTTTCATTCTATATTCAGATTTGGAAATAAACTGGTGCTTTTAAACATAAAAAGCATATAAGAACAGATAAGTTCAAACAGTTCATGGATTTTTGTTATATATCTTGAATTGGAATTTAACAGGCTATTGGAAAAATGATTCAAAGTTTGCTTCAGCCCCAACTGACAATCAGAAAATCAGGGAGACAGCTGAAGAAAAGTAAATTACATGTTCCCTTCAATCTGTGGATTACATTTTAAGTGCCTGAGACCAGCAAATAGCTATGGAAAGTTATTTTTATTCCGAAATCATGCTAAGCCAAAGGAAATAATGAATTAAAAGACACATTTAAAATCAAGTTTAGATACAAAGGAAAAAGTCAGCAAATAATGATTTTTGAGCATGCTATTATCAAAATTAATTTGAATTTACTGGCAAATTCCCATATATTCTATTTCAGCACATTCTTGTCATTTGGTCTTTAAATATTGGGCTTATAAAGGAAACTTTCCAAAGTAAGGAGCTCTTTATATCATGATATGGTAAGCTCTTTAATCTCTAAGAATACTGCATTCATAAAAAGAAACTATATTTTCTGCTTTTATTTATTCCTTTTTAGGTATATTAAACTAGAATGACTTTAAGCTAAATAGTTTGCCCTTGAGTTGAGAAATTTAATGTTAAGCACCAAGCACATCATGCAAAACACAATCTCTATTCATTAAATATATTATAGAAGGAGCACCAAGTAGTTGTAATAGTAATAGAATAATAGTAGTGGAAACAGAAAAAGCAATTATAGTAGTGTTCTTTTTCTTTCTTTTTCTTTTTTTTTTTCAATCTATTCAACCCAAGAGGATAAATCTAAGTTAACATTATTGCATAACATTTACTGAACACTTACTATATGTTACACATTGGAAAAAAAAATGTGAATGTATTTTCTTATTTAATTCTCAAAGAACCTTGACATGTAGTAAGCATTATTCTCATATAATACTGGATAGAAAAGCAGCTTTCAAATTTTCAGTATACTTTGTTTAAGATCAAACAAATTCCAAGAGATGAAGCCAGAATTTTATCTGCTTCCAAAGCTTATGATTTTCACAACCAAATTACAATGCATATTAACTTCAGATAACATGAAATTTTATAGGAAAAACCATAACATTACTAGAGTTAACATTACTAGAAGTTAGAGTTAACATTACTAGAAGAGAAGAGTCAACATTACTAGAAGAGAAGCATAACATTAACAAGCTGAAAAGACTAAATAGCAGAGTTTATTATATTTTCAACATCATAAAATATTAAAAATATATATATTTTTTTATTTAAAAGTAGTCTCTCAACATTTTGGGATGGTTGGTGCATGATCTACAACATGGCTGTAGGTTTTTTTATAACATATATTTATAAGCGTTGGTTGCCCATATTAAATCTAGCCTTGACAAAGTATTACATATCTGTGCTATACAATTCTAATAAAGGAATATTATTATCAGGAGCTCAACTTTTATGGTAAGCCAGAGTTTTGGCCCCCTAAGTACTCTTTCATGATGACATTGCGATGACATAATTGTGAATGACCCCAAGGAATTCCTTCCAAGGGATTTACTCTGATACAATGGACTTCCCCAATTAATCTTGAAGAATGCAAGTAATGGGAGAATAAGAGAATCTTATGAAATGGTTGCTACTGCACTTACAAACAGGGAAAAATTAAGGGAGAGGCGATACGTGAAGTGCAAGGACATCAAAAGAACAACCGAAGGTTAGAATTAATTCCATGCCATTGACCAAGCCAGGCACAATGGAAAGAAAACAAACACATAAACAAATATCAGACTAGAAGCTAAAAACCAATGATCACAAAATTATGCTAATATGTTGAGAGTGCATTTAATCTAAAATAAAAACAAGCACATAGTCACGTCTTGTCATGACATGCTTAAAGCAACAGAAATGATTTTTTAAACATCAACTATTTCTGTCAAAAATGTTCTATTTGATGATTCTGGAATGAGAGGATTAACTAAAAGCACCACAATAGTCAATTTAGATTATAAGATTTGGGTGCTGTATAGATATGATAACATACCTGTAAAATACCATTGGTCATGTAATCGGCCAGGTATACATTTACGCTGTACTATTGTTTTTTAAAAAAGAGTTAAGCATAACTTTAAAATTACATCTCTACTGATGTATAGAATTATATACAGTATGTGCATTTCTTCAATGAACCGCATAACTTGATGTATTATATAATTTTATGTAGGATATATAAAGAATGAGCTTTATGTAACTTAGTCCAGAACAAATGGTTGAAACAGCAATTTAATTTAAAAGGTAAAACAGTTGTTTTACTTTTTAAACTTCAGCCAGTGATGCCAACTTTACCACACCAAAAAAAAAAAAAAAAAAAAAATCGGTAAAATGATGGGAAAAGTACTAACCACATAGTAATACAATTTTGATGAGAAGTTCATAAGAATACTAAGTTAAATAGGGTTGCAGTTTTCAAGCAGGTTCGTTTCTTGTTCAGCAATGTTTTAAATTTTTATCTGTCTTTTATATTTAAAAAGAATTGATGAAGTATTTGCAGAAACAGTAAAAGCACCACGATTGAAAAATCAATGATAATATTCTGCTAGATATATAAAATAAAAATGAAGTTTGAAAAATTTTAACTATTGTTTCACGTTTAACTGTAAAATAAACAGAAAAGTCAGTATAGGTAATTTTTCATTTCTTAAAATAACATCCCAGTAATTCTGACTATTTATTATAAGAACCATTACATAACACTCTAACTTGACAAAGCTAAAGCAAGCACCTCTGGAGAAAAATTATAAAACATAGTTTTGAAAGTATTTTTTTTAACTAATTTGATACTTTCACTATTTTTTTCTTGCCTTAAAACTATGCATTTTAATCAGAAATGACTGGCTACCACAGAATGCTATTGCTAGATAGGACTTTTGAAAAATATTCCTTCCAACTCCCTCATTTCAGGGTGATAGCTAGACCAAAGCCATACAAATAATGACATATTAGGGTGAAGCCCAGCTTCATGATTCATGATTTTAATGTGTAACACCATAATTTGGATCATGGTAGGATAAAATATATGCAAATAATATTTATAACATAAGAACCCAGCATTAATATATAGATCCATTACAAAGGAATAATGGTGAAGGAGAGAGAAAATTAGGCAATGGAAAATCTAAACAGATAAGAGCTGTGTGGTAGATTGAATTCCATGGTGTGGCATTTGTATAGCAGCCTGGCAAACGAAGATACTTTTATAGTAGGAATGTGGAGAAGTAAATAATATGGAGAATAGATCTATTCATTAACGATATAGCAGCAGAATTAATGAAACAATTAAAAATAATATTGTATTTCTAAAACTACTCTCCTTCTACAGAATTGATTTGATTTATTAAAGGCAATAAAGTGATAATGCCACAACTTATTTATCAGATTGATTTTTCAAAATGTACTTTTAGTCATACTCACCCTCATCCCTTTTCCAGTACTTATTGCATCATCTGCTAATCAAACTTCTAGAGGAACGTTATAGCTGTTCTTTCTCTCTACCACGATTCCTGCTGCTAAACGGCATGAATTCAGTATCCACCATCCTTATTCTACCCAGCAAAATCCTCACCCAATTCAGTCTCTAGACTTTGAGATCACACGAAGGAATTCTCTCTCTGCAGCTTTAAACCAGATGGTCCTTTTCTGACCTCTGCCTCCCAGTCTTTCTCTTTTCTTCTTGCCTGGTGAACCTACTCATGAAACCAACTAGATGATGCTGCTGTTGCACAAGCATCTCTCCAAGTAAATGACTTTTCTCCTGCGTCTACAGCATTTGCCCTAAATAGTAGAACTTTCTTCTATTTCTTCTCTATCCTAGCCCATGCACCTACATTCTCACTAAATGACTTACCTTCTGTTTTAACAGATCAAAAAGGCAATCAGAAATAACTTCCTTCAACTTCACAGCCCGTGGCAAGCCACCTAATTTATCTGTACCTTCCTCTGTCTTCTTCCCTGCCTTGTCATCGGAAAGTAAGAAAGTGAGTTTATCCTTATATTATCTGAGTTTTTGCTTAATAAACTCCAGAATCTGAAGCCTGTCAAATATCCTCTTTGTCTTGTAACACTTATCTTTCCTTCTACTTGATTTGATGATTTGTATAATGGGACTTGTATTTAATGAATTAATACATGTGGACATTTAGCACAGTGTATGGCACAATGTAAATGCTATGAAAAACTGCCTTTTACTGTTTGTATTGTAGTAATAGTATTAGGAGTAATAAAAAAAGAGCAATATAATTATTATAAACAAAATGACATCTATTTCACCTACACATAAACAAATGAAATCACTATGATACATCCTACTGGTTCTTCCTGTCCTTGGCTTCCTCTACATATCTTTTTATTGAGCTCTTTCCATATCAATCCACATCCTAAGGGATTTATATACTTGTGAGGATTAAATGAGAAAATCCTTGCAAAGTTCTTAACACTTTGAAAGGCAGAGAGTAAGCACTCGATAAATGTAAGTAAAAGTAGTTGCAGTGGGCCATGCGATGGTGGCTCAGGGACAGCATTCTGGCCTGCCATGCTAGAGACCCGGTTTCGATTCCCAATCCCATGCAAAGAAAAAAAAAAAAAAGTAGTTGTGGTGATTTGAAAAGATAACAACAACTCAATGGATAATATTATTGTCCCTTTACAGGAAGTGAGGTGATCTAGTTTGCTAGCTGCTGGAATACAATATACCAGAAATGGAATGGCTTTTAAAAAGGGGAGTTTAATGAGTTGCTAGTTTACAGTTCTAGGGCCGAGAAAATGTCCCAGTTAAAACAATGTCCAATCAAAGGCGTCCAGGGAAAGATACCTTGGTTCAAGAAGGCCGAGGAAGTTCAGGGTTTCTCTCTCAAGTGAGAAGGCACATGGTGAACACAGTCAGGGCTTCTCTCTCATCTGGAAGGGCACATAGTGAACATGGCATCATCTGCTAGCTTTCTCTCCTGTCTTCCTGTTTCATGAAGCTCCCTGGGAGGCATTTTCCTTCATCATCTCCAAAGGTCACTCTGGCTGGTGCACTCTGCTTCTCATGGCTATGTCGTTCTGCTCTGCTTTCTCTGAATCTCCCATTCTCCAAAATGTTTCCTCTTTTATAGGACTCCAATAAACCAATCAAGACCCACCCAAATAGGTGGAGACATGTCGTCCTTTAATCCAGTTTAACAACCATTCTTGACTTAATCACACCATCCAGGGAGATGATCTGATTATAGTTTCAAACATACAGTATTGAATAGGGATTATTCTACCTTTATGAAATGGATTTTGATTAAGACATGGCTTTTCTCGGGGGCATACTTCCTTTCAAACCAGCACATAAGGCAACTTGCCCAAAGTCACAAAACTTGTAAAAGATGGAGCTGATCTCTTTTGATTAGATTAAAACATTGCTACTAATTTGTTCAGCACTCACTACTCTTGGAACTTTGCCACTAACTTACTGATTTTTAAACCAACAAGTGTCTCTTTTGAAGGATCAGAGACGTAAACATTAGCAGTGCTGAGATTGATGACAATCCTTGTTGCCATTCCTCCCTAATCTTCTGCATCCCTAGTATGGCTCTTGTCAATAACAGTTAGGAACTGACCTTCCTGAACACTTCCTGTGGGCTAGCCACAGAGCTAGGGGCTTCACATGCGCTGGCCAATTGCAACCTTACAAGAACCCTGTAGAGCAGTTATTACTATTTTCTCCTTTTTACAAATAAGCAACATAGGTTATTTGCGATTCAGAGAGTGGAAACAGATGGATTATACGGTTGTACAAATTATACCGTTTAACAAGTTATGGATCCAGGGTCACAGTCCAGCAGATTAGCTTAGTGCCTGTACTTACAACCATCAGACTTTCTTGCCTGGCTCATTAGTGGCAATCATTGACACCCAGGACATGCTTGTTGAACAAATACTTTTGCTACAAAATTATTATAATAATAAAAGACAATATAATGTAAAGGTAAATCTTTGAAATAATGAAAACGAACTCTTTTCTCTCCTGGTTTTTACGTAATTGAAAGGAGTTCCCAGTTTCCATGTCTGAGTTGAAACTAAACAATTTGCCTTTATACTTTTAACATATAACTATTCCTATTATAGATGCAATCATGGATATTGCCTAGGCACCAAATAGTTACAAAGATTGAGATATTTCTTATGTAAGTATATGAGGTAGAGATATTTTAGTAATCTAAAGTCTGGTATATTAGAGTAATGCTAGCTCCAAGGAGATAAATCTTTAAATATACATCTTTTATAAGTGTTCAGGGTAAAGATGAAACCAGGAGTAGCGCAAGAGTCCACCAGACTTCAAAGAAGGGTGACGTTTTCCATGAGGGGGAGTTGGTAGTGCATGGGGGAGGAATTTGTTGTTTGGTTCCTGCAAAGAAGAAAGAGAAGGAAGCATATAGGGGAGCCCGGCATACGTATGATGTAGAATATTGGGATGCCCTGAGAGGACACGCAAAAGTAAGATAAACAATTCCACCAGGTCGATTTAAAGTTGTCCATATGGCTGGAATGCCAACTCGGCTTCCATCGTATCTGAACCACTCTCAACAAAGTCTACTAATTTCATGGAAGATTGGTAAATAGCGGAATTTTTGTGTGAATGAAATTGGCACCATGTTTCGTGTTTTGGGCCAAACAGGATGACATAGTGACTCCACCAGAGACGCAGAATTCTGGAAGAAGAGGGTTTATAAATAAGGGTGATTTAGCTAGGGCAAAAATTGCATGACTTTGAGACTTTTACCTGGATTAGATTCAGGATATCTTGGGCTTTCACCAAGGGCTTATGGAGACACATTAAAAAAAAAAAGTTCACAGATATTAAGATATATAACCAAAGATGAGAAACACAAAGTAATTTCAGGACACTGGGAAAAGATGAAGTTTCTCCAACAATACTTTCTGAGGATACATGGTGATTGCAATGAAACAGATAAATGTCTCTGGGGCCATTATGGTGGTGACTACAGGAAAATTATAGGTGGCACAAAATAATGTTTGAAGAGGGAAAGTAGGCAGATAAATATCCAGACAGAATTGGAAATGAGCACAAATATAGCGAACATTTTGAAAGGGCTATACAATTTCTATTCGAAGGTGTGCAATTTAACAACTCTTTTATGCACACTAAATGTGGCCATTCCACCTTGTTTTGTCTATCAGTTGAGTGAAAATTCCCAGTTATAGTGATTTGTTTCAGTTTTAGCACATCACCTTATGCTCACCTTGCAGGAGATAGTATATGATAGGTGACAAAGCTAAGTGGTTATGGATTTACGGTGGTGAGGGGGAAAATTCAACAGCAACAATTTTCTAAAAAAACTTTGTTATAAAGTTATGCAGAAGATCTATACCTACATGTCCTTTCAATAAAGTCAACACAACTTCAATGAGACAAGAGATTGTGAGATGGAAAAGCAGAACTCGAGGCCAATGTACTTCAAAGACACACTATATAATAATCAGTTACATCATTTCAGTTAGACATTGTGTTCTCTTAAAAATTACAGTACAGAGAGTGTATTTTGATTTCATATGCTCCATCCTCCTCCCTAGTTTCTGCACACTCTCCATTCAAACTGAATATTGTGCTAATAAGAGTGACACCTCAAAAATGTGTGTTCACTAAATAAATTAGCTTGTTGACAACAGTTTGAAACAGCAGCTCAGGCTCGCAATGTTTTGCTGAGTTGTTGACAAATGATGTGCAAAAAAAGGAGAACTTATCAGGGTTTTTCATTACCAACATTATCTTATTCTAAGACAACGTCACCCTGATACCAGTAGGAGCAAAAAAATTAAGGGATTTAACTTCTAGTTCCTTTTACGCCTTCTCCACGCTGTGGCAACTTGGATAGGCTATTTAAATTAGGAATCACTCAAGTCACAAGTACAGAATAATAGGCTTCTGTTTGATTGCCTTTTTGCTTTCAGACCAGACCCTTCATCCACTGACATTTCTGATTATTTTTTTCACAATACAGACTTCAATTATGCCAACTCTTAGTTACTATTTCCTCCCCTGAAATTCTATGATACAACTTCTTTGTTCCTATGATCTTTCACTTATTCTTACTTCCAAAAGCAGCTGCAATCTCTTAGTGGTCAGAGAATATACTTTCTACATTTTAATATCTCAAAGCTTAGTGGATGGTCAGAAAAGTTTCACTGATATATGATTAAAATTATCTCAGAACTGACCTCAGGAAAATAAATACTTGATTATCAGAGTTTTCTTATCCTTCAATGCCCACACATATACCCAAAATCTTCATTCTAGTTGTTTTTTGCTTATTTTGAAGCATCCTTTCAATTAAAATAAGTCATTTAGTATCAAATAATTTTAAAGAACTTTACAATAATTAAGAGTGTTTTGCTCTAACCTATTCATTTGGAAAACAAAACAAAACACCAAGACTCATAAAACCCGTCACTTTGCTGAATTCATAACTCAACATGCATCAGGGCTGAGAAAAGACCAAACGGAGCAACGCTGCAATATTAGCTCAGCATTTCAGCAACAAGGCACGTATTTTACCCCTGTTCTGCTGGACCAAACTCCCACTGATGATAGGATTGGTATAGTTGTGTCAACCACTCTATTCCCGTTACTGAACCACGCAGAATCTGCCCCACAGTAGTCATTTGATAATTGTTGAATGAATATGAATAGACACTAAATATAACACCATAGGAAGTTAACTATTTCTCCTCCAAAAAGCGCTATTTAAAAGTATTGTTTATTCAGATGTCAGCCTCTCATTGAAAACATTGCTCCATACTCATGGAACCAAAAAAGGAAAGAAATAGTTAATATTCAAATGCAAGGTTTTTTTCCAAATACAGACACTGAGCTCTCTCAGTCCATGGCTGTTAAGATCTCACATCACCTGCTCTCTGTTTCCCTGTCGATATATGGGTGCATGCCAATATTTCTTTGCTGAATACTTTCAGTAAATGTGTGAAAATATAACTTCTAAGCACTAAAACACCATATAGAGTTTAAATGCTATTATTTAGCATTTGATATGCTTGGGAATGGGTAATCATAGAGTTTCATTTAAAACATGTAGACCATTTCTAAGAATTCAGAGGTCTTAAAAGAGAGGCTGCAAGTCCATAGAAGTGAGAGTATAAAATCCAAACTCACATTCTGAAAGAGATAAGAGCAAGCAGTTGGAGTTTTCCTCTGAGCACCCTTCAATAATTGACCAATACCTCACAAATATATGTTTCTCATTCCCTTCTGTAAGTTCTGCACTAAACCAATCATTTGGACAGGGGTATATTAAATAATGACATAAGGCATTCTCTGCTCACTCAGCGTTTACATGACTTTTAGAAAAACAAAATTAAGAGGCAGTGAATCTTTTAAAAATGCAAGGCAACACACAACTATTAATTCAGGTTCAGGGTGCTATATCTACAATACCACAATACTTTCTACACAATTCTGATATACAAAAAGTTATAAAAGAAGGAAGTGTTTCCATAACCCATTTGGAAGCACAATGTGACATAACCTGAGAATCTTTTAATGGCAAGCTCTTCCCTTGAACAATTCGAGACTATTCATAAAGCTCATTTATTCCAATTTGCGTTTGGCCTGGCTCACAGTAAAGCGAGAACCCGTATATTAATGTCTTCCTTCGCTGACCCAGATCTTCCTGATGATGTTGGGAAACTATTGGCACTGTTCTAACATCTGAAAAGCTCTGAATCCTGAAATGGCCACACAGTTTCCCAGTTCTATGGCCCTGTAGCATAAGAAAGCAGATTATCACACAATTGAGTTATAATTTTTTTAAGAAAAATCAAAAGTTATTACTTCTGGGGAAGTTGATGAGGAAAGGGCTCAAGCAGTCAGCAGGGAACACAGAATGGACTTTGGAGGGCAGGGTTGATTGAGACGTGGCTGGAACGGGGGGACAGGTTACAGCTGCAGGCACAGCCCAAGTACGAGGTGGAGGCAGAAGCCCAGGGTCTTCAGGCATCTTGAGAGGGCAGGCAGCAGGGATGGGGTGAAGTAGGACTGTGGAAGGGGGCATGGGGAAGACAAGATAAGGGAATGTTGTTTCAGGAGGATGAGGTATTAAATTTCAAATAGGAAGAAAACAAAGACGAGGGACTTGGATTTTCATTAGTGAAAAATAAGGAACTAATATAGAATGTTTGGTGACAAGCACTTCGATGAATACTGAACTTAAGGGAGAGTGATCTGGCAAAGACCCGCAGGATAAATTCAAGAGAGAACTATTATAGTTGGGGAGTCAGTTGGGAGTCTTATTGCAGGAAATAGAGGTGAAGGACAATGAAATTAAGTAGAGGAAATGGGATAAAAACTAGAATGTGTTATCCTTTCTCTATCTTAGCTCATTCTGAATATAGGAAAAAAAATTAAAGCTTATCTTTATGTTTCACCCTACATTTAGGATTAGGATTTCACCTACAATCTTAGGATTGGCCAAGTGAGGATGTTTGAAATCAAACAATCCCTCTCATTCAATGCATTCACAGACATTTGGATGTCTTGAATACATATTTGTCTTGTAGTTGCTTCATGAAACATGGGTTTTTATATTCTAACCTTCGTTATAAATTCAAACAACCATCAATGAAAACTTTTGACTTAAGATGCCAATATTTTCTGTTACTTTAGTATCTGATCTATGATCACATCAGTATGTTTCAGAAGATTTAAAAAAAAATGTTAATTAAGTCTCTCCAGTAATCAGGAGAACAGAACAAAGTTTTTTTTGAAAATAGGAGGTATCAAGGCAAGGTCAAATGTCTTCTCTGATATCCTTGGCCAGGCTGTACATGAATAATTACTTCTTTGTCATCCTTGGCCAGGCTGTACATGAATAATTACTTCTTTGTCAAAGGGTTAAAAAAGAAATAAAATCAGTTCTTGCCTTAAAGTTAGAGCTAAAAATCATTTTAATTTCAATGAGCTGTTGAACATATATAAATGTAATGGCCTATGTACCCTCTCTGAAAATCCTTCCACCTCATCCTATAAAGTTAGTCAAAAATTGATATTACAAGTTATTTGGCCTGTCTGATGGTATATAGACAGAGTTGCAGAAGTTACCAGGTTTTGTTGGACTGTTATAAATTTAAACTGGATATTATAATACATTATGAAGACATTCAGCTAATGTCTTAGTCAGATGCTGCCCTAGAGTACTAAACATTCAAGTAACCAATGATTTTTCTATCCAAACTTCTAATTGTTCTTTTCAGTGCGACTCAGAATTTTGCATATTTAAAAAAAATATTTGAAGTATTCATTAAATATCCTTCTCTATATTTCACTCAGGCCACTTCATTAGCACACTTCATTTGTACAAATTATATTTCTTTCTCTAATTTTTTTCTTTCTTTCTATTTAAGAAAATAGAAATGCAATACAGAGTTGACAGAAGCAGGCTTTGTCCTTGGGGAGAATGCTTGATTCAGAGGGTTCATGAAATGACTGGAAGTCAGAACAATCAGTGTTCATCTCCATTCTATTGTTGACTCAGCAGGAACACACACTGGTCATTTAACCTTTGGCTAAAGAATTGCATATAGCCAGTGGTCCACTATTTTTCTTCAATTTGTTCATTTATTTTGATTTTTAAGGGCCTTTGCTCAGTTTGATCAACAGATCTAACTCTTTAAAATGGCAGATAAAATTTATGAATGATTTTTAGATCTGAGAGAGACCTTTGCTGAATTTAGATTTAAACATTTATTTTTTTCTCTACCGGTAGCAATAGAGAACAAATTGAGGACAAATTTCAACATAGGTGTACGTTAAAATACTCTTTGACATGCCACTTTTCAGTTAATAAGTTTGCCTTGGAAGTGACAGTGTTTACCCAAGTAGCAACCTAGAAATTAAATGTATGCTGGCATTTAATCATATTCACTTTCTTGAATTCTTTAATGCACTTAGTGGAAGAACATTATAATTAATGTAACATTTTTTATTATTGTTCCTTTAGTATATTTAAATCAAACTCATTTTACTCACTAGTCTAGTTTTGAACCAAGTTCTTTTTTTATGTCCGTTTTTCAAATCTACTGATTATAAACCTCTTTAGTACCAGAACCTTGGATTTTAGTTTTATGTGTCAGCAAAGCACAGGTAGAGAGTTTCCACAGAGTGGGTCCTCAATTACCACTGCAAACTGACAGAGTCTAACTGAAAGTGGCCTTCCAGGACCTCCAGTCCAGCCGGGTTGCAGAACATCTGGTATTTAGAGAATCAGGTTGAATGAGCACAACCTAAAGCCAGTAGGAACAGGTGCAGAGTAAGTGGGGGAACTTATACTGATTGGATGCCTGGGGGATATGGGAAGGATTCCAGTAGGTGTTCTATGGATTCATTTTAAGAGAATGTATTTGACCAGCAGTGAATGAATAACAATCAGCTTGATAAAGATGGTACTAAACCAATTTAAAAGGCACTTTTCCCTTGGTCTCTCTGAATAAGAAGCAGTGAACAGATCTGAAATAGGCAATGTTTATGGGGGAGCTAAGAAGAGCTAAATCTTCTCACACCCAAGAACATGCTGTTCAGTTTCCACTGAAAACCACTAGACTCTGACATTTACAAATTAAAGTAGATGTTATTAGTAGAACAGAATTAGAGACGAATGAAAGACTCCTTCTCTAGAGAACAATCCAGAAGTTATACCTTGAAATTCATATTGGATGAAATATTTGAACTTATTCTTCAATACTTAGCTTTAGAAATTAAATCTGATTTGTCTAAAGTATATTGAAAAGCAAAATATAAAACTGAACCAATTCAATGTACTAAACTTCTCCTTAAGTAAGGTAACACCCACTTCTTTTTACATCATTTGTAGCAACTTCAGATGAATAAAAATTTGATTCTCCTCTGATTGACAGAATTTGAGCAATATATTATAAAAACTCTGAGAATTAATAACAGAATGGAGTAGGTGCTATCAGTGCTACATTCTTCCATTTAGATACAGCCTTACTCATCTTGTCCCCCACGAGAATGGAAAAAATAAGAAACCAGAAAACGGTTCAGCCTCAGAAAGCATTCATGTAGACTTCCAACTGGGAGAATTTTCAGACCAGAAGTGTCTCCTATATTTGGGAAAGAGGTAGAAAAATTGGAATCTGAAAAATTTGTAATTTTCCACTTTTTTCCCATTTTGTGCATGTACTCAATAAATGGATTTTTAAAAAATAAATTTGAGGATGTCAAAGTGTGCTTCAGCCAAACCATTCAGATGTACCAGGGAGAACCAAAATGAGCTACACATTATTGAAGAAACGCCACCACGTCATGAAGACACGAATGCACTGTGAAAATGCAGAGCAGATGAGCAGAGGAACCAAGCAGACAGCAGTTGGGATATAACAAATATCTCCCCAAATACAGTAATTTAGAAAGATGAAATAAAAAATATTTTTTCCCATGCAACTTCTAATCCAATTGTTCCTGGGCTAAAGGGTTTCCCAGGAAAGGGAGGGCTGACTCAGAAATTCAAATTCTTTCATCTTGTGGCTCTAGCAGCCCTTGAATCCTCAGACACTATCACTGGAGACTTTGCAAGCAGAAATGGATAAATGAAGACATGTGCAGATGTTTTATTCGTTCAGCCTGGATGTGGCATATATCATTTCCATCAGTCAAAACTAACCACATGATCCCACCTACATGTGCAGAGACTGGCAAATAGAGTTTAGCTATGTATCAAGGAAATAAACATTGGTTTAATAAAAATATAGAATTAGTGTACTACCTGTCATGATTAATAGTCTGAAATCTGGAGATGTGTTTCTCATGCAGCATACCACAGGCATTTGACCCTGGTCTTGCTACAGGGAATATTTTTAGGAAAAAAATTAGATGAAACCCAGAGACCAACAGTAGTTTTAAACAAAGTAGACAAACACCAAAAAAAAAAACCCTAGACTGAATAAATAGGAAATGGCATTCCATAAAAATTATATATTTAAAAATCTTAGCATACTTTTTCATAGTTGAAAATTAGTTAATATTTGACAGGAATAAATATAAGATTCTGCCTTTGAGTTCATGATTGCACAAAACATTGTTAATAGGATATCAGTTTTTAACTGTTTGGAAAAAGTTGTACCAGTAGCTGAATATGAGTCAACAAAGTAAAATATTGCTGTTTTAAAATACTTTTTAAAAACTAAATGCCAACATTTTTATTAACAAGAATTCTAACCTCTTGATTACAAGAACTAAAGTTACTTCAGTATTCACTGCATAGATCAGCTCATATTTAGGTTTACTAAAAAGTTTTAAAGAAACAATGAAAGTGCTGAACATATAAAGAAAGTCCCCAGAAAGGTAAAATATTTTGGAAAATATATAAAAGACAATAAAATAAAGTGGAGATAATGAATTTTGGAAAAAAGGCTTAAGAAATCCAAATGCCTGTGTTCAAATATTCAAAACAGCCACAATAAAGAGAGGGGCGACATATGTGGTGCAATGATGTTACAGGAAAGTCAAGTCCCGCACAATATAAGAGAAATCTAATAAGTTTGCACAAAAATGGAACCAGCACTTTCAGAAATAGTGAATGGCTTGACAGTGGAAGTATATTAGCAAAGGCTAAGTCTGTTTCTGTAAGATTTAGCCAGGAACTTAAACAGGTTTACAGGAGTGTAATATATATCTTTCTCTACCTGTTCCTTATAAGATTAAAGGAATCTTTGCATTTTCATCATCATATTGATATGACGATGACTATGCTCTCTGAGGTTTCTATTGTAGAATTTTTGACTAAGTTTACTTATTAAGATCTCTGACACTATTTGGGAATTAGATTGGTTTTGTGCCACATGAGTAAATAACCCTGATAAGCAAGCATTCTTTGCCTGCAACTTACACAAAATTTCAAAATTTTCTCTTGAAATACATTAATTGGCTAATCACCATGACAGCATTACATTTTAATGAACATCATAATTACCACATCAAACTTTATTAAAGTCTTACAAACCCAGTTCTGCACTTACAGGAGGCAGGTGATAGGAGAGACAATTATCCTTAATGGGATTAACTTGAAGCATTAGTTTTTTTTCTCTAGAGTTGGCTATTAGTCATTCTAGCTGTTTTCCTTTTAATCAGAAACCATGTTGATGGGTTCAATAAAAGTAAAGTCAAACAACTCATTTTCAATCATTTATAACTGGGCAGTTTATAATTCTTTTTAACATAAGTAAATTATATTTGGAGGATAAATTAATAACATGTCATTCAAATCTCCCACTAATTTTTCAGGTGAAAATGTGATATAAAAAATAATCTAACAGACAAGGACAAAAAACAATCATGGCTTGTTCTGAATATAATGAAATGCAGCGATCTCCCTGAGTGAAATTAAATTGGGATATATGATTCAGAATAAGAAAACTTTCAAAATGTTTACTAGATATTGGAAAAGATTTTTTTCTTGTGTGAATACACGAAAAGTTCTTAAGCTAATGCCTCTAAATCTAATTTATTTTTGAATTAAAAATAAGTTTTAATCATACCTTAACCTTTAAAGTTGTATGACCTCTATTACCCTGTGAGCAACACAGAAATGGATGAGAGTAAGTGAAAGAATTAGAGGAAAACATTTTCAGAAAGTGGTTTAAATGAATCTCAAGGTGCCAAATAGATTTTGGGTGAGAACTTAAAAATTTGGCATGCCTACTTTTAGTTTATATAAAATAAACATTGTTTTCCTTCAAAGTGGTGGATATTGTGGGGGGATCAGTGAATAGCTATTGCTTTTTACAGAGGCCCAAGGAAGCAATATGAATACTTGGAAAATACTGACTCTCACCAGGAAGTCTGCAGTCTTAAAATGAAAATGTCTTTATTTTCTTACACAAATGACAAATCATCAGTCATACGATCTAAAAATCCTGGCAGTAAAAGTTCAACACAACCTGGCAATCCATCTTTCAAACTAAGTTCTCCATGCACCGTTGCCCCAAATACTGTTTGTTTGCTCTCATTCTGTGCCGTTAACCCCTTTGGCCAACACATTTGCCGGCCCACCCTCTCACCGATGCCAGTAGAAGATACGAGACTCCCAGGTCAAAGACAAAGGACTTCATTACTCAGGTCACGACCAAAAGCATGAGCTTCATGTTTATATAGGGTCGCCCAGCTCGGGGGCAAGGGGGAAAGGAGCAGCCCGGGTGAATGCTGTGCACACTGCAACAGAGTTCAGGAGATTCTCAATCTCCTAAAGTTCCTACCAGCAAATCTGCCCAATCTTTCTCCCAAGGGAAGACATTATGTCTATTTTCCTGGTTGGGAAACAAATCTGCCCTCTGCCCTGGAGGCAGACGCTATTTCTATTGTCCAAGGCTGTTTGCTATACAAGCATCCCTGAAAAGAGAGTCCAGGATGAAGGCTGTCATAAGACAGAAAAGTCATGGAGAAATCTCCCTCAAAACCCATCCTTCAAACTGCAATGTATATCCTACTGCTTTCATAAGGGGCCACAGTAACCTTTAACTTCCGGCACTATATTTTCTATGCAATTTGGCACACCATTCATTTTCGTGTGACATCATTTATAGTATTTACTTAATTGCTTAATTTTAGTATTTTCACTTAAAAAATCCAATATTGTTCTTTGTCTTTTTAAATAGTTTAAGCTTCCTGATGGTACAAATTATGCAGCAAGTGTCTCTGAAGACTCACAAAATTTAATGGAGCTATATTTTGAGTAGCCACTCAGATATTTGCTGAATGAATGAGGAGGATAACAGCAAAAACTTATATTTTAAATGTTCCTTACTAAATAATGTGTAATCTATTGGTAGTGGAGAGTAACATGATAGAATTTTATTCTATGAAGTTTGGGAAAATATATATTTATCGGAATGTGGACTCAATGTTCCCTTGCTATCCCTTATCCTTTACTTCTGAATTAGCATTTTTTCAGCCAATTTTATTTAGTGTCAAATATCAAGAAACATCAATTACTATGAAGAATTAAAGAAAACTGTGAATATAAATCTAGCATAAAGTTTTAGGGTTGAGAACAACCCCCTGATAAAATTTGGAACCGAATTAGTTCTGACCTTTAGGAGCATAATAACAGGACCTTAAAATTAAATCTTCAAATCTGGATTTTATGAATTAAAATACGTCTTTATCAAATTATGTATGTACATTGTTTAAAAAGTCAAATAACTATTCCAAAAATACCAAATAATTATTAAGAAATACTGCTCCAGGTATTTCAATGCCCAAAGACAACTTTTTTAATGCTTTCTTAGTCCTTCTTGGTTTTACTTTAATAATTCTAAATACTTAATTTGCTATTTATAGATTTTTTTTTTCATTTTCAGAGTAAGACTTATAGATTCTTCCTACAGAAGAGGAGCCTTTAGGCTTCTCATACTAACACCCTCCCATCTTCTATATAGTTACAGCATAATTCTGGCGAGATCGAGGGCTTTTCTTATTTTGTTTATGCAAGCACTGTTCACAGTTGAATCTTGTAATATATTTTAACCGCATTTCACTTCACAAATCTGTCTTTGCCTTAGTCGGAAACTCCCCCATTTTGTTTCCTGGATTTTGCATGCGCCCATCACTGCGATATTATTAAGCTTTCCATGAGAAGTGTCAATTTCCTCTCTAAATCTTCAGGTAGCCCGCTAGGTACACTTCTCTCTTGAAGACATCCTACCCGCAGCTTCGCTCCTCTAGCTTCAGTCTGTCCTGGGGAGAGCCAACCAAACCTGTAATCACTTCATTATCATCCTGGGATTCCCTCCGTAGTCTTCTGTATGTGATCTCCTATCTTGGGGATTCTATGTCTGCCTCTCTTGGTTCACATCCTTATCTAGGCAGAACATGTCCAAAAGCAGTGCCCTGAGAAAGAGTACATGGGACAGTAACTGAAATCTTACAGCCCTAAATGTGCCTTCCTTCTTTTCAATATTTGCAAAAGTAGTCTGCTTGTGAAGAAAATTCTAGTTTGGAAAGAATTTCAAAAGCTTTACTCAATTGTCTTCTAGTTTCCAGATTTCTATTGAGAAGATCCATGTGACTATTCCATTATCGCAGCACCATTTGCTGAATATTTTTTTTTTGGGGGGGGGGAAGTGCATGGGCCAGGATGCATTGTCTCTGCATGGCAGGCGAGAATTCTACCACTGAGCCACCCTGCAGCCTTCAACACTACTGATTCTTTATATGGCTCTATTTTGTAAAAATAAAATAAAATAAATCTGAATATCTTTAAGATCTTTACTTTGTTCCTAGGGTTTTGAAATTTCTTGTTGATATGCTTTGTTTTCTATCTAATTTATTCCATTATTCTATCATAATTTCTTCACCTCTATTTTTCTGTCTGGAATTCTTAATATTCAAATATTAGATCAGGAAGACTAATTCTCTAATTTTCTTCTCTTTCTTATGTTGAATCTCTTTAAGTTTCATTTTGCTATCTGTAAGATTTTTAAAATTTACCCTCCAATCCTTCTATTTTTATGTTTAATATTCTAAGGACTCTTTGATATTACCTGAAATTTCCTTTTTAATATTCTCCTGTCCTTGTTAAATGGATGAAATATTTTCTCTTTTATTCTGAAAATAGTTATTATAAATCTCATTAATTGTTTTGTTTTGTCAGCAACTCACTTCCACCCCACACTGCATTATCCTTGTCCCCTAGTTCTTTTTCCCATTTCTTAGTCTCTCTGTTTCCACTGAAAAACTGTCTCACATTTCTGGCTAAGTAAACTCTTATCAAAGAGCTTACTAAAAGTTCTGTTTATCAAATAGTTGGTTTCGTTGTGAGTATATATATATATATTTATACATGGGCAGGCACCGGGAATCAAACCCCGGTCCTCTGGCATGGCAGGCAAGTATTCTTGCCTGCTGAGCCACCGTGGCCCGCCCCGTTGTGAGTATATTAGCTGGGCTGTTTTGCCTCAGCCCCTAGTTGTCCAAACCTAGTTTTTCTTGGGTTGGTCAGTTTTGCCAGATGAGAACCTTCCAATCTGCTGATGATCAGCATTATTAGAATGAAGTGTGAGGTGGTATTGTAATTAATTTGTCAACGTTTACATATGAACCTTGATTTAACCATGGTAACTATGGCACTGTTGCCTCTTCTTTCAACATTTTTTTATTGTGAAATATAGCATATACACAAAAAAGCAATCAATTTCTAAGCGCATTTTAACAAGTAGTTATAGAACCAATTTTAATGTTCGGTATGGGTTATAGTTCCACGATTTTTTGTTTTTTCATCTAGCTGATCCAAGACACTGGAGACCAACAGAAATATCAATATAAGGTTTTAGCAGTCATACTCATTTGCTAAATCCTATCTTCTCTGTTGACTCTTCTTTCTCTTTAAATAACACATATACAGAAAAGCAATAAATGTCATAGTACATTGTAACAATTAGCTGTAAAACAGATTTCAGAGTCTGGTATGGGTTACAATTCCATAATTTTAGGTTTTTAAATTTCTGGCTGCTCTAAGGTACGGGAGGCTAAAAGAAATATCAGTATACTGATTCAGCACTCATATTTATTTGTTCAACCGAAGCTTCTCTGTATATACAAACTCCACCATCAACTTTGATCTTTCTCCTAGTTTTTAGAGGTATTTGGACTATTCCCATTCTAACTTTCGCATGTTGGAAGAGGCTGTTGAAAATATGGGATAGGGGGATGGAACTAATTGATGTTCTGGAGAGGCTGGCCCTCTGCATTTCAGGACTTACCTGGTTCAGGGACCCATCTGGAGAGGGTAGGTTTTGGAGAGTTACCCTAGTGCATGGAGTCTTTATAGAATCTTATAAAATGCCCGAGGTATTCTGTAGGATTGGTAGGAATCATTTTGGTTGGGGTTTGGCAAGTTATGATAGGCAGCAATGCCAACTGAAGCATATGTAAGAGTGACCTCCAGTGCAGCTTCTAGACTGTATTTGAACTCTTGAAGGCACTAATACCTTATTTGTTACACTTATTTTCCCCCTTTTGGTGAGGATGGCATTGCTGATCCCATGGTGACAGGGCCAGATTCATCCCTGGGAGTCATCTCCCATGCTGCCAAGGTGACTTTCGTCCCTGGATGTCATGTCCAATGTAGGGCGGAGGGCAACGGCTTCACTTACAGGGTTGGGGTTAGAGAGAGTGAGGCCACATCTGAGCAACAAAAAGGATCCTTTGGAGGTGACTCTTAGGCATGCCTATAGGTAGGCTAAGCTTCTCCACATAAGCTTCACAAGAGTAAGGTTCAAGATCAAGGGCTTGACCTATTGATTTGGGTGTCCCCAAAGTTTTCTTAGTTTAGATGACTGAAGCCTTCTTAGTACAATGTTTCTCTGGTTCAGTATCTCACAAAAATAAATTTTTAATCTTCCCTTGGAGTTGTCTGGGAAGCCCATGGCAGTGGGTAGGGTAGTGATTATGCATTGTGCTCTGTGAACTGAGGAAGGGGATCTTTTGTGTAACTGCTTCTCATGGAGACCTTTGACCAATTCTCCATCTTAGACTCTGTATCCTCACTTTAAGAGGTAATTTGTATACTTAATTCCTGAGCTTTGGGGGGTTTTACACACGAGTATGCCTAGTTATGGCTTCTATATCAATAGTTTTGATTTCAGTTTTCCTTGCTATGCTAAGCAGTTGCCATTTCCTAATTTGATTTGTTTTTCTTTTCAAATTTATTTTCTTCTGTCATCTCATCTCCCATCACTTTATAATTGTGAATCTCTAACTTTTGTTGTTGTCGCTATAATTGTTGTTACTATTGTTTTATTCTATATTATTGTTTTATCATGATTTCAATAGGGGTGAAATAGAGAACACATATGTAGCAAACAACAGTAGAATTAAGTCTACATGTTTCCCTAGAATATATAGCTATTAATTTTCAGACCATCTCCCACACCTTTCCCTGGCAGTTCTCTTTCCAACCAAAAGAAGAAATATAATTGACTCTCCTTTGATCAGAAACATTTGTGCAAATTATGTCAGATTTTGAAGGAAAAATTTAAAGTTAAATGCCTGTGAAATATACACAAGCATAATTGTGACAATTTTTATATAGTAACAGAGCAAATAATTTTTTTCTTAAAATGGCAAAAATAAAGGAAAATTTGGTAATAGCTTTATAAAACCTATATAGTCTAACATTTCTCTAGTAAGAAATGTTAGGAAATTATGTAGGAAAAAAATTATAATACAGACTATTACATCTTTCCAAAGTGATCTAAATGTTACTTTTGCAGTATTTTTGTTTTTGTAAATATTTCAAAATATCTAACAAAATCACCTCACTATATATCAGTGTCAGCATTGTAGCAAGTTCCTTCACTGAAGCTAAATTTTCTCATCAAAATAATGAGAAGTTAGCAGTAAATTTTATTGTAGGTGGGATTCAGCTATAAGTCTGGAAGCCTATGATCAAAACATTGGGGTTTAATGGCAGCTATCCATTTTCACAATTACCAAAGCTCCCAAGGCTGCCAGGAGAGTCATACACTAAGGGCCAGTTTCTTGTGATAATCTATATCAAAGGGTTCAATGTTGAATTCTAACATTATTCATTGGAATTTTTGTTAAACCCAAGTCACAGTCTGCTTCAGTTTGGTGTTGAAAATATAATTCTTGCTGCAAAATATTTTTATATTTTGTATTCTTTGCTCATCTCCTGTTCCACGTCCACCAGTGTTGATGAAAGTTCTATATATGGAACACGTTTAGAATAAGAAATAGAATCTGCAGTGCAGATGAGTCTCGAGTCATGGCTCACAACAGAAAAATTGGTCCAATTGTTTTAGCATTTCCTAAAATAATTTAAGCAAAAGTATCTGGAAAAAAGTGGCTAACTTGTTTATGGCTTATAACAAATGAATAACGATTCAATCAAGCATAGATGAACCTTAAGTAGTATATTCCAATTTCAGACATCAACTTTGACAAATTTAAAAACAGCATAAATATGCTAACCACTTCCTTATTAACAATGATAGAGTAGATTTTAAATTACAAAGATTCTTGTAGAGAAAATATGACTTAAAAGCTCTGGTCTTTGATCAAAGTTATATTTGTAACACATCATTTGTTCATATAATAGTCCTAGTTGTCTCTAGGGTTAAGAATTTTGAGCAGACAAAGCATGTTTGGAAATTTACCATATGAAGGAATTTATTTATTGAAAACCTTCAACAATCTACATAACTACTTAAAAAGCATGTCTAAATCCCCATAAGAAAACTCTATTTTGGAATTGAAGGCAATGCATTCTCTGGGAACTTTATATTAGAGAGAAGCCACATTTATTCAGAGTCTAGAATTTAATGTATATTATTATTTCAAACAATATAATTTTATATACCTTTCTAATAAATCCTAGCCACCAAAAGAAGCAGTACTGAAAATAGTACTTCACTTTGGCATTCATCATGGAGGCATTTCACTAAAACATAAAGTACAATATTTGTCAAGTCCAGATGGTGTGGGGGGAAATCTGAACAGGAAGTCAAAAGAAAAGAGCTGGAGTCTTCAGGCAGGGTTGCAGGTAAAACAACTCAAGCTTTAATGGCTAAGAGGCCTTGGGAAAACTGGAGGGAGCAGAGATAGAATCTCCAATAAGGTTTACAATGTGAACCAAGCTAACAAAGCATAACTTATCCTGGACGCCAGATAAGACGGGAAGAGTGGGTACAGTGCCGAAGAGTAAGTACTAAAACGACTTTGCAGTGAGAGGAGAGAAGAATATTTTAATCTCTAAAAATGTGATTTTCTCCCTTTGTGTTTGTGTGTAACACAATAATTGCTGTTGTTGGTTTAATTAATAAACCAGCTGTGGTAGCAGTGCGGTCACAATCTTTTATGCCAAATCCTTGGGGAATATGTTTCAGAATTTGTCAGGTTCTGGAAATATAATACAGAACACCATGTATTTTAGGACACACTCAGAAGGATCTGTGTGTATACTTGGCATTCAAAGACAATATTTCCTGAGCAAAACATATGATTATTCAAACAAAACAGGGTAAATGAAGACCATAAAGAGTTGCAAGTCGCTTCAGGTCAAATATCACCTCTTGTTATGGGTTGACTCATGTCCCCACTTGCGTGGATGTGAACCCAATTGTAAAGAAAATCATTGAATATGTGACTAGTTAAGGCGAAGCCAAACTGAATCATGGCAACATGCTACAGATTCTAGAGAAAACATGATCCCATCCACACCTTCAATTTGGACGTCCAGTCTCCAAAACGGGAACAGTAAATTCCCACTGTCTAAGCCAACTAGTTCTTTGCAACAGCAAAGACATGACTAAATTAGTCAACATAAGGTTGGGCTGACAAAAATTACTAAAAACGAAACAAAAGCCAAACTAACAAAAACAAAGTACTCTTTTGACTTTTTAAATTTTAGAACCATAGATGAGGTATTGATGGCATATTTTAAAACATCAATACCAAAATTAGAATTTAGTAAAAACATAGGTAGGTACTCTAGAATGTTAGATAATGAAGGCCATCTTATTTAAAATTAAATATGTATAAAAATATGAAAAAAATACAGGAAAATGGCATAGATTTCTGGAAATACTTGGTCAGGAGAAGGGAGGGCAGGGGCTATGCAGTGGCTGGAAAATGTATGGGATGAAGCCAACCTATGCTCCATTAAACATGGAGAGAGTAGCACGTGAGATGAAGTGCCCTAGTTATGCCAGGGGTTGCTTCAGGGGCTAGAAGATGTCTCAAGAGGAAAGGACATTACATCCTCTTTCCCATTTTTTTCCGGGGAAGAACAAGCCTCTGAAAGTGGAAAGTGAATCAAAATTTATCCCTCCTGCCTACTTCCCAGTCTTCTCAATAACTAACTGATATCCAACATTAGGATACAATAAATAGATAATGTGTAATTTCAATGCCTTCCTCACTACACAACATGTTTTCTACATTAAAAGAAAATGAAAGAGGAAAGGAAGGAAGGTAGGTAGGAAGACAGGAGTCTCATGCCTGATTAATTTATATCTGAACTACTTTAAGAACAAATAAACTAACGTTACAGAGTTAAAAAATAAAGTGCAAATTATTGCAAAAGGGTAATACAGTGATGGGTAAGCCTGTGCTGAATACCACACTGATGTATTTCTGGCTTTGTTTTTGGTGGAGAAAGAAGTGAGGAGAACATGAGGATTTTAATTAAGTAAAGTAGAGTGAAGGTTTCTGCCAAAAGCAAAAAGTGGAAAAATGGAACTGAGAATAAAAATGAATCAACAATTTACAGATAGCAGCACTGTCCGAGACTGGTCCTGATTACTTTCAAATCAATTAGATCAAGAACAGATGCAAATACACAATATCATTATTCACAGGCTAATTCCGACAGCTCCACATATATGATGCGCATATTTTAAAATAGGGATAGCTGTATTAGTCTCACACAGGTAAAGTCACCACGTTCAATTAACAATATACACAGCATTGATACTATCTTCATAAAATATAACATGTATATATATATTAATGGACATTGCTAAAAAACGAGAAGGCTATAAATTAACATGCTAATTGTCATTAGTAGGATTCTGAGTAATATTTATTATCTTCTTGTTAATGTGGTTCCTAGATATTCTACATTGGTTGTGTATTATTTTATCATAAATTTAAAATTTCTAATGATGATTCTTTCTTCAGGACATTTATCAACTGAGCTATTACTCCCTGTGTTATTTAAGTTCATGTGTCAACTTGGCAAACTTACCATGTAAAGTTGTTTGGTCAAGCAAGCACTGACCTGATGGCTACCGTGAGGATATTTCATAGATTTAAATCCTAAATTAATTGATGGCATCTCTGGCTGATTATATTTATGCTCAACTGAGGAGACTGCCTCCAACATTGAGAGAGATTTCATTGAATCTGCTGAAGGCCTTAAAAGGAAAACTGATGATTTCAGATTCTTCAAAAGGAAGAATTTCCCTCTTTACTGTAGCCAGCTAGCTTCTCCTGGGAAAGTTTTGAATTATCTTCATTGGAGTCTCCAGGCTGAGGCTTGCTCTGTGGAATTCAGACTTGCCCATCCCTACAATCTTGTGAGATTTTATATATATATATATATATATATATATATATATGTGTGTGTGTGTGTGTGTGTGTGTGTGTGTGTGTGTGTGTGTGTGTGTATACACGTTTCCATATAATTTACAGTTTATGTAAATATATATAGCCTGTCGGTTCTGTTTCACTGGAGAACCCTAATGAATATACCATCTGATATATTTTTCATCATCAATTAAACAGAACTCAACTCTATTTTGGGGAAATAAACTATAGTTTTTCTCAATAGTTGCAGCAATAGAAAAAAGAGATCTCAAGTGGTAAGACATAGGAACCCATGTGGGGTTTAAGGGTAGCTTCCTGAGAAGTTACTTACAGTACACGTCCACTCTGATGGACTTGATGGCCGGGGACCCCAGGCCGTTCTCTGCCTTACAGTAATAGCGGCCCCCCTGATGTCGCTGAATGCTCGTGATCCGCAGGGTCTCGTTGAACAGGCTGGAGTCCTGGAACCTGTCAGAGGCACTGCCTGCTGTCTTCGTCCACCTGATCTGAGCAAGCATCAACAGAGATTGTTACTTTAGGTTAGTTTTCCCAGAGGAAAAAAAAAAAAAATGAATCAATAATCAATTATGTATTTGAAGCGTTTGCTTTCAGACTTTCTACATCACCATTTCTGACCATTTCTACATCACCATTTCTGACAAATTATTGAAAATCAAACAAAATATGCTCGCGTATCATCAAGTTTTAAATGCAATATCATCGCTGTCTAGTGTATGCACTTCTAATCCGAGTGCATAGCATTCATCCATAGTTTAATCAGTGGGAAGGTGATGTAAATCATAAAAATATAACATATAGTATTATGTTATAATATAACATATATAATACATATAATACATTATATTATAACATAATATATTATAACATAATATAATATAAATACTTATTATATATAAGTACATTGAAAATATGGGTTAATTTCTCTTTTGGCTTAGCATTTTCAACTTCCGAAATTTTAAATTCTGTAATGTAATTTTTACTTATTTAGTGTAGGTAGAATCTCAATATCTTTTCAGACATTTTTTAATGTTTTATGTTAAATATCGCATTTGATTTGGATAGTTTAGCTCTATTACTAAAATGGCCTATTGAAATTGTGTATAATTTTATACACCTGGTTGTAAAACAGGGTTTTTTTAATGCCTTTGCTTTCAAAGCCCACAAATAACTTGTCTGTTTGGTAATTAAAATTTATTTTACATCAATAATTACTTTTTAAAAGTGTACAGGCTTTCTCAGAGAACATTTCTATAAAAACGCCAAAACACTTTGGATATCTAAAACATTCCATTATAAACAATACCATTCTTTTAAACACAGCTGTGTACAACAGACTTCGTTTTTGTTAGAAATAAAGAGTGGCATTCAACTCAAATTTTGTGTATTTTAGTTTATAAAACCTGAATTAAAAACACATGATGGTACTACAAAGTGATACAAAATAGGGAGAAAACAGGATTTGGTTTTATTTCTCTCCCTGTCCCAGCTTTATAATACATTTTTGTCTTTATTTTTATGATGAGAAACAAACATTAGAAATCCTCTGCTTAAACACATATGGAGAAAAAGGGAAAAATGAAATTAAAGACAAAACTTCAAGGGGTGTGGGGGGAGCTCAGTGGTAGAATTCTCGCCTGCCTTGCAGGAGACACAGGTTCGATTCCCGGCCTGTGCACTCTCCAAAAAAACAAACAAACAAAACGAGAAAACAAAGAAGCAAACAAAAATTCAGCAAATGGTGCTGCAATTACGGGATGCTCACATGGAAAAGAATGAAATGTGACCCCATCATACAGCATCCCCCCCAAAAATGAGCCTCAAATTTGAAATCCCATGATACTGACATATAATGTAAATGGATATTTATAGCCTAATGCAAACACTTTTCCACATCACTAAAATATCAGTATGAAAACAATTATGTTGTCCCCCCAATTGTGAATGAAATTAAAATGCTATTTATGCATTCATAAAAGTCAGTAATTCAGAAAAATTATGTCAAATATGTAATCAATTACTTCCATGTGCATGAAAAATATGAAGAAGTAAATGGCATGATTCCTGACTTAAGGGTGTATATGAATTGATTACCAATATGCCCATAAAAAGAAAAAGTGTAACAAGGATACTGTTTGATCCTATGGGGAAATCCAGGATTCTATGTTTATTTAAACTTCAACATCCACAGGTAAAGGAAGAAAGATGTGTTGAACAAATAAGTCAATTGCGTATTTTTGTTATTTTATAGAGAGATGTTTATTTTCTGTAAGATAATGGGCATAGCTGAAATAAATCTAAGATACAAATAAAATGCAACTCCAATGAACATACCAAGATTTCCTAGAATGTCTAATAGAATACTAAAGTTGATTTGGAAAAATAAATATTTCACAATATAAAACATAAGTACAGAATAAGAGAGTTGTGGGAATGGACTAGCCCTTTCAGGTATTTTTTAAAATATGCTATTAAGATGCAATGATTAAATTGTATAATACTTTTAAAGTACTAGACATGGTCCAGGGGCAGGGGGAGAAAAGGACCTATGGTATAGACCAGGAATTATCCATCTTTTGGGTCTTTGGACTCATTTACACTATTAAAAATTACTGAGTATTCCAAACAGCTTTAGCTTTTGTAGGTTTTATCTATTTATAAATAAAATTGTGAAAAACAGTAAACTATATATTATTAATTCATTTTAAAACTATATTAATAAACTCATGACATGTTAAGTAAGTAAAATTTTAAATCCAAAAACTTTATTTTTGGAAAAAAATTAGTATAAAAAGAGGCACAGTTTTATACTTTCGCAAATCTCTTTAATGTCTGGCTTAGAGGGAAAAAGCTACCTGGATTATCATTTCTGTTTCTGCATGCAATCTGTTACTTTTTTTGAAAGATAAGCAGAAAATCTGGCTTTATACAGATATTTAGTTGAGAGGAATACTTTAATAGATTTTACAGATAATTGAGGATATTCTTTTTTGACAATCTACCAAAATGTAACAAATGATAATTTCTTAATATTTGCTTGCCATGTGGAATCTGAAACCAGATCAATGAACTTTTCTGTAAGGTTACATTAAAATCCATTGGTCTATCTTGTACTTTGAACAGATTTTTTTTATTTATGTATGATTTTTTAATGTCATGCATTGGTCATTTAGAAAATATGAGTTTGCTAAATTATCATTATGTAGCATAAAAATGACATTTGTTAATGTTACAGGCCATTTCTTCAGAAGAGTCTTAAGTTTTAGGAAGCTGTCAAGCTCATGGTGAAAGATTTTTCCACAATTTTAATTTTCTTTTAAAAACTTGAATTTTATAATTGGCAACAAATACAAGCAATTACTTCTTGGGATGTTTTCTCTGAGACGGCAAACTCAACTTCATTCATTTTTGAGAAAATATCTCTCAAGCACCTGAGTTTGAATAACTGTAGCTTACTTAACTTTTTTTTTTTTCTTTTGCATGGGCAGGCACCAGGAATCGATATAACAATTATCTTTTAAAGGAAAAGCATTGTTCTGTTAAAAAAAAAAAGTATTGTGCTCGCTTCGGCAGCACATATACTAAAATTGAAACGATACAGAGAAGATTAGCATGGCCCCTGCACAAGGATGGCACGCAAATTCGTGAAGCGTTCCATATTTAAAAAAAAAAAAAGAGTATCTAATTTAGCACGCAATTCCTTTTCCATGAGGCACAAGTTCTTTTACTTGAAACCCTTATTTATTATACTTAAGTATGAGCAGAAGTATTTTATATAGGCTATATACTTCCAATTGTGTCGTAAAGAATATTAAAAATATAGAACTCAAGATTCAAGATATTTTTTAAATGATACATTTTTGTGGTTTATGGAGGACATTTTTTTTAGTGCAGTTTTTTTCTGATATATTCACACACCATACAGCTATGCGAGGTATAAAATCTATGGCTCAAACTATCATTACATAGCTGGGCATACAATCCCACGATCAATTTTAGAACATTTTCATTACTCCAGAAAAGAAATAAAAAGAAAAAATGAAACCCAAATCATTTCATACCCTTTATTCCCCCGTTATTGACCTAACGGTGTAGCACATACGTTACTATTAATGAAAGAGTATTAAAATATTACTATTAACTTAATCCAGGGTCTACAATAGGTATATTTTCCCATACACCCCTCTATTAGTAACTCTTTGTGATAGTGTCGTACATTTGTTATAGTGATGAAAGCACTTTTTAATATTTATACAGTTAATCATGGACATTGTCCACCACAAGGTTCACTGTTATACATTCCCATGTTTTAACCTCCAACTTCCCTTCATGAGACACACATGACTCGACACCTCCCCTTTCCACCACACTCACACACCATTCACCGTTAATTATTCTCACAATAAATGCTACTGACACCTCTGCCATTTCACAACTTAAGTGTAACCTAGTTAAGCATTCTGCACACATGAAGTAACTGCTCCCTATTCTTTAGCCTTATTCTATATCCTGGTAACCTATATTCTGCATTTTATGTCTAAGATTTTACATGTTATACTTAGCTCATGTCAGAGAGATCATACAGTATTTGTCCTTTTGGTCTGACATTTCATTTAGCATAATGTCCTCAAGGTTCATCCATGTTGTTACGTGCCTCAGGACTTCTTTTTTACTGCTGAATAATGTTCCATAGTATGCATATACCACATTTTTTATCCAGTCATCTGTTGACGGACACTTAAGTTGTTTCCATCTTTTGGTAATTGTGGGTAATGCCACTATGAACATCAGTGTGCAAAGGTCTGTTTGCATCCCTGCTTTCAGATCTTCTGGGTATAACCCAAGGAGTCGGGTTGCCGGGTCATAAGGCAATTCTATATTTAGCTTTCTGAGGACGCACCAAACTGTCCTCCTCAGTGGCAATACCATTTTACACTCCCACCAGCAGTCAGTGTTACAATCTCTCCACATGCTCTCTCACACTAGTAGTTTCCTGTTTGTTTAACAGAGGGAATTCTAGTAGGTATGAGATGATACCTTGTGGTTTTGATTTGCATTTCCATAATAGTGAAGCTGAGCATCATTTCATGTGCTTTTTAGTCATCTGTATTTCCTCTTTGGAAAAAATGTCTATTCATGTATTTTGCCCATATTTTTAATTGGGTTGTTTGTCTTATTGTTGAGTTGTAGGATTTCTTCATATATTCTGGATATCAAACCCTTACCAGCTATGTGGTTTCCAAATGTTTTCTCCTAATGAGTTGCCTTTTCATCCTTTTGACAAAGTCCTTTGAAGCACTGAGGTATTCAATTTTGAGGAGTTTCCATTTATCAATTGTTTCTTTATACTTGTGGTTTGGCTGTAAAGTCAAAGAAACTACCTCCTACAACTAGATCCTGGAGATGTTCCTTACATTCTCTTCTAGGAATTTTACAGTACTCATTCTTATATTTAGGTATTTGATCCATTTTGAGTCAATTTTTGTATAGGATATAGAATAGGGGTCCTCTCTCATTCATTTGGTTATGGACATCCAATGCTCCCTATACCATTTATTGAAGAGACTGGTCTGTCCCAGTTGAGTGCTTGGGAGCCTTGTCAAAAATCAGTTGACCACAGTGTGAATGGGTAGTTTCAGTATTAGAATGCTGGCCTTCCATGCAGGAGACCTGATTCAATTCCCAGACTATGCAGCCCAACCCGAACCACCCCCCGCCCCCCCCCAAAAAAGAAAGAAAGAAAGATCAATTGACCACAGATCTGAGGGCCTCTTTCTGAACTCTTATTTTGATATAACATCAATCACTATGTCTGTCTTTAGGCCAGCACCATGCTGTTTTGACCACTTTGGTTCTGTAATATGCTTTAATGTCAGGGCGTGTGACCCCTCACTTCATTCTTCTTTTTTCAAGATGTTTTTGGCTATTTGAGGCTGCTTATCTTTTCAAATAAAATTGATAATTAGCTCTTCCATGTCTGCAAACTAGTCTGTTGGAATTTTGATTGGTATTACATTGAATCTGTAGATCAGTTGGGGTGGAATTGATATCTTAATGATATTTCACCTTCCAATCCATGAACATGGAATGTCTTTCCATTTATTCAGGTTTTCTATTATTTATTTTACCAATTCTTTGTAGTTTTCTGTGTACCAGTCCTTTACATCCTTGGTTAAGTTTATTCCTTGATATTTAATTTTTAGTTGCTGTTGTAAATGGATTTTTAAAATTACCTCCTCAGATAGCTCATTGCTGGTATATAGAAACACCCTTGGTTATTGTATGTTGGTCTTGCATCCTGCCTCTTTGAAGAACACATTTAGTAGTTCAAGGAGATTTGTTAGTTTTTTCTGGATTTTCTAAATATAGGATCATGCTGCCTACAAATAGAGTTTTATTTCTTCCTTTCCAATTGGGATGCGTTTTATTTATTTATTTATTTTTTTTATTTTTTTTTTTTGCCAAATTGCTCTAGCTAGAATTTCTAGCACAGTGTTGAACAGCTGTGGTGACAATGGGCATCCTTGTCTTGTTCCTGGACTTAGAGGGAAAGCCTTCAGTCTCTCTCCATTGAGAATGATGTTAGCTGTGGGTTTTTGCATATGTATCTTTTATCATCTTTTATCATGTTGAGGACGGTTCCTTCAATTCCTACTTTTTGAAGAGATTTTATCTCAAAAGGGTGGTGAATTTTGTCAAATACCTTTTCTGTATCAATCAAGATAATTATGAGGTTTTATCTTTTTGATTTGTTAATGTAGTTATTATGTTAATTGAATTTCTTGTGTTGACCACCCTTGCATATCTGGGATAAAACCCACTTGATCATGGTGTATAATTCTTTTAATATGCTTTTGAGTTTAGTTCACAAGTATTTTGCTGAGGGTTTTTGCATCTACATTCATTAGGGAGATTAACCTGTGTTTTCTTTTCTTTTAGCATCTTTATCCGACTTTGGTATTAGAGTGATATTGGCTTCATAGAAGAAATTAGATAGTGTACCCCTTCTTCAATATTTAGGAAGGGTTTGAGCAGGAATGGTATTATTTCTTCTTGGAACACTTAGCGAAATTTGCCTGTAAAGCCACCCAGTCTTGGAAGTTTCTTTGTTGGTAGGTTTTTGAAAACTGATTTAATCTCTTGGTTTGTTGAGGTTTATTCTTCTCAAGACAGTACAGAGTGTTTGTGTGTGTCTATGTATGTCTAGGAAGTTGCCCATTTCGTCTCAATAATCTAGTTTGTTGACATATAGTTGCTCATAAATAGCCTCTTATGAGCTCCTTTATTTCTTGGGGTCCATGTTAATGCCTCTATCTTTTTTCTGATCTTGTTTACTTGCAGCTTCTCTTTTTTTGCCTTTGTCAGTTTAGCTAAGTTTTTTTTTTTTTATCTTCTCAAAGAACCAACTTTTGGTTTTATTGATTTTATGTTTTTTTATTATCCATTTCATTAATTTCTTCTCTAATCTTTGTTATTATTTCCTTCTGCTTGCTCGCTCCAGGATTAGTCTGTTGTTCTTTTTCCAATTTCTCCAGCTGTTCAGTTAAGTCATTAGTTTTAGCTCTCTCTTCCTTTTTAATTAGGGATTTGGGGCTCTAAATTTCCCTCTCAGCACTGCCATCACTGCATCCCATAAGTTTTGATATGTTGTGTTCTCATTTTCATTCATCTCAAGATATTTACTAATTTCCCTTACAATTTGTTCTTTGATTCACTGCTTGTCTAAGAGTGTGTTGTTTCATCTCTTTTTATTTTTGTGTATTTTACAGTTATCTGTTTGTTGTTGATTTCTAGCTTAATTCCATTAAGGTCAGAGAAAGCGCTGTGTATAATTCCAATCTTTTTAAATTTATTAAGTCCTATTTTGTGCCCCAGCATATGATATAGCCTGGAAAATATTCCATGAGAACTTGAGAAGAATGTAATCATGCTGTTTTGGGGTACAATGTATATGTCTATGTGTATGTTAGGTCAAGTGCATTTAACATATTATTTAGTTTCTCTGTTTCTTTATGGATCCTCTGTTTAGATAGTCTATCTATTGGAGACAGTTGTGTCTTGAAATCTCCCACTATTATAGTAGAGTCATCAATTACTCCCTTTTTATTTATTTATTATTGTTGCATGGGCAGGCACCAGGAATCGAAACTGGGTCTCTGGCACGGCAGGCAAGAACTCTGTCTACTGAGCCACGGTTGCACTGCCCATTCCCTTCACTTTTGCTAGTCTTGCCTCATGTCCTTTGGTCTACTTGATTAGGAGCATAGATATTTATGATTGCTATTTATTCCTAGTGAACACACCTTTTATTAATATATAGTGTTCTTCTTTATCTCTTAAAAAATTTATTTTTTGCATTTAAAGTCTATTTTGTCTGATATTAGTATAGCTACTCTAGCTTCTGTATTTTTTTTTTTTTTGGTTAGTACTTATATGGAATATTTTTTTAATGTACTTTCACTTTCAATCTATTTGGATCTTTGGATCTAAAGTGAGTCTCTTATAAGCAGACTATAGATGGATCACATTTTTAAATCCATTCTGCCAATCTGCATCATTTGATTGGGGAGTTTAATCCATTAACATTCAAAGTTATTACTGTAAGTAGTTCGCAATTCAACCATCTTATCATTTGTTTTTTATTTCTCAGTTCTAGTTTATCTCTTTCTCTTTTTATCCTTTAACTTACCCTTACTAATATTCTTCAATTCTGTGCCCTCCTCCAGACCTCTCTTAAGAGTCTTTTCAGCCAGCAGCACTCCCTTTGGCAGTTCCCATAGGGCCAGTATCTTAGTAACAAACTTTCTCAGCTTCTGTTTATCCATGAATATTTTAACCTCTCCTCAGTTCTGAAGGACAGCTTACTGGATAGAGAATTCTTGGCTGGCAATTTTTCTCTTTCAGTATCTTAAATATATCAAACCACTGCCTTCTCACCTCCGAGGTGTCGACTGAGAATTCAGCATTTAGTCTTATTTGGTTTCTCTTGTATATGATGAATCACTTTCTCCTGCTTCTCTCAGAGCTTTCTCCTTCCTCTGACATTTGACAGTGTGATTAGCAGGTGTCTTGGAATGGGTCTACTTAGATCTATTCTGTTTGGAGTATGTTGGGCTTCTCAGATTTGCATATTTATGTCTTTCATAAGAGTTGGGAAAATTTCAGCAATTATTTCTTCAAATATTTTTCATGGCCCTTTTCCTGTCTTTTCTCCTTCTGGGACCCCCATGATGTGTATAGTTGTGTGCTTTGCATTGCCAATCAGTTCTCTGAGACCCTGCTTGCAAATTTTTCCAGTTTTTCTCCATTTGTTCTTATGTCTGTTCAAATTCAGTTGATCTGTCTTCTAGCTCAGTGATTCTTTCTGCTGGCTCTTCAAATCTGCTGTTATGTGTCTCCAGTATATTTTAATATCATCGGCACTGTCTTCTATTTCCATAATGTCTATAATTTTTCCATATATTCTTTCAAATTCTTCTTTATGCTCTTCTAGTATCTTCTTAATATCCTTTATCTCTTTATGCACATTTTCCTTCATTTCTTCGAATTGATTCAGGATTTGTTCGTACATCTTTCATTAGTTCTTCCAGATTCTCTGTCTCCTCTGACTTATTGACCTATTCTTTCGACTGGGCTATTTCTTCTTGAGCTTTCGTATGCTCTGTGATTTTTTGCTGCTATCTGGTCATCTGTTACCTTGATGACTCTATTCTCAATGTCGGTTTCTCTCTCTTGTCCAGGATTTGTGGTCCATTGCCCGCTTTGACAATCAGATCATGTTTCTCAGCCATAACAGGGCCAGGTATCTGTGCACGGGGTACAGACTAGCTCCGATGGGCTAGATGGTCCGGAGGGCTCTGAAAAGCCGTCATTTTCCCCGTGCACTTTCCAGCCTGCCCAGATGATGCTGTTTGATGATTTTACTCATCCTGAGATGGAGTCTGGAGCCCTGCAGCGCCTGCCTGGGCAGGGCTGAAACTACAGGTGCTTGTGCTCCCATTTTGCTGTCTTAGCATGGGACTCTCCTCCCCGGAGGCCTTGTGGTGGAGACTCCCCAGCCGCCAAGTCTGCAGCTATTCCCCAGCAAGGATCAGGCTATCCACTGTTTTTCCCCTCATGGGCAGGGGGAGGGCACCAGGCATCCCAGTCTCTGTCCCCATTTTCTCAGACTCTTTGTCCCTCACTGACCTGGGTCTTAAAATGTCCTTTCCTGCCCCTCTGAGTCCTGAAACAGTTGGTTTGGGAAGTTCTGCCTGGCTACTTGCTGCTTTGGGGAAAGATTCTGCCTTTCCCTTCCTATATTCCTTGATTTTGGAAGCTCCTTCTTGCTGTCCTTTTACATCCCCCTCCCAGTGGGTCTCCCCTGGGTCCCTGTAGGCTTAGGTCTTGTGTCTGCATATGGGAGGGATTCTAGCTCAGCTGTCAGATGCTCTACAGTCTTTCCACAGTGGGAGGCGAGAGGGATCCTGGCTGCTGCTCTGGGCACTTCCCGAGCTGAGACCGAGGGAGACAGAGGGGACAGGACCAGCCAGGAGGTAGGGAAGTCCCTGCTTGATGTTCTTCTTCCTTGGATTTAGTATTTGAGGGCTCCTTCTCCAGTCTTTACCTTCCTCCAGAGTTCTGAACAGGTGCGCATTGTCTCTTTTGTTGCTAAATTTCTGGGGAGAGGTTTTCGGTAGCTGCTGACATCACCATGTGATGGCGTGACCTCAGAGAACATTCTTAAGTGATCTTTTATTAACTGTGAGTGTAAGGCCAGGTGGTGAAGATGACGATGGCTGCAGAAAGTGGTCCCCCCATCTTGATTGGTGCTAAGGAGTCAGCTCTTTTATCCACCATTTCTTTTGTGCCATCGCTACCAAAATTAACAGTGAAACAATACTATTTGAGTATTATTATGAAAATGGTATTGAACTTGAGAAATCCCTGTACAGGCTGCTGGGACTCCTATTCCTGGTGCTCTAGGAGCCACACTTTAAGGACGGACGATTATAAATAAAGAGCCACAAACAGCCACACACATCGATGGGGTTTAGCATTTCATAGGTGCCGTTTTAAATCAATTTTTTGCTCCATAAAAGGTGTTGCGGCAACTGATTATATATTTATAAAGGGGGGAAAAGATGAATCTCTCTACACCTCCCCTCACCCAAAATAAATTTCAGATGCATCAAATATTTAAATACAGAAATTGAAACTATAATAAGTCTGTAAGATAACAAGCTATAATCTGTCTATAATCTTGCAGTGAGTAAGGCTGTTAATACTAACCTTAAAAACTTTGAAAGAACACTTTGATTAGTATGCCATATATTTTTGACTATGGAAGACAGATTATATTATAAAATAGAATAATATTTTATTATCAGCATTAAGCATCAATTTCGGTAATGCATATGTGATTGGTGTATTAAATGATGAGTAAGCTAAGAAAAAAGGACATGAAATTCAGGGAAAATAAGAACTCTGAATGAGTATTATGTATGTGAAAAGATATTTTATCTTCTTCAGGGCTTTTTTTTTCCCCCCCTCCTTTCTTTCTTTCTTTCTTTTTTTTTTTTTTTTGCTTGGGCAGGCCCCAGGAATCAAACCCAGGTCTCTGGCATGGCAGGCAAGAACTTTCAACTGCCCACCCTCAGGTTTTTTGACATAAGGAGACCCATTAGGAACAAAGTTTCATCTACCCATTAGTCAGAAATACACATAGCATCTTGCATTGCTGAGGTTTCATACTTGGTACTAGAAGGAAAAATTGGTATAACCTTCCTTTCAGAAAAAAAACATTTTGCAAATTACATAAAAAATGTAAACACACTCACACTGCAGATTGTTAAATTAAAATTTATCTAACTGAATTTTACCTTCTGACATATAAGAACAAGAATGAAAATGAATGAACCTTCAGCATGTGTAAGAGTTTAAAACTGGGAGCAATGCGAATCTCAAATGATACTCCAGTCCTTATGAACTGATTCAATCTAAAATAGAATGCAGCCATTCAGAAATGAATAGGAAAATGTATTAAGTTATAAAAAAAAGTCAAGAACTAACAAGAATATCATACTCTGTGTAAAAAGAGCGTGCATGTGTGTCATGTATGTGTACACATATCCTAATACGGTTATTGGAATTGTACAAGGAAGCACAAGCGAATTAACACTGATTAAATCTATGAGTGCAATCAGGGGTGAGAAGAAAATAAAGAACTCTGTTTTTTAATTTTCAATTTCCCATTCTTAGTTTCATTAAATTTTACTTTGTCACAAGTAAATATTGCACTTGCTATTAAAAGGTTAAAAAATGAAATTCTCTAATGAAATGTAAGGAAATAAGGTAAATAGAAAATAAAAATAAAGATAAATAAAAATAATCACTTACGGAAGGTTTTTATTTTCCTTCATTTTAAAAACTATATATTCTGAAAAGAAATATTCCTGAGCTGCTGAAAGATGGGTCTACTCATCAAAAGGGTTTACTAAGTTAAATAAATGCCTATAAAAGTTTTGATCTCGAGGTCAATTTTCTCTGTAGACTTTCAAAAAGAAGGAATGAATATTTTACTGTGTCAGTCTGTTTATTTTCTAATGTCGATCTCCCTTCTTCCAGAGTAAGATAATCCTAATTTAATAATTAGAAAAATGGCCCCCAAAATAAAGGCAAAATTTTCTGGTCTCCCATTCAGGTACATTCTTGCCATTGTGAGAGTGCTTTTTTTTTTTTTTTTTTTAGAGATGTAAATTTACAGAAAAAGTATGCCTCAAATACACAAAATTCCCATATACCACCTGTGCTGGTTTGAAACTGTCATGTACCCCAGAAAAGCCATGTTATTCTAATCCATTCTTGTGGGGACAGACCTGCTGTGGGTAGGAATTTTTTTTTTTATTGATTAAAAAAAGAATTAACAAAACAATTAGAAATCATTCCATTCTACATGTACAATCAGTAATTTTTAATAACATCACATAGTTGCATATTCATCATTTCTTAGTACATTTGCATCGATTTAGAAAAAGAAATAAAAAGACAACAGAATAAGAATTAAAACAATAATAGAAAGAAAAAAAAACAAAAAACCTATAACATGCAGGTTCATTCAGTGTTGTAACATAATTGCATTACAATTGGGTAGTATTGTGCTGTCCATTTCTGAGTTTTATATCCAGTCCCGTTGTACAGTCTGTATCCCTTCAGCTCCAATTACCCCTTCTCTCTTTTTTTTTTTTTTTAATAATGGAAAAAAAGAAATTAACCCAACATTTAGAAATCATACCATTCTACATATGCAATCAGTAATTCTTAACATCCTCACATAGATGCATGATCATCATTTCTTTGTACATTTGCATCGGTTTAGAAGAACTAGCAACATAACCGAAAAAGATATAGAATGCTAATATAGAGAAAAAAATAAAAGTAATAATAGTAAAATCAAAACAAAACAAAACAAAAACCTATAGCTCAGATGCAGCTTCATTCAGTGTTTTAACATGATTACTTTACAATTAGGTATTATTGTGCTGTCCATTTTTGAGTTTTTGTATCTAGTCCTGTTACACGGTCTGTATCCCTTCAACTCCAATTACCCATTATCTTACCCTGTTTCTACCTCCTGCTGGACTCTGTTACCAATGACATATTCCAAATTTATCCTCAAATGTCTGTTCACCTCAGTGGGACCATACAGTATTTGTCCTTTAGTTTTTGGCTAGACTCACTCAGCATAATGTTCTCTAGGTCCATCCATGTTATTACATGCTTCATAAGTTTATCCTGTCTTAAAGCTGCATAGTATTCCATCGTATGTATATACCACAGTTTGTTTAGCCACTCTTCTGCTGATGGAGATTTCGGTTGTTTCCATCTCTCTGCAATTATAAATAACGCTGCTATAAACATTGCTGTGCAAATGTCCATTTGTGTCTTTGCCCTTAAGTCCTTTGAGTAGATACCCAGCAATGGTATTGCTGGGTCGTATGGCAATTCTATATTCAGCTTTTTGAGGAAACGCCAAACTGCCTTCCACAGTGGTTGCACCCTTTGACATTCCCACCAACAGTGGATAAGTGTGCCTCTTTCACTGCATCCTCTTCAGCACTTGTCATTTTCTGTTTTGTTGATAATGGCCATTCTGGTGGGTGTGAGATGATATCTCATTGTGGTTTTGATTTGCATTTCTCTAATGGCCAGGGACATTGAGCATCTCTTCATGTGCCTTTTGGCCATTTGTATTTCCTCTTCTGATAGGTGTCTGTTCAAGTCTTTTTCCCATTTTGTAATTGGGTTGGCTGTCTTTTTGTTGTTGAGATGAACAATCTCTTTATAAATTCTGGATACCAGACCTTTATCTGATATATCATTTCCAAATATTGTCTCCCATTGTGTAGGCTGTCTTTCTACTTTCTTGATGAAGTTCTTTGATGCACAAAAGTGTTTAATTTTGAGGAGATCCCATTTATTTATTTCCTTCTTCAGTGTTCTTGCTTTAGGATTAAGGTCCATAAAACCGCCTCCAGTTGTAAGATCCATAAGATATCTCCCTACATTTTCCTCTAACTGTTTTATGGTCTTAGACATAATGTTTAGATCTTTGATCCATTTTGAGTTAACTTTTGTATAGGGTGTGAGAGATGGGTCTTCTTTCATTCTTTTGCATATGGATATCCAGTTCTCTAGGCACCATTTATTGAAGAGACTGTTCTGTCCCAGGTGAGTTGGCTTGACTGCCTTATCAAAGATCAAATGTCCATAGACGAGAGGGTCTATATCTGAGCACTCTATTCGATTCCATTGGTCGATATATCTATCGTTATGCCAATACCATGCTGTTTTGACCACTGTGGCTTCATAATATGCCTTAAAGTCAGGCAGCGCGAGACCTCCAGCTTCGTTTTTTTTTCCTCAAGATGTTTTTAGCAATTCGGGGCACCCTGCCCTTCCAGATAAATTTGCTTATTGGTTTTTCTATTTCTGAAAAATAAGTTGTTGGGATTTTGATTGGTATTGCATTGGATCTGTAAATCAATTTAGGTAGGATTGACATCTTAACTATATTTAGTCTTCCAATCCATGAACACGGTATGCCCTTCCATCTATTTAGGTCTTCTGTGATTTCTTTTAACAGTTTTTTGTAGTTTTCTTTATATAGGTTTTTTGTCTCTTTAGTTAAATTTATTCCTAGGTATTTTATTCTTTTAGTTGCAATTGTAAATGGGATTTGTTTCTTGATTTCCCCCTCCACTTGTTCATTACTAGTGTATAGAAATACTACAGATTTTTGAATGTTGATCTTGTAACCTGCTACTTTGCTGTACTCATTTATTAGCTCTAGTAGTTTTGTTGTGGATTTTTCCGGGTTTTCGATGTATAGTATCATATCGTCTGCAAACAGTGATAGTTTTACTTCTTCCTTTCCAATTTTGATGCCTTGTATTTCTTTTTCTTGTCTAATTGCTCTGGCTAGAACCTCCAACACAATGTTGAATAATAGTGGTGATAGTGGACATCCTTGTCTTGTTCCTGATCTTAGGGGGAAAGTTTTCAATTTTTCCCCATTGAGGATGATATTAGCTGTGGGTTTTTCATATATTCCCTCTATCATTTTAAGGAAGTTCCCTTGTATTCCTATCCTTTGAAGTGTTTTCAACAGGAAAGGATGTTGAATCTTGTCAAATGCCTTCTCTGCATCAATTGAGATGATCATGTGATTTTTCTGCTTTGATTTGTTGATATGGTGTATTACATTAATTGATTTTCTTATGTTGAACCATCCTTGCATACCTGGGATGAATCCTACTTGGTCATGATGTATAATTCTTTTAATGTGTTGTTGGATACGATTTGATAGGATTTTATTGAGGATTTTTGCATCTGTATTCATTAGAGAGATTGGTCTGTAGTTTTCTTTTTTTGTAATATCTTTGCCTGGTTTTGGTATGAGTGTGATGTTGGCTTCATAGAATTAATTAGGTAGTTTTCCCTCCAATTCGAATTTTTGAAGAGTTTGAGGAGAATTGGTACTAATTCTTTCTGGAACGTTTGTTAGAATTCACATGTGAAGCCATCTGGTCCTGGATTTTCTTTTTAGGAAGATTTTAAATGACTAATTCAATTTCTTTACTTTTGATTGGTTTGTTGAGGTCATCTATGTCTTCTTGAGTCAAAGTTGGTTGTTCATGTCTTTCCAGGAACCCGTCCATTTCCTCTAAATTGTTGTATTTATTAGCGTAAAGTTGTTCATAGTATCCTGTTATTGCCTCCTTCATTTCTGTGAGGTCAGTAGTTATGTCTCCTCTTCCATTTCTGATCTTATTTATTTGCATCCTCTCTCTTCTTCTTTTTGTCAATTTGCTAAGGGCCCATCAATCTTATTGATTTTCTCATAGAACCAACTTCTGGTCTTATTGATTTTCTCTATTGTTTTCATGTTTTCAATTTCATTTATTTCTGCTCTGATCTTTGTTTTTTCTTTCCTTTTGCTTGCTTTTGAATTAGTTTGCTGTTCTTTCTCCAGTTCTTCCAAGTGAACAGTTAATTCCTGCATTTTTGCCTTTTCTTCTTTTCTGATATAGGCATTTAGGGCAATAAATTTCCCTCTTAGCACTGCCTTTGCTGCATCCCATAAGTTTTGATATGTTGTGTTTTCACTTTCATTCACCTCGAGGTATTTGCTAATTTCTCTAGCAATTTCTTCTTTGACCCACTCGTTGTTTAAGAGTCTGTTGTTGAGCCTCCACGTATTTGTGAATTTTCTGGCATTCCACCTATTATTGATTTCCAACTTCATTCCTTTATGATCCGAGAAAGTGTTGTGTATGATTTCAATCTTTTTAAATTTGTTAAGACTTGCTTTGTGACCCAGCATCTGGTCTATCTTTGAGAATGATCCATGAGCACTTGAGAAAAAGGTGTATCCTGCTGTTGTGGGATTTAATGTCCTATAAATGTCTGTTAAGTCTAGCTCCTTTATAGTAATATTCAGATTCTCTATTTCTTTATTGATCCTCTGTCTAGATGTTCTGTCCATTGATGAGAGTGGGGAATTGAAGTCTCCAACTATTATGGTATTTGTGTCTATTTCCCTTTTCAGTGTTTGCAGTGTATTCCTCACGTATTTTGGGGCATTCTGGTTCGGTGCATAAATATTTATGATTGTTATGTCTTCTTGTTTAATTGTTCCTTTTATTAGTATATAGTGTCCTTCTTTGTCTCTTTTAACTGTTTTACATTTGAAGTCTAACTTGTTGGACATTAGTATAGCCACTCCTGCTCTTTTCTGGTTGTTATTTGCATGAAATATCTTTTCCCAACCTTTCACTTTCAACCTATGTTTTTCTTTGGGTCTAAGATGTGTTTCCTGTAGACAGCATATAGAAGGATCCTGTTTTTCAATCCATTCTGCCAATCTATGTCTTTTGATTGGGAAATTCAGTCCACTGACATTTAGTGTTATTACTGTTTGGATAGTATTTTCCTCTACCATTTTGCCTTTTGTATTATATATATCATATCTGATTTTCCTTCTTTCTACACTCTTCTCCATACCTCTCTCTTCTGTCTTTTTGTATCTGACTCTAGTGCTCCCTTTAGTATTTCTTGCAGAGCTGGTCTCTTGGTCACAAATTCTCTCAGTGACTTTTTGTCTGAGAATGTTTTAATTTCTCCCTCATTTTTGAAGGACATTTTTGCTGGATATAGGAGTCTTGGTTGGCAGTTTTTCTCTTTTAGTAATTTAAATATATCATCCCTCTGTCTTCTAGCCTCCATGGTTTCTGCTGAGAAATCTACACATAGTCTTATTGGGTTTCCCTTGTATGTGATGGATTGTTTTTCTCTTGCTGCTTTCAAGATCCTCTCTTTCTCTTTGACCTCTGACATTCTAACTAGTAAGTGTCTTGGAGAACACCTATTTGGGTCTAATCTCTTTGGGGTGCGCTGCACTTCTTGGATCTGTAATTTTAGGTCTTTCATAAGAGTTGGGAAATTTTCAGCGAGAATTTCTTCCATTAGTTTTTCTCCTCCTTTTCCCTTCTCTTCTCCTTTTGGGACACCCACAACACATATATTTGTGCGCTTCATATTGTCCTTGAGTTCCCTGATACCCTGTTCAAATTTTTCCATTCTTTTCCTGATAGTTTCTGCTTCTTTTTGGAATTCAGATGTTCCATCCTCCAAATCACTAATTCTATCTTCTGTCTCTTTAAATCTATCATTTGTAGGTATCCATTGTTTTTTCCATCTTTTCTACTTTATCCTTCACTTCCATAAGTTCTGTGATTTTTTTTTTCAGTTTTTCTATTTCTTCTTTATGTTCAGCCCATGCCCTCTTCATGTCCTCCGTCAGTTTATCGATTTCGTTTTTGAAGAGGTTTTCCATTTCTGTTCGTATATTCAGCATTAGTTGTCTCAGCTCTTGTATCTCATTTGAACTATTGGTTTGTTCCTTTGACTGGGCCATGTTTTCAATTATTTGAGCGTGATCCGTTATCTTCTGTTGGCGTCTGCGCATTTAGACAGATTTCCCTGGGTATTGGATCCAAAAGTTTGGAAGATTTTTCTGTGAAATCTCTGGGTTCTGTTTTTCTTATCCTGCCCAGTAGGTGGCGCTCGTGGCACACGTTTGTCTGCGGGTCCCACCAGTAGAAGGTGCTGTGGGACCTTTAACTTTGGAAAACTCTCGCTGTCCGGGAGGTTCGCTAGCCGAAGCGGCTTGGAAGAGTGCGAGCCGGCCCGGGGTCCGAACGCAGGGAGGGTTGCTGGCCGCCGCAGCCCGGGAAAGCGCCCGTCCGAATTTCCTAGTCGGCCCGGGGCGACAAGCGTGGTGGGAGGGCGCCAGCGGCAGCGGCCCGCCCGGGATAGTGCACGTTCCCGGGGAGTCACGGGTTTGGAAGGGCCCCCCCCACCTGTCACCATGCTCCGGGGCCTGGGGATTTCTGATCCAATTCTCTCAGTTGGTCCGAGGGGTCACGCGTGGTGTGGGCGCAAGCCGCCGCGGTTTCAGAGGACCGCCTCTCCAATTCTCCCAGCCGGCCCGGGAAGGGGGAAGGGAGTGACTCGGCCGCTTGCCATCCCGCCCGGTGAAGCCCGCACCCCTCAGCGATCTCACCCGAGCAGCTTCTCTCAGCCAGCCAGTCGTTCCAGGATGGGGTACGCTGTCTTTTTTTTTCTCTGTTGTGGCTTTGGGAGCTGTTCTGTATCGTTTCTACTCCCCTAGTAGCTGTCCTGGAGAAGAAACTAAGATCTGCGCGTCTTACTAAGCCGCCATCTTCTCCGGAAGTCCCCAGGAATTTTTGATTAACTGTTCTCATGGAGACATGACTCTCCCAATTCAAGGTGGTCTGAATCCTTTACTGGGGTCCTTTATAAGAGCTCAGGGAGAGAGAGAGAGCTAAGAAAGAAAACGCCCTGGGAGAAGCCATAAGAGAAATAAGGCCCAGGGACATTTGAAGACAGCCTTTGACACCAGAAGGAGTAGAAAAGGACCAGCAGATGTTGGCAAGTGTGTGGCAGAGGATTCCCAGATGCAAGGAGCTTTCCTCCAAGAATGCATCTTCCTCGTGATGACTTACTTAATTTGGACATGTTCATGGCCTTAGAGCTGTAAATTTGTAACTAGTAAATCCCCACTGAAAAAAGTCAATCTATTTCAGGCTTGCATTCTGGCAGCTTCAGCAAACTGAAACACCACCCTATTATTAACACCTCTCATTTATGAGGTATATTAATTACAATTCATGAAGGAGCATTTTTATAATTGTACTAATAACTATTGTCCATCGTTTATAATAGTGTGTGCTTTGTGTTGTACAGAAATTTGCATACACATGGGGAAGCAGCACTCCCCATTTTGCTCTTCTTTCTGCTGGTTCCCATTTTGGAACCTGGGCTAATCTGGAATGGAAGTCAAACACAAAGAAGCAATAAAACAGAAAAAAACAAAAATAAAAACAAAAAAAAACACAAATTCTGAACAATATACAACAATTGGCTTCTACACGGGAGTGAAATAAAATTCTACCCAGTTAAGAGTCATTTCTTTGCATTATCTGGGACTAAAAGCCAAACCTGATTCTATCCGCTGTGCCTGCGGTGTTGAGGGAAGTCAGCCTGCCACCAGGTTCTCCAGCCATGGAAGACAGAAGCCAGTGAACAAGCACGGGCCTTTGTGCATCCCGTCTCTGATACCCAGTCGGAATGTCATTCATCTTAGTGTAAAATATAAAAATATCCTATGACATGCAAACACTTAGTAGCCTGAGTGTTCAAATAACTCCACTTGACAAAATATTTGAGGCAATACCATAAACTTTCAACACATAAGCCCACTCAGAAGACTTGGCTGTGAAGAAGAGAGCGAAAAGCATATGGTGGTGAGCAGGTAACATTAATCTATGTGTATTTAATGAACACGATAATTTGCCTGGGGTATATAAATTTTTTATTTTTTTATTATTTTTTTAAAATTTAAATATTAAATTTTCTTAAAACCAAAAAGGCATACGATAAGGGGATTTGTAATAACCTAACAAAGCCTGGGAGTTTGGGACGGAGTGGGACCCAAAGGGCAGGTCAAACTCTTAGTGTCTTAATGTCACCCCCATGGAAGAAAAGGAGAGAACAGAAGTAAGTTACCCTAAAATCATAGACATTGTGAGACTTAAGAGGGGAATGGATGTGCATCTGAAGAGATAGCAGTAACTTTGTTTATAAACAAGAGGGCGATCTTGAATGCTAATTAAAATGATAGCAAAAGACACAGTTCCATTAATAGAAAAAAACTGACAAAGTGAAAAAAGAGTGGAAAAATAGCAAAAATAGGGTAAAGGAAAAAGTTAAACATATAATTTTAAATAAAATAGTACAGTCAGGTCTTAAAAATAAAAACCTAATTATATGCTGTTTATCAAAAAAAAAAAAAAGAAACAGAATTAAATACTTAAAGGGATAATGAAAGATTGAAAACCAAGATTGGAAAGGAAGGCATGCATTAAGAGTTAACAGACATGAAAATTAAAATCAATCGATCACTCAGTTACTCAGTCAGGAGTCACACTACATTAATATTACATTCATAAGATGAAATTTACAGTTTAAAGCTCTGGACAGAGAAAGTCATCATTTTATATCTTAAGAGTCACAACTACTAGCTGAATATATTGTCATAAACTGATATGCAATGAAACAGAAGCAGCTAAAAAATAAAGTAAAAAAAAATTAGAAACAGAAGAATAAGAATTTGATAAATAAGCAAATAAGTGGGAAATTCTATGTACCTCTTTGGGAACCTAAAAATATAATCTTTCTCTATCATGAATATATATATGACTAAAAAACATATAGAAACTCCTGCATTCATAGAGTAACTGATGCTTTTTTCATATGTGCCCATTAAACATTTATCAATATTGATCACATATTTGGTAGCAAAGAAAACCTTAATTAATTAAAAAAGAGATAGAAGAGTGCAGGCACTCTATCTGGACTTAATTTCAATATAATTATAAATAAATAATCAAAAGATGACTAAACCAAATTAATACTTGGAAATCTGGTCTTTGTTCAAAAAGAAAACTTAGAGCAGACTTCGGGAGAAGATGGCGGCTTAGTAAGATGTGCGGATCTTAGTTTCTCCTCCAGGACAGCTACTAGGGGAGTACAAACGATACAGAACAGCGCCCAAAGCCACAACAGAGATAAAAAAGACAGCGTACCCCATCCTGGAACGACTGGCTGCCTGAGAGAACCCGCTCTGGTGAGATCGCCGAGGGACGCGGGCTTCACTGGGCGGGGTGGCAAGCGGCCGGACTCACTCCCTTCCCCCTTCCCGGGCCGGCTGGGAGAATTGGACAGGCAGTCCCCTCAAACGGAAGCGGCTTGCGCCCACACCACGCGTGACCCCCCGGACCAACTGAGAGAATTGGATCGGAAATCCCCAGACCGCGGAGAATGGTGATGGGTGGGGGGGCCCCTTCCAAACCCGTGACTCCCCGGGAACGTGCACTCTCCCGGGCAGGCCGCTGTGGCTGGCGCCCTCCCGCTACGCTTGTCACCCCGGGCCGACTAGGAAATTCAGACGGGCACTTTCCCGGGCTGCGGCGGCCAGCGACCCTCCCCGCGTTCAGACCCCGGGCCGGCTGGCACTCTTCCAAGCCGCTTCGGCTAGCGAACCTCCCGGATGGCGAGAGTTTTCCAAAGTTAAAGGTCCCACAGCACCTTCTACTGGTGGGACCCGCAGACAAACGTGTGCCACGAGCGCCACCTACTGGGCAGGATAAGAAAAACAGAACGCAGAGATTTCACAGAAAAATCTTACAACCTTGTTGGGTCCGACACCCAGAGAAATCTGCTAAATGCCCAGATGCCAGAAGCAGAAGATAACTGTCCACGCTCAGAAGATTGAGAATATGGCTCAGTCAAAGGAAAAAACCAATAGTTCAAATGAGATACAAGAGCTGAGACAACTAATGCTGAATATACGAACAGAAATGGAAAACCTCTTCAAAAATGAAATCGATAAGTTGAGGGAGGACATGAAGAAGACATGGGCTGAACATAAAGAAGAAACAGAAAAACTGAAAAAACAAATCACAGAACTTATGGAAGTGAAGGATAAAGTAGAAAAGATGGAAAAAACAATGGATACCTACAAATGATAGATTTAAAGAGACAGAAGATAGAATTAGTGATTTGGAGGATGGAACATCTGAATTCCAAAAAGAAACAGAAACTATCGGGAAAAGAATGGAAAAATTTGAACAGGGTATCAGGGAACTCAAGGACAATATGAAGTGCACAAATATACGTGTTGTGGGTGTCCCAGAAGGAGAAGAGAAGGGAAAGGGAGGAGAAAAACTAATGAAACAAATTTTCACTGAAAATTTCCAACTATTATGAAAGACCTAAAATTACAGATCCAAGAAGTGCAGCGCACCCCAAGGAGATTAGACCCAAATAGGCGTTCTCCAAGACACTTACTAGTTAGAATGTCAGAGGTCAAAGAGAAAGAGAGGATCATGAAAGCAGCAAGAGAAAAACAATCCATCACATACAAGGGAAACCCAATAAGACTATGTGTAGATTTCTCAGCAGAAACCATGGAAGCTAGAAGATAGTGGGATGATATATTTAAATTACTAAAAGAGAAAAACTGCCAACCAAGACTCCTATATCCAGCAAAAATGTCCTTCAAAAATGAGGGAGAAATTAAAACATTCTCAGACAAAAAGTCACTGAGAGAATTTGTGACCAAGAGACCAGCTCTGCAAGAAATACTAAAGGGAGCACTAGAGTCAGATACAAAAAGACAGAAGAGAGAGGTATGGAGAAGAGTGTAGAAAGAAGGAAAATCAGATATGATATATATAATACAAAAGGCAAAATGGTAGAGGAAAATACTATCCAAACAGTAATAACACTAAATGTCAGTGGACTGAATTTCCCAATCAAAAGACATAGATTGGCAGAATGGATTGAAAAACAGGATCCTTCTATATGCTGTCTACAGGAAACACATCTTAGACCCAAAGAAAAACATAGGTTGAAAGTGAAAGGTTGGGAAAAGATATTTCATGCAAATAACAACCAGAAAAGAGCAGGAGTGGCTATACTAATATCCAACAAGTTAGACTTCAAATGTAAAACAGTTAAAAGAGACAAAGAAGGACACTATATAATAATAAAAGGAACAATTAAACAAGAAGACATAACAATAATAATATTTACGCACTGAACCAGAATGCCCCAAAATACGTGAGGAATACACTGCAAACACTGAAAAAGGAAATAGACGCAAATACCATAATAGTTGGAGACTTCAATTCCCCACTCTCATCAATGGACAGAACATCTAGACAGAGGATCAATAAAGAAATAGAGAATCTGAATATTACTATAAAGGAGCTAGACTTAACAGACATTTATAGGACATTAAATCCCACAACAGCAGGATACACCTTTTTCTCAAGTGCTCATGGATCATTCTCAAAGATAGACCAGATGCTGGGTCACAAAGCAAGTCTTAACAAATTTAAAAAGATTGAAATCATACACAACACTTTCTCGGATCATAAAGGAATGAAGTTGGAAATCAATAATAGACGGAGTGCCAGAAAATTCACAAATACGTGGAGGCTCAACAACACACTCCTAAACAACGAGTGGGTCAAAGAAGAAATTGCTAGAGAAATTAGCAAATACCTCGAGGTGAATGAAAGTGAAAACACAACATATCAAAACTTATGGGATGCAGCAAAGGCAGTGCTAAGAGGGAAATTTATTGCCCTAAATGCCTATATCAGAAAAGAAGAAAAGGCAAAAATGCAGGAACTAACTGTTCACTTGGAAGAACTGGAGAAAGAACAGCAAACTAATCCCAAAGCAAGCAAAAGGAAAGAAATAACAAAGATTAGAGCAGAAATAAATGAAATTGAAAACATGAAAACAATAGAGAAAATCAATAAGACCAGAAGTTGGTTCTATGAGAAAATCAATAAGATTGATGGGCCCTTAGCAAGATTGACAAAAAGAAGAAGAGAGAGGATGCAAATAAATAAGATCAGAAATGGAAGAGGAGACATAACTACTGACCTCACAGAAATGAAGGAGGCAATAACAGGATACTATGAACAACTTTACGCTAATAAATACAACAATTTAGAGGAAATGGACGGGTTCCTGGAAAGACATGAACAACCAACTTTGACTCAAGAAGACATAGATGACCTCAACAAACCAATCACAAGTAAAGAAATTGAATTAGTCATTTAAAATCTTCCTAAAAAGAAAATCCAGGACCAGACGGCTTCACATCTGAATTCTATCAAACATTCCAGAAAGAATTAGTACCAACTCTCCTCAAACTCTTCAAAAAAATCGAATTGGAGGGAAAACTACCTAATTCATTCTATGAAGCCAACATCACACTCATACCAAAACCAGGCAAAGATATTACAAAAAAAGAAAACTACAGGCCAAACTCTCTAATGAATACAGATGCAAAAATCCTCAATAAAATCCTAGCAAATCATATCCAACAACACATTAAAAGAATTATACATCATGACCAAGTAGGATTCATCCCAGGTATGCAAGGATGGTTCAACATAAGAAAATCAATTAATGTAATACACCATATCAACAAATCAAAGCAGAAAAATCACATGATCATCTCAATTGATGCAGAGAAGGCATTTGACAAGATTCAACATCCTTTCCTGTTGAAAACACTTCAAAGGATAGGAATACAAGGGAACTTCCTTAAAATGATAGAGGGAATATATGAAAAACCCACAGCTAATATCATCCTCAATGGGGAAAAATTGAAAACTTTCCCCCTAAGATCAGGAACAAGACAAGGATGTCCACTATCACCACTATTATTCAACATTGTGTTGGAGGTTCTAGCCAGAGCAATTAGACAAGAAAAAGAAATACAAGGCATCAAAATTGGAAAGGAAGAAGTAAAACTATCACTGTTTGCAGATGATATGATACTATACATCGAAAACCCGGAAAAATCCACAACAAAACTACTAGAGCTAATAAATGAGTACAGCAAAGTAGCAGGTTACAAGATCAACATTCAAAAATCTGTAGCTTTTCTATACACTAGCAATGAACAAGTGGAGGGGGAAATCAAGAAACGAATCCCATTTACAATTGCAACTAAAAGAATAAAATACCTAGGAATAAATTTAACTAAAGAGACAAAAAACCTATATAAAGAAAACTACAAAAAACTGTTAAAAGAAATCACAGAAGACCTAAATAGATGGAAGGGCATACCGTGTTCATGGATTGGAAGACTAAATATAGTTAAGATGTCAATCCTACCTAAATTGATTTACAGATCCAATGCAATACCAATCAAAATCCCAACAACTTATTTTTCAGAAATAGAAAAACCAATAAGCAAATTTATCTGGAAGGGCAGGGTGCCCCGAATTGCTAAAAACATCTTGAGGAAAAAAAACGAAGCTGGAGGTCTCGCGCTGCCTGACTTTAAGGCATATTATGAAGCCACAGTGGTCAAAACAGCATGGTATTGGCATAAAGATAGATATATCGACCAATGGAATCGAATAGAGTGCTCAGATATAGACCCTCTCATCTATGGACATTTGATCTTTGATAAGGCAGTCAAGCCAACTCACCTGGGACAGAACAGTCTCTTCAATAAATGGTGCCTAGAGAACTGGATATCCATATGCAAAAGAATGAAAGAAGACCCATCTCTCACACCCTATACAAAAGTTAACTCAAAATGGATCAAAGATCTAAACATTAGGTCTAAGATCAAAGATCTAAACATTATGTCTAAGACCATAAAACAGTTAGAGGAAAATGTAGGGAGATATCTTATGAATCTTACAATTGGAGGCAGTTTTATGAATCTTAAACCTAAAGCAAGAGCACTGAAGAAGGAAATAAATAAATGGGATCTCCTCAAAATTAAATACTTTTGTGCATCAAAGAACTTCATCAAGAAAGTAGAAAGACAGCCTACACAATGGGAATCAATATTTGGAAATGACATATCAGATAAAGGTCTAGTATCCAGAATTTATAATGAGATTGTTCAACTCAACAACAAAAAGACAGCCAACCCAATTACAAAATGGGAAAAAGACTTGAATAGACACCTCTCAGAGGAGGAAATACAAATGGCCAAAAGGCACATGAAGAGATGCTCAATGTCCCTGGCCATTACAGAAATGCAGATCAAAACCACAATGAGATATCATCTCATACCCACCAGAATGGCCATTATCAACAAAACAGAAAATGACAAGTGCTGGAGAGGATGCGGTGAAAGAGGCACACTTATCCACTGTTGGTGGGAATGTCAAATGGTGCAACCACTGTGGAAGGCAGTTTGGCGGTTCCTCAAAAAGCTTAATATAGAATTGCCATACGACCCAGCAATACCATTGCTAGGTATCTACTCAAAGGAATTAAGGGCAAAGACACAAATGGACATTTGCACAGCAATGTTTATAGCAGTGTTATTTACAATTGCCAAGAGATGGAAACAGCCAAAATGTCCATCAACAGACGAGTGGCTAAACAAACTGTGGTATATACATACGATGGAATATTATGCAGCTTTAAGGCAGGATAAACTTATGAAGCATGTAATAACATGGATGGACCTAGAGAACATTATGCTGAGTGAGTCTAGCCAAAAACTAAAAGACAAATACTGTATGGTCCCAATGATGTGAATCGACACTTGAGAATAAACTTGGAGTATGTCATTGGTAACAGAGTCCAGCAGGAGTTAGAAACAGGGTAAGATAATGGGTAATTGGAGTTGAAGGGATACAGACGGTGTAACAGGACTAGATACAAAAACTCAAAAATGGACCACACAATAATACCTAATTGTAAAGTAATCATGTTAAAACACTGAATGAAGCTGCATCCGAGCTAAAAAAAAAAAAAAAAGAAAACTTAAAGGAAAATTGCTATCTATATGCCAATGAATAGAAAAACATTTCACACTAAAATCTGTGGAAAAATTGAAGGGGCTACAGAGAGGAAAATATAAACCTTAAGTGCCTTCTATATTAAAAATGAATAATATATAAGTAAATAGATAAAATAATTAAGTACTCACATAAATTTGTCTTAATTTAATGTTGGTTGCTGGGCTCTAAGCCCAAACTTGTGATTGTTAACTATTGCAAGTAGAACCAGTTAATTTTTATTTTTAATTTCTTTTGCTGAGATTTTTATGTGCTAACCTAATAGAAGTGAGTAGAATGGATGGCGCTGGGAAAACAATTAAATATTGAGTACTGCAGGAAGACTTCATAGAGAATTCCACACTGCATCCCCAGTACCTACTTCAGTAGACAATCTGCAAATCCACGGCAAATCAAAATTTGAGGGTTCGTGGGTATAAAAGTAAGGATTATGTACAAGTAACTAATAGAGACAATTAACTGTGATGTACATAAGTTGAACAATTCCATCATGTAAAAGAAATTTGGAGTTTCAATGGGCTTGACTTAATGGCTCTGCTTCACTAAGCCCTCAGGCTCAGGCTTTTTGGGGTTCCTTTCCCTACGCTGTGTTACCTGAACTTAAGGTCTAAAATGACAGTGACAGATCTAGTCTTCACATCCCATTCCTGGAAGAAGGAAAGAGGATGAGACCAAAAGTGCCTGCTCACTGTGTTGGACAGCAGGTTCTGGGTCAGGAAACGCTTCATGACATTTCTGCTGACATCACATTGGCCAAAATGTAATTGTCTTCTCATCCCTTGCTACAAGAGAGGTTGGGAAATGTACACTGAACTCTGGATAGTACCTCTCCTTGAGCCTCCCTGCTAAAATCCAATGGTTCACCAATTTTAGAAAAAGGGGAATGGATTTCTGGGACAACTGATAGTCCCCCAGTGGGAATAAAATATTCCCAAATTTCAGATATGTGATATTATTAAATACAATTGGGTTTAAATGTTGCTACAACAATATAAGATTAAATAATAATTGCCATAGAATTAACATTAACAGAAAAGGAAAGATACAAGAACTAAAAAAAAAAGTTACTGTTATTCTCTCCTACCCTAAAAATAAACAATTAACATGGAGACTCTCTTAGGCTGCAGAAAATGACACCTTAGATTAAGGTGATCCAATGTCAAAACTAGAATTTTTTTTGATACAATGATTTTTCTAAAATATTTCTAAAAAATTATAAATCCTTACATTAAATCGAAGTTGACTGAGATAATCTTGAGAGAATGTTAAAAACCTTAAGCACAGATCAAAGATAGATCTGGATGAAAACAAAAAGTGTCATTGCATGGGTGCTATAAACACAATAAAGACTTGGACCTTTGCAGGGCTTAGATTTCTAGTTTCCCCCCTTCAATTAATGTCTAGTGAATGGGGATTTGTGAATTAAAGATGCATTCTATTCATTGCCAAAGAACTAGCCTCTGTAGACTCAGGTAAATCTGTAGAGGCAGATCTGAGCCTTGCCTCAGATTTGTGCTCTAAAATACGATTCATAATCAGTAAAAAAAAGCCAGAGGAAAAGTAAGTAAAGATCCTCTGATCTTATATAATTGTAGGGATGATTTTTCCATAGAAGCTTTGGGAGCTAATTCTATAAAGTCAGGTACCGAGCGTTAACCTAGAAGACTACAAAGGAGTATGTATGGTGGGTAATTATGCGTAGATAGTGTTCATTTCAGTTTTGAAAATATAGATTATCCTTTTATCCTGCAATGATATCAGAGAAAATTCAAAGGAAATTGGTTCTCTTTGAATTACTTAATACGATAAATAGAATTCTAAATGGCACAGGGCTGCTAGAAGTAAAATCCTAAAATTGGGGAATCATAACCCATACCAAACTCTGAAATCTGTTCTACAACTAATTGTTGCAATGTGCTTTGAAATTCGCTGCTTTTTGTATATATGTTATTTTTCACAAAAAAAAGAAAAAAAAAAGTTGATTGTCATGATAAATGCAAAGCTATATGATGATATTGCAAACCATTGATTATACACTTTGGATGATTACATGGTGTATGAATATATAATATATACCAATAAAAATAAAAATAATAAATGGCACAGGGCTGTAGACCACACGGACTCAATTTTTAGCAAATTGTATCAGCTTATGATATAGTATAGTAACATATGACGCTTTCTTCTAAATTTACAAAAACAGAGCCACAAGTTTCTAACAAAACAATAGAAATTTAACCTGAGTTTAAAAGTTGCATAAAACATCATATTTTCCTAGTCTACTCAAAATATTAGAAGTAACTACTCCTAATAAAAAAGATTGTTATAAGTTACAGTCACTGGTTTATACCAAAAATGTATAAGGAAGGATTTCTCAGTGTGTAGTGCAAATAAGCAGCTCACTGCAAAGATAAAGAAACGGGAGGCTGAGGAGCAATGTGCAGGGTCTCAAGGCAGAGCTTCTCAGCAGCCAGAGAATACAACAAAGGGAAGAAATCACAGCAGACAGGTCAAAACAGCCGAAAAGCAGTGGGGCAAGGACATGAATATTTCTGAACCAGAGATATGCCTTAAAGCAGAGAAGACTAGGTTTTCTGACACTTTTTTGGCTGTAATTTCTCCTTGGGTTTAAAATTTACTCACCTCTTGTATGGCTAAAGATTGGGAAGAAATTAAAAAAAAAATAGTGCTTCTGTCTAACAGAGTCAGGCTTCCCGTATGTGATATGTGTGGGGTTCCAGGACAGAGCCTGCTGGCATTACTTCAAACCAGAGGGGACAGATACTTGGTGCAAATACTTACACATAGGGAATGCTAGGAGTTAATGGAAGGATTTTCTCGTTTTTTGACTGAGACATTAACCACTGACCCCAAACAATCACTACCAGAATTTTACTTCTTTAAAAGTTTCCAGAATGCTTTTATATTTCATTACCTGAGTTTAACCTCACAGTAGGCTGAAAAAAATAGTGCTGTGTTGGGTGTGTGTGTTGCTCCATATTTTACAGCTCCTGTCCTTTCCTGACCATATCACTCTGTGCCTTTGTACACTGGGCTCCTCCTGATCTGAAAGTTCTTTGTTCACGTTCATTTATCGTCTAGTTAACTTTCTCTGATCCTTCAGATGCCATTTTATTAGCCAGGCTTCCCTCTACCATAAAGAGTGATTGGGTCCTGTCATCTGTGTTGACATAGCACCTGCATTTCCCGCTATGTCCATCATGGACTCTGGAAATGAGCTGTTTCTGTGCTGCCGCAGATTCTTACTATGTTTCACCCTATTTCCTTGGAGCCCCTTCACGCTCTCTGTATTTATCTCCCTGGGCTTCCCTTTATCTCATGAAGAACGTCCTCAGGCTACAGTGCTGCTCTTCTCTCAGGGATCAAGGCTCGGGAATGCTTTGGAGTTTCCTTCCCTCCCCCAGCAGTCCTTAACTGGTGAGATTAGAGTGGGACAGAGCAGCTTCTGAGACCCAATTTAGACTCTAGCATTCTTCTGTGTGCACAAGCTGGAGCCATCTTGCTGAAATCACTCTCGCCTGGCCTCTCCGCTTTCATCTTCTCTCTATCTCCACGAGCAGTTTCACCTTAAAAATCCCTCAATAAATTCCCTTCATAAGTCCCTTCCACACAAACCCTCATCTCAGCTAAAGAACCAGACCCAAACCATGATTCTTTTTCCTTTAATAAACTGTAAGCTCATTACAGCAAGGCCAGTTCTTGCTTTAAGTATCCTGAGCCCAAACCACAAAGTCTGGGACACAGGAGTCACTAATAAAATCATTACCTCTTGCATGATTGTAATTCTGCTAACGATACAAATTAGAAAAAAATTACCCCCTCCGCAATAAAATGAGTTTCTGCTAATTGAGATGTTAATCTTTTAATACACACTTCTTTAAAGGACTGTCAAATTTACTCATCTGCTTGCATTTTAGAATATGCACAGAGGGATTTAATTCAAATTCTATAAATTTTGATCCATTTATATTAATCCTTCTAAATGTCTGTGCCCATTTCTCATGGCAGGAAGAAGTTTATATTTTGAATATGGTGGTTGGAGTTCAGGGGGGACTATCAAATGATGACCTTCTAGTATCAAATTTAAAATTGTTATTAAATAGCAATTAGTATTAGGGTAAAAATAAGCTTTAATAATTGGAAAAGTGTACATTTTAAAGACAAGTTCATTCAAGAGAACTGGTGGTATATGGAGAAACAAATAAAAACATGCAAATGAATAATATAAAATGTACAAAATGAATAGTAGACAAATTAAAATAGGTGATGTGAGCTTTGAATTATTTTATCATAAAACATCCAAATTTTAGAACAGACAACTATACAGCTGGTATAAAACTATCAAATAATGAGCTAAAGATTTTATTCAAATAAGATTCATATTTTAAGATTTGACTTCAGTTTTTTATCATAGCTTCTATTTTTAGTGTTTGGAACATTTCACAGATGCGGTCAAAGAATGGAAAAAACACACGCGATGCTGCCCACGTCTGCTCAGGCTAATGAAAAGTGATTCGTTTTGAGCTTCCTCACTGGCCACCCCTTCCTGGTTTCCTTCAGTGGTTTTACTCATTCCCCTAATCTGCCTTACATATGGTATAGTGGGTCCAAATTAAAACAGGGGCTTTTTCACCATCGTGATGCCTCAGCATCTTGGACCCTTTGGCCAGGTCCCTCAGTGGCCGCCCAACACCTGCTTAAACAGGAGACAGATTTTCTCTCGCTTCCCTGCCTACAACCAGGGATGGAGTCCCTGCAGAAGTCAAATGCAAATCACACTGTCCCCACTCCTGCTTGGCCAACCGCTATAACTCAACCCATATAACATCACAGGGACAATCCCCAGGCCACCTGTAGCCTCTGTTCCCCACAGGCTTAGTGCAGCCTCTGCTTGTGAAAAGTTTTCCCATGCAGCTCTGGCAGGTGTGCTGCCCCTCTCTGCTCTAAGAGCCGTGAGTACTAGTGAACTTTTCTTTCACACATCTCTGGTTATCACTTATCCTTGCCAACCTGGCCATCTATATAAAGACCCTCACCACAGATAACAGGTTCGTCCTTCCCTGGCTACCTCACATCCTTGGTTTTATCATCCAGTGCTTTAAATACCATTTTACATGACGGTGGCTTCTACACGAGTATATCTAGTTCAGGCCTGTCCCCTCAGCACCTGACTTCTAGCATCACCAATGGCCTGCCTTCCATCTCCAATTATCCAAAAAGAACCCCTCATCGTCACTCCACACCAGTTGCTCCCAAAGTCTTTCCCATTTTAATGAATGGCAATCCCATCTGTGATAATCCAAGGGAATCCAATTAGCTGGATTTGATCCAATCAGTTGAAGATTTAAGGAGAAGGGAGAATTTTCACCACTTCTTCAGCCAGCAAGCCTCTCCTGTGGAGTTTGTAGAGACCTTTCATTGGAGTTGCCACTTGGCAGTCTGTCCCATGGACTTTGGACTCTCCCAATCCCATGGTTGTGTGAGACACCTTTATAAATCTCATATGCACGGATCTCTCCTATTGGCTCTGTTTCTCTAGAGAACCCTAACATACTATCCTTCCAGTTATTCAAACATAAAACTGCCGCTCATATTGACGAAAAGGGAATGGAAAGTCATATTCAGTTTATTTCCAAAATACATATCTAATCTATGACCGATTTTAATATTTGTTTTGTAATTTGAGAAAGAGTAACATAGTCATTTACTGAATTTTGGAGTCGTGCCAGGTGTTGCCAATACCACCTCCGGGTTTGGTGATTCGCTAGGAGAACTTGAAGGACCTAACCCATAGCTATATTCATGACCAGCATACATTAGAGTGCAAAGGCACAAAGCAAAATCAGCAGAGGGAAAAGAGGCATGGAGAAAAGATGGGAGGAAAACAGGAGAACATCTCCTGGGTGGAGTCACACAGGCGGCAGTTAACATTCATCCCACGTGAAAATGTGGCAGCATGTACGAAACATCATCTACCAAGGGAGCATGTTATAAACTCATTTCCAAGATTTTCACTGAGGACTGGTCACTTTTTTTTTTTAAATTAGGGCTAGGCCTTCTCTGGCACTTAAAATATTCCAGATTCTCAGCAGAAAAGCAGATATTCAACACAAAATGTTTTGTTGCAAAACCAGCTCAGGCACAAGCCGTTCTGAGGAGTTAAGGAATAGCGGGAACCCAAGTGCCGGGTTCCAACCAAGGGCCAAGCTTTTAAGAAGGCTTTCTAAAGAGCAGCAATCTCAGGTGTGCTACGCGAATCCTTTTCTGCACATGTGTATATCACATTGCATCATTTATTGTCCTGAAAGGGCTTTCAAAATGACTAAGTTCAAATGGGACAATATCCTTATTAGTAAATAGAATATACTTTGAATGAATAACTACTGAAGAAATATTTACAAAAGTGGGTTCACATATACTCACTTATATAAGGATTCTACCCATTTATTATTGACGTTTTTAAAGACAAATAATATCATTATAGCATTTGAAAAAATATGTGTTTAAACAGTGATAAAATCCTTTTTTAAGGAGTGTTTCATTTCTTACAAAGTTGGAGGAAAAAATGACCAAACCATGGCTTCAAGAACCACAAAGTCATGGGGTTATGAAATTTCTTAATTTGTGCAAATTGATGAAATGGTCCATATCCCTGATAAGTTTCAATATTTGTATAAATCCCTCTGTTTTCTTGTGCCCATTTCTTTATGCAACCATTGCATTTATTCATTCAATAGATGCTTTGAAAGGAACTGGGAATCATGATGATGAAGACAGCTGCAATCAGATTTCTCATGAATCTTACAGTCTAATTTGTCATTATAAAACTAAAATGACAACTTTGATACACTCTATAGAAAACTAGCCACAACGACCAGCTACCTGGCATTTAAAAAATTTATTTGAAGGTCAACAAAATACAACAAGGTTTACTTAAAAGAACAGTAAGAACAAGAAATGAAAACATCATAGATATCAGCAAATGTACAACTAAGGCAGGTTTCACTCTGAAAATTCATGGTAAAAATGTAAAGCTTTAAAGATGTAAACCATTGCTTAGTTAACAGATACATGAGGACAGCTCAGCATCATGCAAATCAAAGGAAATTCATGCTTCATGGTTACTGTAAAACACTTCAACCAACATTGTGCGCCCAAGGCAAGAACATGCTAAGGTGACTCTGGTCCTGAGTGAAGTCAAACTTCTTAGAGAATGCGAGCAAGCCTCCCTCACTTACTTACTTCCTGGAGAAAATTGCCTAGCAGAAATAAGACTACATAATTTAATCATAGTATGTGAGAATCCTCACCTAAGCCACGATAGTTCTTCCCCATAGCTACTGAATTGCAAAACTATTTTGAAGCTTCAGTGACTATGAGGTTATACCACTCAGTGATGAGACAGAATTTAAATAATTATTTAATTATAGGCTTTGCTTTCAACACTCCTATCCCCAGACATTCACCACCCAACTATCACTTCCTGTCATAGGGGTTTACCTGAAAGTTTTTGTTCTTTATGCTATCTTAATTTCCTTTCAGTGATTTAAGGTAAATTTCTTCTAAATGATGTCGATAGCAAATGACCCTGCAGTAACATACACAAATGAAAAGAGAGGTGTAATCTTATCCCAAAGGAGAACACTTGTTAGCTTTGTTTCATTCTGGTTATAGTCTTTGAAAATAATTATAAAATAAAACATCTGGTCTAGAGTAAAGGTATATTTCTTATTAAACTTGAATATAAGGTAGTCTGGACTAGAGAATATGTGCAGAGGTCATCTTTCTTCCAGGCCCTTCTATTGCTGATAAATCTCACTGATTCAGAAACAGAATGAGTGATAAGACTTCCTGAGTTGAGTCAATACTTACTCTGCTTTGACCTGCCAGCTTGCCCTAGAGTCCCGCAGTTAAAACATGTAAGTGGATGGTTAGTCTGCTCTTTATTGAGGTTCACATTTAAAAAGATGAGATCTTTTTAGAAGAATAGCTCCATAAGTTTTTAATACATTCCATTGTATTTATCAAAACTTGCTATCTCAACCCCGGTGGCTTTTAAATATATGTGCGGAGAAAAGTTGAAAGGTGTCAGCTTCTGGTAACAGGATGAGAGTTGCATACTATGTAATCTATTGGTTGAGAATACAATGGTAGTAAAAATTGTAGGACTTCGGTAAAAAATATAACAATTTTAGTGTCATCACCCATGATAGATTAAAGAACATTTGAAGAAAAAAATAACATTAGCATATACATATTTATTCAGTCTACATGATAATGCTTAAAATGTACAATAACTCTCAAATTAAACAACGACAGATAAAGTTCAGTTCAGGGGATAAGAGCATGGGCGCTGAAAGAAAATTGCCTGAGTTTATATTTCAACTCTACTCTGATTTCATTGATGCTTACTTAATTTTTATAAACCTCATTTTCTACTCTCCAAAAACAACAAAATACCAGAAACGTCCCCTAGAATTACCATGAAGACTGAATGAGGAACTTCCTATGAGATGCCTGCTATCTGGTGAGTGCTAAATAATTAGAATTTATTAATACTATTTTTATTGAAAACCATCTTATGCCATTTTGAACTGGACCTTATGCTTCCTGCATCCTGGACAAAGAGTGGGGTCACTGGTAAAGGTTTGGAGTGGAAGGAATGTGAAGAAACACTTTGAGGAAATCTGTTCTTCCAATGAGTCTATTAAAAAATGAAACAAAAACAAAACAACAGAAATAAAGCCATATTAGCTCTAGATTTATTACTTCTTTCAAAAAAGCTGGTTGGGTTGTGCTTTGGGGATTATAGCAGATATGTGTTTTACCATCTGTCAGATATAGGCAGTTGCCCCCCACTAGCCCTTCTTCTCCTGATTAAATAATCTTCAAGTTTCTTGTTTGTTTGTTTGTTTTTAATGTGTCCATAAAAGAGTATTTCTCAGCTTCTGTTGCAATTAGATGTAGTCATGAGACTCAGTTCTGGCAATGAGATGTAAGCCAAAGTGCTCTGTGGGCTTTTGGGGGGAGCACCTAAAAAGAGAGAGGCATGGGCCAATTTATCTTTTCCAGCTCTCCTCCTGGCTGCCTGAAATCTAAATGTGATAGCTGGGTTCCAGGACACAGCTTTAATTTTGGCCACCACCAGATGGAAGTCATATGTCATCAGGGAAGCCACAAAACTACCTATATATTCCCTACCTCCAGACTTCCTTTCTGTGAGAGGGGACTGATAACTGTTTTGTTCAAGCTGCTATTATCTATGGATTAGCAGCCAGATTTTTCTTGTCATGAAGTAAAATTACAGCAAGCAATGTTGAAGAAAAAAAGTTTATGACATAGTGTGATGGTTGGGTTCTGATGTCAACTTGGCCAAGTGATGATGCCCAGTTGTCTCACTGGCCTGACTGTTGCTACAAGGATATTTCGTGCTGGTTGATAAATTGGAAGGCTGGCGTATTAAATCATCAGTCAGGTGACTGCATCTGTCACCTGTGCGATCAACTAAGGTGTGCCTCTCACAGTGAGGTAATCCAATAAGAGGAAAGCTTTTAAGGAAGAAGCGAGTGTCTTCCAGCTTCTTCAGCCAGCAAGCCTCTCCTATGGAGTTTTTCCAAACCCTTCATTGGAGCCCCCAGCTTCACAGCCTGCTCCATGTATTTTGGACTCTTCCATTCCCACGGTTGCGTGAGACACCTTTATACATCTCATATTTACAATTATCTGCTGTTGGTTGTTTCTCTAGAGAATGCTGACTAATACACATAGGAAGACCCCATAAATAAAACATCTACTCTGCTTTCCAAATGCAAAGAATTATGATAACAATACTCTTGGAAAAACAACTACAAGTACCTAAAGAAATAAAGGAAATTTCAGAGAGTGGCACTAAAAGATTTGAGTACTAGTCCAGGAGGGAAGAGAATAAACTGTTGGTTAAGAAAAAAGTCATTAAACAGGGCCTTTAATAGTCTATAAGGAATATCACAACTTAATCATCAAGATGTCACTTTTATAAAGGGGAAGGTGTTGTAATGACTTAGCATATAATAACCACTTTTTTTTTTGTAAGTTGGGTGATTAAATATAGGAGCATAATCAAGTTTCACTCTAATGGTTCCCCCAGAACTTCAATAGTTTCTCTGATTAAAATTTAGCCCTAAAACACATAATAATCAATATAGATTTTAACACAAATTTTACAAATTAAGGATTTTAAGTGCTGCTGCTGAAAAGCCTTTCCATCTTCTCCCAATAGGTTTCTTATGGGAATTGTTTCATTATCATTCTCAATCTCATTGAAGTGAAGCAGTAATTTCTTTAATGTTTTTTATGATAGAATATAATCTAAATTAACAGTATTGTAGACACTTCAGAGTATTAGAAATGTAATAAAAAATAAATTGCTTTGTTCTACTCCCTCCAAGACAGCACTCAATGAAGCCATATTTACAATTAGTCATACGTTAACCAAATATACCCCTGCCATTTAGGGGATTTTAAGCACCAGCAATCTTACAGGAAAATGGGGATGTTTTTGAGATGCATAAGCTTGACAGAGATGTTTGCCATTACAGCATCCTAGGATCCTCTTAACAGGTTGATTTGGCAAGAATGTGCCAAATAAATAAAGCGGTACAGTTCTACTGCATGTTTTCCAGTAATTCATATAAAATACAACATACGATATAAAAATACAATATAAAAACAAACAAAAAAGGAACTTCAATTGGCCTACGAAAACATTTTAGAATGACTTTTCTTTCCCTACGCACTCTTTCCTGTACAGCTGGGACTGGAAAGAGAAAAGCAACACCTGCAATTACTGTAGGTACACTGGTAGCTTGAGCATTGTGCCCCACAGATGTGAGAGATGGTATCCTCAAGTCCAAACCCCAAAAGGGCTCTTCCCAGAGTGCCACCACTGGGCGCTCACGGTGCATGGCCCACCTCAGCCCTCTCCTGCCTGGATTGCAGTAGACACCTCTTCAGGTTACTGCCGCGCCTTTCTAGTCTGTAGTGTACACATGCTACGTAAATGGGATACCCTGGAAAAGGGGTTCTGCCAACTCTTGGGGTACCCATGTGACCTCTTCTGAATAATGACCCCATTTACTGCACAGTCCACCCCATGATTGGCCCAGACTCCTAGACTTACATGGACTTCCACGCTGCCCCCACCTGGCATTAGGGAGAACTTTAATGGGCACCCAAAAAGGAGCTTCAGTATCAACCCTCTGACAACTCCCTTACTGGATGGACGGCCCAGCTTCTTCAGGTCATCTGGAAGCCGAACTCAGCAGTTCCCCGGAAGGGAAACCTGGCCTCATCCTGCTTCCCAGCACAGGGGAGAGGCGAGGGTGGGGAGGAGCCGGGGCCTCCTGCACACCTGCCCTGATGCTGCTCTGACCACTGGGGGACTGGCCTCAAAAGGGAGACCAAGGACACACCTCTTGCGACTCTCCTTTTTAGCCACTGTCAAGGGATCATCTTGCTTTCTACCCCACTCAATTCTCCATAAGAGTCCCAGAAGGGTGGGAGAGGGGTAGGGTGACAAAAGCAGGCCTAGAAGTTTTTAACACGCATGGGGTGAAAATGCAGTGGGCTGGACCTGAGGAGGCTAGGGGTTAGTGAGCAACACCTCCCCTGGTTGGGCCACCAGTCCCCTTGGTGACATCCATGGGATACATTTCAGGAGCCCTGGCAACTCTCACCTATCAGGAAGGGGTGGAGGTGGGCCAGAAGATGTGGAGAAGGTCCTTAGATCAACTGGAAAGGAGTGAGGTTGTTGCTCAAGGCCAGGGACTGACAGATGGGGTGGCCTTAGAGGGAAAAGATGGTACTGCAAATAGCGTAAGAAAAATGTCTTCTGAGGGAAGTGGTTGTAGGACACCCCACCAGGACTAATTACTGGTCTCTGTCCTGTATTCTACAGATCTGGTGTGGCCACAACCCGAAGAGAAGACACCTTTGTCCTAATGACTCAGGTTATCATGGTGGCAGAGAATCTGCATTTGCCACCACACTGCTGGACCTGTTGGGATCCAACAACTACTGATAAAATGGCCAGTGACTCTTTACGGGTGGGCTGTGCTCCTTCGGCATCTTTGCAGAGGGGAAGAACCTATCACTGTTTGGACCACTGTCTGCACAGGCCATTGGACACTGATAGGACAGTGCACCCTCAGGTTTCTCACAGTCCCCTTGAAAATTCACAACCAATCTGAGACTTTTCATTAGAGTGTCTCTTTCAATTTATTATTTAAAGCAAAGTATGATTTCCCTGGAGAGATCCATGCTTCTGGACTCGCCTCTTGCCAGATTACTGTTGCCCTGTCTGGGAGTAAATGCCTCTCAACATGTGATACACAATCTGTCAGCTACCTTGGCTGATACTGCTGAGTTCACAGTATAAACCCTTCAGGCTCAGCAAAAATCAGTAGACTTTTTAGCCAAAATCGTGGCTGATGATCACATTGCCTCAGATTTCCCCCTAGTTCAACCAGGAGACATGTGATACTGCTATACCTTCTGCTAAGCATGCATTAATACCTCAGAAGTGGTGGAACAATTGGAGGTGACTATAACCCAACAGCAAGCCCACTGGCTACAAAGCATACAGATTCTACGTGGGATCTCTTGTGGTGTGTCCTGCAGTGGGAGGTGGGATGGGTGGGAGGCTGGCTGCAAGCATTAGTCCAGACAGGCTTGATCACCATGTTTGCAAAAATGGTATGCATAGGTGAAGCCCTCCTATTGTGCTGCAGCCTTTAACATCAATATATTTCAGAGCCATGAGTCGGTAGGTCCTACCTGTCTCCACCTTCATGATAGAGCTACAAGGTAGGCTTATGTTGTGGAAGCCAAGGGGGAACATTAGGATAGGTCTGGTCAAGAGGCAGAGGGCTGGACTGTTGGAAAGAAGTCAAGGGCAAGCCTAGTTGCCATCTCACAGCCCCTATCTACCCCACTCCTTTTCTTTGCTGGCAGATGTTTAATATGTTTCCACTCAAGAGTCCAGAGGAACCATGGTGAACCTGAAATCTAAAAGAAGCTGCTTGCCAGGGCAGACACTCAACACAAAGGTTGCTTGATGCATACTTTTTGCTCAATACCTCTCCACTGGGGTGTGGAAATACATAACACTCAACAGGACAATACCTGAATTCTGAAAAGAGGCTGCTGGCACCTGGGGTACCTCTGTCACATGGGAAGGCACATGGCTGGTATCTGCTGGTCTTTCCCTCCAGGTGGACTGATTTGAAACTGCTGTGTATGCCAGAAAAGCCACGTTCTTTAACCCTCATTCAGCATTGCCGGGTGGGGTTTTTTTATCACTTCCATGAAGATGTGACCCACTCAACTGTGGGTGATACCTTTTAATTTGGTAGTTTTCATGGTGGGGTTGCTTACTGGATTCCTTTAACAGGAAACCATTTTGGAAAAAGCTTCTGTGCCACCAGAGCCCACATAACCAGAGATATTTAGAAATGCAGAAGTAGAACAACCCCAGGGAATCCTTATGAAATGAGAAGCCAGCTGAGAATGGAAGATGTCACCATGTGCCATCCCAACTGACAGAGGTGTTTCAGGCAGCATTGGCCTTTCTTGAGCGGAGGTAATCGCTTTTTGGTGCCTTTGTTTGGTAGTTTTCATGGCCTTAGAGTTTTAAATTTTCAACTTAGTAAATTCCCTTTCTTAAAGCCACTCTTTTTGGTATATTGCATTCTGGCTGCTTTAACAAACTAAAACACCAGGTTTTGTTACTTTCAGCTTCTGGCTTCCTCTCCAGCTTCTGTGGATCCTCTCTCTTATAAAGGATTTTGGCAAGATGATCAAGACCCACTTTGAATGATGTAGGACGCATCCCAACTGAAACCCAGTCAATAGGTAAACACCATAATAGGTCTGCACCCACAGCAATGGACCAAAGGAACCTGGTCTTTTCTGAGGTACATAACAGTCTAAACCAAAATACTCCACCCTCTGGACCACCAAAAGACATGTTTTTTTTTTTTTTTCCATTTATGAAATGTTTCCATTCCATCACAGTATCACAAAAGCTTTAGATCATTTCAGTAACAATATTAAGTACAGAGTCTCATCAAAATCTGTTATAGGCATGGACTGTCCTTGAGCAAAAATCCCCTCAGGCTGTGAGCCTGTGACGTTAGAACAAGTTATCTGCTTCCAATACACAAAGAGGGACATTCATAGAGTGAAAAGTTCCCATTTCCATAGGGAGAAATCAGAAGGAGAACAGGTCAAAGGTCGCAAATGAAAACACCTGCAGAACAAACAATCAGATTTCAACGTCTGAGAAATCTCTAACTTGGCACTAAATTCTTCTATGTAGAAGCTACAAAAGGGTTGAAGATTCTATCCTATCAATTCTCCATTGTTTTGGGAACTGTTCTGTCTTAGCACAGGCCATTGTGGTAAGCCTTTCACTTTTAACTTTTTAAATTCCCCATCTCTGCTTTTCCTTGGCCACGATCAAGTTCCTTTTCTTATTTACCTTCCTGTCCTGGAAATATTTGATCTCAAGAATCTCAATTATCTACTCTAAAGGACAACCTTGTGTTCTGTTCTTCATCATCATTTATATTGGGAAAAATATTCTCCTTAGAGATATAAATACGCACAGGAAACATTACAATGTGTCAAGTGTCGAATGTGTGCTCTTTGTACCAGGAGTTAAGGAAGTCACCCATTTTGACTTGTTCTTGAAGACAGGTTCTTTGATCTACTTGAATCAAGTCACCACAGGCAATTTCCATTCATAACCCAGAACAGATACTTAGCACAGATTCCGGATTCAGATGGAGGGATGGGGGGCAGGGGGGTGCTTTGGTCTGCAGCTGTTATGCACCTCAGAAAAAGCCATACTCTTTTGGTCCATTCCTGTGGGTGCAGACCTACTGTGGGTGGGACCTTTTGATTAGGTTGTTTTGGTTGAGATAATGACCCACCTCATTCAAAGTGGGTCTTAATCCTCTTGCTGGAGTTCTTAATGAGAGAGAGAAAATTAAGAGAAGCTCATTGAGAAAAGCCCTGGAAAGGCTAAGAGAGGACCCACAGAATATCCCTGGAGGTAATCCAATCAAAGATTCCGGTCTGCATTGTTGAATAGGGCTAGTCTGGGAGCCTGCTGCAGCTCTTGTTTTGGAAGGAATTTCTTACTTGGGTTAATCCATTTCTGCTTAAAGAACCTAGAATGGATTCTATTATCTGCACCTGAACCCTAGCTGATGCGCTCCTTCTCACTCTGACTTGACCTCAATCAGGTTCACCTTCAAAGCCAAGCCCAGCAGAGTGAAAGTACAATGCCACCTCTGAGGCCACCATCCTCCAGGTGCATGCTCTTCTCCTTGGAATTACCTGTGTTGGACTTAATTGGGGACTGTAGAATTTATTCCACAATCATAGATAAACGAGGTAATATCTAACTTCCCTATGGATTTATTGTATTGACAAAAACTCTTTGCTACATAAGTATCATCACGCAATCAGCAAGTATAAATGATGTTTTCCAGTTCTGCAACTTCAGTAAGAAAAAGAAGCATGGTGAAGAAGAGGAGGGTAATAGTAACTAAAAAGAAAAAAGACACTTTCAACAATAGTGTTCTGCTAACTAGAAAGGAGCTATGTAAACTACACAGAAGCTACTTTTCATGATTCATAAAGACTAGGGTATGTCTGGGAAAAGGTAAACAGTATTGTAATAAGCTTTGCATCCTAAATATTTAAAACATCAGTGCATTTACATTTCAATAAATAAAACCATAGAGTTTAAAAATAAATGTTTGCTGTTTGATACTAAGTTATACGTCCATCTGATCAAGTAAAATGAATAGCAATATCTATACAAAAACCCATGGATATTTAGTAATAGCTTGACAGAAATGAAGGTAGATTTATTTCTCAATATTTAGAATCAGTGTACTTCAATAGCTATGAGAGAACTGCCTAGGAAAGATTAAATTATACGACAAAAAATGAAATACTTATTTCAAATTCGATAAGTCACAACATGTGAAAAATAAAATGCCCATGATAAAGATGTGTTCATCCCTCATAATATGGGGAAATATGTTCAGTTTACATCCATGTATTGTCCTTAATTTAGAAAAAATATATAAAACTTTTCACTTCAGGTCTTACTTGTCAGTTTGTTAAGACTATCTCATACCTTTGAATGTTCTCAGTGTCGATATGTGATACCAGTGCATCTGGGGTGCAGATATAAGGTGGGACTTCAAAGCAAAGGTATCAGGGGGAGTGAAAAGGGGAGGGACTGGAGGCCATACAATTCAAATAACAGGATGCTGCTACAGAAAATGCTATGCAGAGGCTAACTCAAAGGAAGAACACTGGCTTCACTGCATATGCAACTGTTATAATTCAGACCTCCAAAGAAGAACCTTCAAAGAATATTTCACTTTCATCCCAGAGCGGAGGAGAGAGGTTCGAACTGTTTAAAATCATGAAGTTCAGCCCCTGTCAGCCCCATAACTTGAAATCAGATACTTTAGGAAAGCAGGTACTTAGCTGAAATCACTAATTGAAACTGCTGTCCCTTAAGTTATTAAGGGATAACTCCTCAGATGTTTTCTCCCCACCTGGCCTGTTCAAATTAAAACCAGCACATAAAGCATTATAATATATATTATTTAAAGGTCTCTTTTTATTAACTCTTTATGCAAATAGATAATAAAGCCCCATATCACATAGTAAGTGACAGAGATACAATAACAAGCTTCCTATAATTACTGAATATTTCACCAATAATATATGTACGTGTGTGTATCAAAGTATAATCATAAGTCCTATATAAATATTACAGTAAACCATACACATACTGTGGGATAAATTATAGATACTAATTCTCAACTATCAATTAAGGTTTGGGCATAAATGTAACCATTTTACCATCAGTGGTTTTCATATCTTGTATTCCTTAAGTAAAGGAAATTATAGAGAGAGATCTAAGATCTTGGTATACCAAATGTACAGTAATACTTTATGAAAAGGATTTCTGTCTCCTAATAAATGTTCACAATTTCAGGTAAGACATAAACTTGCTACAAGTCTCACTGAACAATTTATTGCAATTCACATCCAACTTCTGATAATAGCAAATGCTAGGATCATTGAAAGGCACTGTACAATAGATATGTATTTTTATTTTCCTAAACATTCTTTTGATGAGGGTATTTACTTGATTTTGTCACTTCAGTCAATATTTACATAGTTGGTATAATTGTGTTTAATTAGGAAATTAGTTTTCATATGTGTAATCATTTAAACATGTATTTAGAATATCCAATCACATAATTATAGAATATATTGAAATGATCAAAAATCTTCATTATGCTTAATAGAGTGCATGATATTGACATACTAAATATTTGAAAGAGAAAAGGTTCAAGCACCACTTACAACACTCTCTTCCAAATCATTTACTTTCTGAAGTTAAGATTTGAGAAGGAAATAGAGAGATTATAAAATAATTTCTATGTATCAGTATCGAGTTACAGAATAATTTTTGCTGTATTACTGTGCTGGTTTGAAAGGATTTATGTACACCAGAAAATCCAAGTTTTAATCCTCATCAATCTTGTGGGAGCAACCATCTCTTTTAATCTCTATTGAATAATGTAGGTTGGAAATCTGATTAGATTACCTTCATGGAAATGTGACTCACCCACTTGGGGGTATGAACTTTTGAATAGAGGGAAATGTGACTCCACCCATTCCAGGTGGGTCTTGATTCGTTTACTAGAATTCTTTAAAAGAGGAAGCATTTTGGAAAAGGCTTGAGATTCTGAGAGAGCAGAGAATGAGGACAGAGTATCAGAGCCACAGAGCAGAGTGCCCACGCTGCCAAAGACCTTTGGAGATGAAGAAGGAATACATCCAAGGTGGGCCACGGTGGCTTGCCTGCCATGCCAGAGGACCTGAGTTCATTTCCCAGTGCCTGTCCATGTAAAAGAAAAAAAAAAAGAAGGAACACGTCCACTGGGGAGCTTCATGAAACAAGATCTGGAGAGAAAGTTAGCAGATGTCACCATGTTCGCCACATGCCTTTCCAGCCGGAATGTCATCAGCCTTTGTGAACCAAGGTATCTTTCCTTGGATGCCTTAGATTGGACATTTCTATAGACTTGCTTTAATTTGGACATTTTCTTGGCCTTAGAACTGTAAACTAGTAACTTAATAAATTCCCCTTTTTAAAAGCCATTCCATTTCTGGTATATTGCATTCTGGCAGCTAGCAAACTAGGACAATTACATACTACGGCATGCCAAAATGTCTAGTAGTGATAGCTCATCATTCCTTGATTCAATTATTCAACTCATCTATTTATGATGCATTTTTCACTTGTTAGTTTTGACTAAGGAGAATTTTTTTTTTAAATCCCGGAATGATCATAGGAAAAAAATTCTAAATCTTTTGAGATAGGAGGTTTCTTTGTGCGTTAAAATACCCAAATAACCAATTAGCTTGAAAATATTTAAAATATTTTAGCTTTTAAGAGCAATATAAGCTTTTAATTTTTTTTAAAAAAGCTGATATAATATGTCTTAAGTTAGATCACAAAATATAAAGGAGATCCTCCATGAAAATGCACTCTAACTTTGCTCACAAAATAAGCCAAACTGCTAGGAAATCTTATAAGGCACCAATTTAATATTTCCCTCTGACCCAGTTCTTAGAAATTTGATATCAAGTTACCTATTAATATAACTTAGTGCAAACACCCTGAATAGGCAATAGTTACAATATTCAGGTTTCTATAAAAATAGCTATTGCCTTCCCTAGAATAAGGCCATTCTTCCCTTTCTGACAACAAAATCTAATTTAGGCAGGCTTATTATTAATTCAGAATATCAGAGAATCTGGTGCATGTAAGAGAGAGGCTTACAAAGAAAGAAGTCATTCTTTTCTTGGACCTGATAAAAGAAAGTAAGTTCTTAATATCTAAAGCACCTTAGTTCCCTGATAAAAACTTAGAGTCAAATTAAGCAATTTTGGGCAGTGTGACTGTGGCTCAGTGGCAGAGTTCTCGCCTGCAATGCCAGAGGCCTGGGTTTGATTCCCGGTGCCTGCCCATGCCAAAAAGAGGAAAAAAAGAAAAAAAAAAAAAAATTAAGCAATTTGAACAACTCCAATCTCTGACATCATGCACTGATTTGAAGCCCTCACTAACTCATTCCAAGGTCTCCCAGGCCCTGCCTTTAATGCAAGTCTTCCTTATAATACTGAACTCACCTTGAAACCATTCAATAGAAACAACTCTGAAGAAAGAGCTCAGCTTGTAAACATGGTTTAAGTGAAAATGATGACACATTTCCCCTCAAGCACTAAAACTTGGGGTGAAATGTAAACAGGAAGCAAGCTATTCTTTCTGGAATGACTATCACTTTGCAGGGAAGAGTATTAGAAGGGAAATATTTATTACACAAATCTCTCTTTTGGTAAGAAAGGCCAAAGTTTTCTATAAAAAAAAATGGTAAATCGAACTCCACCTCTCTTTATATGGTGAGCACCATTCAACCTAGTTCCTCAGACCCAAGTTCTCGAATCATCCCTGACTGCTCTTTTTCTCTCACCTCATATCCAACCTACCAACAAAAATCTTCACTCAAAATATATTTAGTCTTATCTCCACTCCCACCTCTAACCATTGCGCCCTTGTCCGTGTTACCATCATTTCTCCCTTGCCTGGGTGCCCAGCTTCCACTCTCAGCCCCCACAATCTATCCCTCACGTGGCAGCCAAAGTGATGTTAAAACACACGTCATTTCATGTCACCTTCCACCTGAACTCCCCATTGGCTTCCTGTACATGCAGGCTGGAAGGCAACCAGCCTTCATAGTCTGCCCTCGGATTCCCTCCCATTCATCTCCTTTCAATCTTCAATCTCTGCCTTCTGGCCATGTAGAGGTCCCTCCACATATCACCAATAATCTCCTACTTCAGGGACTTTCCCTCTGTCAACTTCATTCAAGCCTGTCCTTCAATATCATTTCATCAGAGTAGCACTTCTTGACCACCCAGTATAAAATAGTGGCTTCTATTGCTCTCAATCTCCTTATTTGGTTTAATTTCCTTCAAGGCACGTATCAATGTCAGATATCAGAATAGATGGGTGTGTGCATGGAAGGGGGGTATATTTGTTTATTGCCTGTTTTCCCCCCGAGGCTGGGATTTCTAGCCTTGTTCATTGCTGCATCCCAGCACCTAAAACAGCACCTCTCACTTAGTAGGTATTTAATACTCACCCCATTAAATATGGCACAAAGCTGTCTGTAGTTAAACATCCATGGACAAGCATTAGAAAACACAAATGACCTCATTGACACTCCATGTGATGGTGAGAGAAATCCGCACTCTATTTAAGAAACTTAACCTTCTGGATGTTCACAAAAGCCAGGTTACCCATTCAGCAGTAATAAAAACTTCAACATTATTAATTATAATGCTTGCGGTTTAGGTTACCCTACAGAGCTCTCCAAATAAATGTGGAAACACTGTGTTCCCAGGAGGGCATTTTATTTAGAGAAGTTTTATGAAAAGACTTTAAAGCTCAGCAGTTTTATGAAGAAAATAAAGTGAAAGCTTAGGAACAAAAAAGGAAATGTATTCCAATAACTTCTCCACATAATGACATAAATTCCAAACAAAAACAAAAACAAAAACAAAAAACAGTTTTAAGTGAAAGATGACTTAAACTGAGAGGACCCCAGATAACACAAAATAATTGAGAAGACTACTTTTAAACTGATGGAAAGTAAGGACAAGTGATACAAAGTCCAAAATAGAAAGGAATATCTAAATTCTTCATTGTAAATAAATTGTGATCAACATTGCAATTATGTATTTATGAGAAATTTCATTATCACCATTCATGTAGCAGGCTTTGGCTGTCCTTGGAATATTATCAAAGAAAAATTATCTGTCGTAAACGTGAATGTTATTAACTATTGCTGTCACTCAAGCTTTTATTGAGGGTCTAATATGAGCCTCAGTCTAGCCTGGGGGAAACAGAGTACAATTCTGTGAACACTAGGATAATAATCTAATAATAAGCCCAAGTTTATTAAAGAAAAAAAAGCTGACAAATGTTCAATTATGAATTACGGGCAAATTCTGTCACACAGCACTAGTTTCATGTACTAGTATCACGAAGTTGAGGAAAAGCATCATTATTTTAATCATAAATATTTCAGTTCAGGCTTCTACCTTAACATGTAATTTACTGTGCATTGTGTAAAATGATATATATAAAATTTCTAACTGATGGGAAAATCAGCCTACTCAAAAAGATGCATTTGTATAGAAAATAGGAAGTGATATGCTTTGATGAATTCAGTATGAAACATAAAAAGCTTCTTTCATATAAAACAGAGCTCAGAAATAAAATTTTAATTTAGAGGTTTTTTTGTTAATTTTTAACATTTCAAAGGAACTCACACAACAGGTGGTAGAAGGTGAATAGCTGTTTTATTTTTACAGTTGCAATTTCTACCTAAAAAGTCACTATGTTATCCTGTTAATAAATATTTGTGTGAATAAGACTTTTTCTTCCACATACCCAAGAGCTGTTTGATCCTCACTTTTCAAAATAATGGACTTCACATGAAAGTTTTTTGCCATATATTTTTAGGCATACATTTGTTTTCTGGAGTGTAGCAATAATACTTTTCTCTAAACATTGCAGTCCTTGAACTATCCTGTGTGCATTCAGTGCTTCAACTTTGTCACTCAAATATCTGATAATAACACAAAGTGGTTTCACCAAAAATAATGGGAGGGTAGACACTGTGCTTTGATAAGGAACATTCTCCAAGAGAAATAATGTTGTGCTAGTAAGGTTCAGATTATTGAATTGCATTGTAGGAGTATGCCAAGTGAGTGAACATTCAATAAAATAATAAAAATAACAGGGAAACAGGCAATTAGAAGTGTGTAAGCAGCATAGCACCTTCTCAGTGTCAGGAAAAGGTCCATCAGTTGTCTGTCTCTACAGATAGCCTGGGTGAAAGAAGGTGCAAATTGAAAATGAAGAGGAGCATAGTATGGGCAATGGAGAGAGAAAAACAGATTTGGTCATTCCAAATAGGAACCCTGTACTTGTTATGCCTCAACTTCCTGCTCTAGTCTGAAACTGTTTCACACCCCAGAAAAGCCAAGTGCTTCTGATCCAGTCTTGTGGGGGAAGACCTATTGCTGGGGGGAACTTCTGATTAGATTGTTTCCATGGAGATATGGCCATGTCCATTCGAGGTGGGTCTTGGGTTTTACCGGAGTCCTTAAAAGAGCTCATGGTGAAAGGAGAGCTCAGAACCAACACAGGGAGCAGAGAGAGAAAAGCAGACACAGACTTTGGAGAAGCTTGGAGATAGAGAGAAGCTCAGAGAGGAGACCATGGAACCAGAGCTGAAAGTGACAAAACCTGGGAACAAAGGACCAGCAGACATTGCTATAGAACTTCCCATGCGACAGAGAAAGCCCAGACATTATCGGACTTTCTTGATTAAGATATCCTCTTTTTGATGCCTTAATTTGGACATTTTCATGGCTTTAAATGTATAAATTTCCAACGTAATAAATTCCCTTTATAAAAGTCAATCCATTTCTAGTATATTACATTCTGGCAGCGTTAGCAAATCGAAATACTTCCTATTCCCTATCCCCACTCTGACCCTATTAATATATATTCATGTTTCTGACTCTACGAATTTGCTTATTTTAATGATTTTAAATCAGTAAGATCATACAATATTTGTCCCTTTGTGTCTGGCTTATTTCACTCAATATGACATGCTCAAGGTTCATCCATGTTGCTGCATATATCAGAACATCATTTCTTTTTAGGGTTGAATAATATTCCATTGAATGTATATTCTACACTTTATTTATCTGTTCTTCAGTTGAGGGTCACTTGGGTTGTTTCCTTCTTTTGACCATTGTGAAAATATCTTTGATAGAGATAGTAGCACAACATTATGAATGTAATAAACAGCACTAAAATATATATCTGAATGGAATGTTAGAGTGTCTTCATGGTAATTGTTCTAGTTCGCTAGCTGCTGGAATGCATTATACCAGAAACGGAACGACTTTAAAAAAGGGGAATTTATTAAGTTGCACATTTACAGCTCTAATACCATGAAAATGTCCCAATTAAAGCAAGTCTATAAAAATATCCAAATCAAGGCACCAACAAGAAGTTACCTCCACTCAAGAAAGGCCAATGAAGTTCAGGGTTTCTTTCTCAACTGGAAAGGCACATGGAGAACATGGCGACGTCTGCTAGCTTTCTCTCCAGGCTTCCTGTTTCATGAAGCTCCCCCAGGGGTGTTTTTTTCTTCTTCATCTCCAAAGGTCTCTGGCTGCATGGGCTCTTTTGGTTCTTGTGGCTCTGTCCAAAACATTTCTTCTTTTAAAGGATTCCAGTAAACTAAACACGACCTATGTGGAATCGATGGAGTCACATCTCCCTTGAGTCAAAGGTTAATACCAACAATTGGGTGTGTCACATCTCTGTGGAGATAATCTAACCAAGTTTCCAACCTACAGTATGGAATAGGGATTAAAATGAATGGCTGCCTCTGCGGATGAATCAGGATTAAAACATGGCTTTTCTAGGGTACAAAACCCTTTCCAACTGGCACAGTAAGAGAATAAAAATCTAAAAATAATTCATGGAACTCCATTACACAGTGAGCCCTCAGTTAAACCTTGTACAATCATATACATGTGCTATCTTTAATGATAATAAATGTTGCACAACAATGCAAGGTGTTAATAATAGAGTGGTATATGGGAATCCTGTATTTTATGCATACTTGTTCTGCAACTCTAATAAAGAAAAAAAAAAAGATTTGTAAAGAAATCGTGGACAAAGAAAGAATTTTTCATTCTTGCTATGGAAGTCGTACATGTTAGAATATACACAACTGGGAGGTTTGAGATTAAAAAGAAACAAACAAACAAACTTTACCCAGAAAGGAAAATGCAAAGCATAAGCAGCGAGCAAAATCGCTGCTCCTCTCCCCTTAGCCACCAATTAGTGAGCGCTTAGCCAGCCCTCTTGAAAGCAAATACCTCTAATGAGGGTGGTGGCAGTTAATTATTCATACTTTATTGCCAATTACTTTAATCAGATGCTTTCCTGGTAAATTCAGCTGAATCAATGATTTTAGGAAATTTTATACAGAAAGTAAGAGGAGGTGCATTTTCACAATTTGGGGGAATGGGTTGCCTAGAGGAAGCCTGGACTAAATAAGTTTGCTGAAATTCAGAGCTTTCAGACTCATCAAACCCTTATAGACAGATGCCCAATCCAGGGATGAGCTGTCAGAGTCACTTCACCTTTCAATGCTGGATAGTTAAAATGCCATTTTAATGCTCTGTTAAAACAGGCAAACTCAATTCCCAGAAATCTAAGACCTGGAGGAGGGGCAATGTAGCAACTAATCATAACAAAAGCTAAGTCCTTGCTTTAAGATTAGACTTACAACAAATAAAATGGTGAAGGATAGTCTGTCCTTTCAGATTCTACTTCCCTGTCAGGTAAACAGACAAACATCTCCATCCTGCCTCAGGCTATCTTCATGGAACACTTCACTCTGGTCCAGAAAAATCTCATCTTTTCCATCCAAAGGTGAATTCCTTTAGGTTCAAAAGGAAAACAAACAAAACCTCCATTTTTTCTTTTCTTTTTAAGTCTAAAAATTTGTTAATGATGGAGAAGGTGTTAATTGCTTGCCATTGCAAGGGTGTTTCCTTTAATTGAAGATAAGTCTTTAAGACAAAGGATCCTGTCTCCACTGAATTATTTGTGACCCCACAATATTTGTATGAATTCCTTTGGGCAGGAACTATAAAAATATTCCTGTGTCACACAGTTTTCCCTCTGACTGACTATTCTGCATTCCAGGATGCTTCACTGTATCATGGAAACTTACTGTACATTCTAAGATTCTTCTATTATGATAAAAATAATGTTTAATATTCAAACTGACAATAATATTTGCCAACCTATATTTTAAGGCAGTGGCAAGTAAAAAAACAAAATAAAAATAACAAGATTGACATCCCTTTCTTATCATGAAATTACTTTGTGATCCTGGGAAAGTTTCAGATTTCACATCAGTAATGTAGAAACAATTAAACCTAACTTATAGGATCAATGTGAGATAATCATGGAAGACAAGGACAGGGAATATTTTTATTCACTTTAGTATCTTTGTTGCTTCCTTGGCACTTAGTAAAGGCTACTAAGTGTGTGTGTGTGTGTGTGTGTGTGTGTGTGTCTGTATTTTCTAGTAACCTATTATGATTACTGCCATTTCAGTTACGATTGTCTATATAGACTATAAAACCTCAACAGGTACGGTTTAATTTTTCAATAATTATATGGTTATCAGATGTTGGGGATTGAATCATACCCCCAACAAAGGACTTGTTCAAGACTCACCCCGACTTCCTGTGGGTGTGACCCCATTTGTAAACAGGACCTTTGAAGATGTATTATCAAAGTGTGGACTCGTCTGTGAGTAGGAACTTGGAGGACCCTATTTAGATATACCAAATTTAATCAGGATGGGCATTCATCCTCAGTGCTGGAGGCCTCACAAAGAGGAAATCTGGATGCAGTCTGAAGCCAGAAACCAGTAGAAGCCAGAAGTCAAAGCCAGAGAGGAGAGAGAACGTGATATGGCTGAGGGACTGCCTCCAGCACAATGCTACCAACCCTGGGAGAAAGCACGCCCTTGCTGACAGCGTAATTTTGTTATTTCTAGTCTTCAAAGCCATGAGATAATAAACGCTTGTGGTTTAAGCCAACCAATTGGGTGGCATTTGTCATAGCACCCTAGCAAGCAAAGACATTTGGCCTGATGAGATATTGTCTTGCATAGAGGATATTAAACGCATAGAACTGGACTCTCCAACCATTTCATCTGGCAACTTGAGAACACACCAGAGTGGTGTCGGAAACTGTATGTGTGTGCGCGCGTGCGTGTGTTCTGTCTTTGCCTCAGTTGTACCTTTATTCTCTCTGGGAATTTGCAAGTCTGTAAAACAAAAATTAAAGGATCACTGCAATCCTTTCTACCTTTACAATTCTGTAATTCTAAAAAATCAGGCTTATCATAGATCCGTCCCTCGATCATCTTCCCTTGATGGCAATGGCCACTTTATCATAATCACTTATTTATGTGTCTGTCTCTCCCACCAGATTCTGTCTTTGAGGGCAGAGACTTACATGCCGCATCAATAATTTTATCCCCATCAGCTGACACAGTGCCTGGCACATGGCAGGCTTTTAAAAACTACCTGCAGATTATAATGAATTTGGTTAATGGATGAGCAAAACCCCAACATATTAGAGGAGAAAATAAAATATGATCCATAAATGTAATGTGATATTTAATTTACCTTAAAGTATACATTATATATCACCTGGAATTAAATCAATAAGCTCCTGTGTATCCAATTATTTAGTAACTTGCACTATCTGGTCACCAGCTCTCGAACAGCGCTCACGACTCTTCTCATCACTGCTAAACTAACCCTTAGCTCCTGAAACAAGCATTACATTCGTAAAAACAACCCTTAATCAATTGTTTGTCTTCATACATTGTAAACATGGACTTCATTTTCCACAGAACACTCTTCTCTCCTTGTCAAACTGTAGTTCACCTTTCAAAACTGGAATCTGAAAATTTGAAAACTTTCCTTGACTCCCAATAGTCATCGTCAATATCGCATCCCTTTGTCTCAGTTATGCCCTATAACTCCCTTTACTATCACAGCTGTCATGCTGATTTTGAATTGTTTATATTTCTAGCAACATTTTTTATATTTTTTAATACAGACTTCTCAAAACACTGTTTTGTTTTCTTCATTTAAAAAAATGATATTGTATAATGATGAAAGCAGAATAAGCAAAAATGGTCTCTCTATTGAGGTGAGGATAGGGGACACAGGAAAAATAACTCCAAGGTATCAATTTATATTTTGCAGCTAACTTTCACATGGCAATTTGTTATTGGTAGTTTCAAATTTAAAGGTATGTCCAATAGACCGTTTTGCTTTGCTTATTTAAACAAATAATGCAATAAACATAATTCTTTGTTCTCCACGTGCCCCGCCCCATGTTTGCATTTCAAAGGAAAGGTTGGTCAGGCAAGTAAACTACCCTCCACTGTGCTACCCATTTTAAAAAGTTGTGTGAATGTCTCACCTTCCCTTCCTAAAGAAATCAGGGTGAGAGAAACAGTGGTCACATTGATGATATAGAATCCTTGCAGTTGTTTCTTGTGGTTTCTCTTAAAATTCCTGAATAATGCAGCAGAAAATGAAAGCTGTTTCAAAAGTGAAAGGGATTTTTGAGAGATTTTCCCCCTATGATTTTGTTCTTATAATCCGGTTAAAAGAAATCTGCAAGTATATAAATTAAGTTGTCAAAAAGCATCCACTCTTTTTCCCCTATAATGTTATATTTTATCAAAATAACATGCATAGGATAGTTAATATCAAACCATTTTAAGAGATATGTTCTTGAAATACAAATCCCACCCAAAGTCCTGTAACTCATTTCCCAGTTCACCAGAGGAAGTAACTTTCAACTCTTTTAGCATATTCTTACCATATTTACCTCCATTAATTTAAATAACATATCTGTATTGTTTCTTCTATATGTTCCTATTTGGGGCAGTATCTCTTAGTTTTCCACTGTGGAACATGGAGATTTATCTTTCCTGTATTCCCTCTCCACCCATCTGCCACCTCTATCGCAAAGACACAGATTCACTTATTCACACATTCCCGTCCCCCATATTACCAAATGCAGATATAGCATAGGTTTGGAGTAATAAATTTTAAATGTATACAGCATTGTGTGTGTGAATGCACTGCTGAGCCATACAGTTTATTATGCATTTTTCCTTTCATGCGTCAATTTTGTTTTCTCTTAAATTGCAGTGTTTTTGTTTGATCCCTTTTTTATAGTTAACATTAATTCAATCTCAATTCTGTGCCAGAAGTATTTTTCTGTCTTCTTATATACAAATGCATTAGGTATTTAGCTCACTTTCTCTTATTGAATAAATTCATGCCAAGATTCTCTGTGCTTCCAGTCTAGACACGCTGCTTCCTGAATTTGCTCAGTAGCTGTCTTCTCAGAATATCCTTTCACTAGCATCCTAGATACTTCTTTTGATTTGCTTCTTTCCTACATTTTCTCCCTAAGTTCCAGAAAAGTTTCTTGACTTCATTTTTTGGTAATTACTTTCCATTTTTACTGTTCTAATTTTTTTTTCTGGGATTTATATTATTCAAATAATGGACCTCCTAGAATAGCTCTTTCTTTCTTTCTATTTGCTCCTAATTTCCATTTCATTATCTGTTTGCTCTACTTCCTGAGAGATTTCTTTATTTTACAAGCCTCCTACTGAGATTTTTCTTGCAACAATCTGATTTTAATGCCAAGAGCTCTTTTGTTTGATAACTATTTCTAATAACAATCTATTCTTGTTTCATGGATGCAATATTATGTTTTATCTATCAAAGATCCCTAATAAAAAGTTTTGAAGAAATTTTCACTTCCAGTTTAGTGTCTATTTCTTTCCAGATAGCTTTCTATTTGTTTATTTTCCCTCTATCTTTTGTGATGGATGCCTTCCACAAATGCCTAGTGAGCTGTGGCTGTCTGCTCATATATAAGAATAGAACTCTAAAAAGCTGATTGGAAATTCCACGCCTGTGGATGGGTTTTGTCAACTGTGGTCTGCATTATATGATGATTTATTGGGCTTTTTTCTTGGAGACTTCTGATATCAGTCACTTTCGGAGTTCTTCCCAGATTCCCTGGAAAAGTATCTTCTATTTTTATGCCAATAGGGTGGTACACCAGGTTTTCAGTACCCTAGGCATGAGGTGGTAGGAGGTTAGGGCAGAGAAGTGGGGTCTCAAACTTCAGGATGTAAATATGCACTTAATCGCCCTGTTTTAAGTTAGTGTCACTTCTCAACTGTGCAGAGATCCTTTCTTTGACCCTTTCCAGAATATAAAATTTTCATATATGACAGTGTGGAAGCAGTGATTACTCAACTATACAGAGCCAAAGAGAGAGAGAGGATTGTGGTCTAACTGCTTCTTAAACAGACTTGCAGCCAATTTTCCAGTTTTCTAGCCTCAAATTCTCTTCCATGTCCAGAGATACCTGATACAGCAAAACCATAAGCTTTGATGGTAGGGAGAGGTGAATCTGTGCTGCAAATCACATTACTTCTCTGTGTTAAAAATACTGGCTTAGAATTCTTTTTTTTTTTTTTTTTCTTTCTGCCAACCAGCTGTTGTTCATTTTCCAACAATTTATCTACTACAGGCTCCTTTCTCATTCTGGTTGCAAATTTTATAACTTTACAAAAGTATTACTGCTTTTAACTGGATTTTTAAAAATTATATTACTCTATATTTACTATGCCACTGCTCTGGGTGCAACATCCCAGGTGATTGTACAAGTTTATGCAAAAGTTTCAGGAATATGAGGTCAGGCATCAAAATTTTAAGGTGTGAATTGATAATTATAATTGAAGTTTATCCATGCTTTATCAGAAATCTAAACAAATATTAATAAATGCCAATTTTTTAGTAAAATCCAAAATGTTTCATAGACATACAGCTCTGATTTTATAAACAATTTTAGAGCAAGGTCATACATTTCACTCAACACAGTTCAACCTGACCTACTACAATGGGCTGCTTTGCTTGCTCTTCAATCCCCGATATTTCTTAGATGAAATATTCTATTACCTCCCCTTCAGAAAAAACATCTTTCTGGGACTAGCACGTGGGAATTCAAAAAGTCATCTGGCAGCTGGTAAACAAGCAGTCTTTATAATGTTGTCACAGCATTCAACCCCTCTTTTGTCTCTTTCTTTTCTCTGTCTCTCTCTCTCAATCTCTCTCTGTTTTTCTATCTCAAAATATCTCTTCTTTTCAAAGTTACTCTTCAGCTAGAGAATCAAAAACTTTTTAAGGATGCATATAAACTTCAAAAGCAAGGGGCAAGGATTTTCAAAAGCTACAATATTCATGAAAGATAATTAATTTGTATATAAGAATGGTTTATCAGAATGAGATTTCAAAAATTATTTGTTTCATTCAACTGATAAATGGCATGACTCTCAAGATAGGCAGTTTAATCAGTGAATTCTCCTAAAGCCCATCTCTGAGCCATGCTTAGAACAACCTCACAGATTTGTGAGAGTAGACTGTACTGTACTAGTGCAAACCATATTGTGACAACAATCCTTCATTACACTGAAAGGACAGTTATAAGAGCTGGCATCACTATTGAGCTGTACACATTTGCAATCCTTTCACTGCAAAGAACTCGAGTACTTTTAATAACAAGGACTATTTTCTTTTCTTTGGGGAATAAAGACATGCCAAACAAATAAACAAACAAAGAACCAGATATTAATTATAGCAGTTCGTATTGATTTTAAGAAGGAATATGACAAACCACAATCCTTCCAAGACATATAATCAATGCAAGATATTAAGGGTAGAACAAATGACTTTTTGTTTCCTAACCCTAAGTATGTATAAAAGTATGGACAATTTTATATGCCCTGGCATGGAAAATTTTCCAGGGTATATTTTAAAATTTTCACTTCCGCAAATTTATACTGTAGGTACAGAGTAGTCCTATTTTGCTAAAACTATAGGGTTTTTTAATTTACTCTAATTTCTAACATAAAATAGAATATTTATAAAAAAGTTAAAATACCTCTTTACCGAGTTTATAGTTCATACAAATGTTATCAGTGTCTTACCCTTATTCGCAACCATTTCCTTAAGAAAATAATAATAGCAACCATTTATACATCATACATCTTACTACAGCGAGGAAACTTATCAAGGAACTTTATATTACCTCATTTAATTCTCATCACAACCCTATGAGGTCATTTTGATTATTATCCTCATTTTGCAAACGAGAAAACTAAGGCTAGGAGACATCAAGGTTCTTGTTCAAGGTCACACAGTAATGACTAGTGGAGTTGGCCTTTGACCCTTGGCACTTTGGCTCAGAGGCCAGGTGTTTCCAAGCTCACCTAGTACAGGTTGATGCTACACCCTTTTCGCTCTACAACCCATTCAAAGCATTAACTTCATGTTCATACTCCTTGGCAATTTGATTTTATATTTATTTTCCATCCACTTATTTTATAACTATACTTTAAGCACTTATGTGCAAAGCACTGCTTGATAATCCATGCTACTAACAGTTGATGAGCTGAGTTGTTCACATTTTCATTCCCTGGGCAGCTAGCCCAAACTCTACTGTCCTCCTCAATGTCCAGATTCAGTCAGCACACACCCATTTCTGAGGTCACCATTTCTCCATATAGTGACAACACCCATTTCTGAGGTCACCATTTCTCCATATAGTGACAACACCCATTTCTGAGGTCACCATTTCTCCATATAGTGACAACACCCATTTCTGAGGTCACCATTTCTCCATATAGTGACAACACCCATTTCTGAGGTCACCATTTCTCCATATAGTGACAGAAAAAAAAAGAGGCATTCAAAGCTGTGCTGAGAAATGGGAAGTCATCTACTTCAACACCCTCCAGGAGATTATAATTTCCCAAACTCTTTTATGCAACTCAGTATGTTCGTATACTAGAACAGGTATACATGCTTGCAGCATTTTTTTAGAGGAAATTTCTGACAGGTATTGGAGGTTGAGCTAGATGCTACCTAAAATTTATTTGAACTATTGTGGAAGGAACCAGTTATTTAATAATTTCAGACCCTGAAAAGAACAGCACTTTCTCTAGGATAGAAGATTGGTAATCTGGCCAACAAAATGCATGGGCAGGGCTTCCTCTGTCTTAGTTTGTCAGGCTGCGATAACAAATACCACACATGGGTTGTTTAAAGAATAGGTATTTATTGCCTCACGGTTTCAAGAGCTACAAGTCCAAATCAAGGTGTCGGAGAGGCTGTGCTTTATGCCAGAAGCTGGTGGCATTTTGTTGCTGGCTACTGACAATCCTATATTTCTGCCTCTCATCATATGGTGATATCCTCTCCTTTCTGGCTACTGTGACTTCCAGATTCTTTTTATAGGGCCTGAAATAATCTGAATTAAGGCCCACCCTGGTTCAATTTCACTGCACCTTCACTAAAAATAACATCTTCTAAAGAGCCAATTTCCAAAGGATTCACGCTCACAAGAATGTAGATTAATATTAACAACCGTGTTTTGCGGGGGTATAAATTCAATCTACCACAGCCCTTTCCCTTCCTTTAAAAAAATATAAAAACGTCAATTTTCAAGGTTTATTAGGGATTCCAAAATAAATAAGAAGAAAGGCAACAGGAAAAAATTAGAAGTATGTGGATTCTGGGGGCAATCTCACAGAGCAAAAGAAAAACACATTGGGATATCTCAGCCAAAAGCCGGAGGATCCCCAGGAATATGCTACTTGGCAGGGGCTGGTGACATCATGCTGAGTTCAGGGGACAGGGAGGCCCCGTCATTGGTCTAATGTCTGTGGGCAATACTAATGGAGGCAACTGCTACATTGCTGGAGCCCCAGCTACCAAATGTGCTGTCAGTGTAGCTGGGTTTTCTGTTCATTAAAATTACTTTCTTTATCAGAATGGCATAGCTATTCTTTGGGATATATCTGAACTAGTTTCTTGGTGACAGGACTGCCTGGGACTCAATAGAATGAAAGACAGAATAGGAGGTGCTAATTCTCTATATCTATGGGAGAGGGTAGCATTTAAGCAAAGAAGCTGGATGTGGAACCATCCAGGGATGGGGAATGTATAAAACGTGTGTGTTTAACCCTTGCTGTCCAGCACAGTGCCATATGTGGGTTATAAAGTCAATCAATATTTGTGAAGTAGGTGAAAATACGAATACATGCATGAAAGAATTGATATAGTATATATTATGCAAGAAGTAGGAGAGTATAAAATTGTGAATTCATCTTAAGAAACATAAGAAATATAAAATGGATTAATAGTAAATGGTAAAATATAAAGTGAAAAATATGCCTCTTTCCAATCTTATACTAAATCTCACAGATGCCACGGACAAAAATGTCACTATAGGAAAACAATAGTTTAGTGAAAGAAAATAAATGTTTATATGAATAGCATAAAATCATAGCGACGCAGCAGCCACATGGAAATGAATCGGGCAGAGTAGATTCTGAAGCCAAAGGGAAATAATATTTTTAAATGATATATGACAAATCCATACATCTTGCTGAAGTTATAAAATTCAGCAGTAATACAATGAGTCTTCAGACTGGCAGACAATTGGCATCATGAAAACTACAGTGTCTGGGTTTGTTGATATTTGCTTGTTTTGTTCCTCACGACCTTTTTTTTTTCCTTCTAAATGTAATTCCTGAGTAAGAGAATAATCCAGAATAGTTTTACCTCTTTTTAGTGGTGGAAAACAAAATAGCTTTTTACAGAACAACACAACACTAGATTTGTCAAGGCAATAAATCTTGTTTATTTTTTTTTCTTTCTCTAATACCTAGATTGGTCTGGTAAAATAATTTGAATTAGCACAGACATAGGAACTTAGAAAATAAACTGAATTTTACATTTATATCAACAGCATTGTCCCAAATCCCAATGTTAAATGTATGTCTCAATTTATCTTTTCTCCCAAATGTATTGTTTTGGGGGGAACAGTGACTTCAACCTTATTCTTTGCAAAGGCTCAGTATACAGTTATAAATGTTGCAAATTAAGTATGGCCCTATATATTTAGACATTTATGCTCTAACATGCTCTAAGGAAAATCATGGAGCACAGCAAGCCCATACCTCAATAGGTAGCAAACCACATCTACCAGAAAGTGAACAGAGGATATCCATGGGCAAGGCCAAGACTTACCTTAGAAAAAATGTTGAGTTGCTTTGAATCTTATATGAATGGATGAATAAACCCCCCAAGTTTTGGCTGCAATGACCAATTATAAATTATTTTAAGGACCACCTGTGAGAGATTGTTGCCTGAATAGCAGGATCAAAAGGAAATTATGTCTTCAATTAGAGCTTTCTGATTGACCTAATTCAGCTGGACATAATCCCAAGATTTCTGATTATGGCTCCAGACCCAAAAGAATTTATAGAACATAAATGAGCTACTTCACGTTGTAACTTTCAAATAATTTGAACATTTTATTGATTGTTTTACTTCAATTTATCTGTAGATAGATTATGTTGATCAGTGTTGATTGAAATGCTTATTTACTACCAAATGTGAAGTACATCATTGAATTACTACTTAATACAATACGATTTGAGAATAACAATGATAATACTAGTGATAATAAAATAGAAAACACTCGATGTGTGGCTTGGGGAGGAGGTCTTCACTGAGTTAAGAATATAAAGTTTCATTTACAAAACTTATTGAGCAACAAATCTATCCCATGAACTGTGCTAAGTATTTTCACATATATTTTCTGAACTTTACTCTTATTACAATTCTGTGCATTATTTCCCTCACTTTACACCTTAGGAAACTTGTATAAAGAAAGTTAAATGACTCTTTCCAGGTTACAATAAACTATGTGGTAAGACCCGAGATGTAAACTATGGTCGTCCAACAAGCACCCATTCTCACTTCCTATCTTAGTTAATGGCACAAACATTCAATAAGTTACAAAATGCCAAGAATTATCCTTAATTCCAGTGTTGAATATGTCATCAATCCCTTCCTTTCAACCTCCAAAATATATCCCAACCCAACCATTTCTCAATCCTCTGCTGATGCCACCAAAATCTGGGCCACTACTGGCATCTCACCTGAAATGTATCAATCACCTATTAATTAGTTTCTTTGCATTAATTCTATTACTATGGCCCATTTTCCTTACAACAAGAAATAAAAATACTGTTTAAACATAAAATATATTAAGTACACCCTTGCTTAAAAATCTCTAATCTGTGAAAGATTATTGAGCTTTAAAGTCCCCACAGCCACTTTTGTTTTATATACTGGTTGCATTTATCTTCTTAGTACTGCATGTTGTTCTCCATCTCAGGGCCTTTCCATATGCTATTTCAGCTAACTGGAAAGCTTCCCTTCCATGGCCCCCCACCCCCCACTCCACACACCCTGCCGATCTCCCCACGGAACTCAGCTTCTTCTCATCGTTTGGATCTCAGCATAATATCTTCATCCCAGAAACCCTTCTTTGAGCATCACATCTGGAGTAGACCAACTGGACCCTATATAGTCTCTCCTGACCTCATTATCCTGATTTCTTGACACCATTGTGCTTAACACTTAACCCACTTGTACTGTGTTGAATACTGTCTGCCTCTAAAATTCATGTGTCCCTGGAACTTCAGAATATGACCTTATTTAGAGATAGGGTCTTTGTAGATGCAAAGGATGAGGTCATACTGGATGAAGGTTGGTCCTAAACCCAGTGATTAATGTGCTTATAAAAAGGCCATGTGAAGATGCACAGACACACTCAGAGGGAAGAAAGCTATGTCACAATGGAGGTAGAGTCTACATGATGCAGGTACAAGTCATGGAATGCCAAAAATTGTTGGCAACCACTGAAAGCTAGGAAGAGGCAAGGAAGGATACTTTCCTGGACTATTCACAGGGCTTGTGCCTCTGCTGACATTTGATTTCAGACTTTTAGTCCTGGAATTCTGAGAGAATAAATTCCTTTTTTTTTTTTTTTTAAGTCACCCTGTTTGTGGTAATTTTCTATGGCAGTCTTAGGAAACCACTACACCATTGGAACTTGTTTATTTTTAAAGATAATTCATTGTCTTCTCTACTAAAATGCAACTTTTATAAGGAGTTAAACTTTATCTAAACTCTTGGCATTGTTGTATTCCCAGAAGTTAGAACCATGCCATTACATTGTAGCTGCTCAATAATTTTTATTACATAAACGAAAGGTGCCTAAGACTTGTTCTATTGTAACTCACTATTTCTCAGGAACATACAACATCTCTTGGGCATTGTTATGTTGGTGATTCATTTGCCCTTATACAAGACTTAACATTGTTATTTTCTGTAAGTAAAGTATGGTTACATCAAGTAAATACGACTTGTTCATTGTTTTCACAAAGAACACCACAGACCATTAAGATTTTCTCAACCGGAACAGAACCCAGTCTGGAGATGTTCACAATTCAACTGATATCACTCATGGCAAAATACCTCTACTTTTTGTTTTATTAAGAGTCCTAAGCTAAGAAAAGCAATGAACATAAAGAAAAGTGGAGAATTAGAGAAAGAGAGGAGAATTTTAGTGAGGAAAAATAAATACAGCAAAAGCTCATAGCAGATTGTGGCAATTACAGAGCAGGAGACGTGATCATCAGGCTTTACTCTGTTTTGATAAATTGCCCAAAGTATCAAAGTATTAAAACAGAGTGTTGCAGTTCCCTGGCTGCTAAAACAAATACCATGCAATTGGTTGGCTTAATGACAGGAACACACTGGCTCACGGTTTCAAAGGCTGGAAGCTTTGTTTCCTCCTGACGTCAGTAGCTTCTGGCTAGCCATCTATCTTTGGGGTGCCCAGGCTTTTCCGTCATGTGGCAATAGACATGGTAATGTCATCTGTCTCCTCCAGGTTCCACTGACTTCCAACTTTTTGATGTTCCCCGTGCCCTGTCTTCTCTCCCCCTCTTATTTTCACTGTGTTTATAATGGACTCCAGCAATCTGAATTAAGCCCACTCATATTCAGTTGGGTCACATTTTAACAGATGGAACGTCTTCAAGAGGTCTCATTTTCAATGGGCCCACACACACCAGGACGCAAATGAAGACCAAGAACGTGTCCAGACTGGGTACACAATTCAGTTTCTAACAAGAGAATACAAAATGTTTACCTGAAAGCTACAAACTGTTCCACATCAAAGTAACAAATGGCAGAGAGCTCAACTTAAGTAATTCCTAAATGAGTGTTCCAGACCAAAAAACACACAAGGAAACAAACTATGAAAGAACAGAGCGCGTGGAGACCTCTGAGGGAATCGGCTGTGCAGTGGGCTGGAAGACTTAAAGCTCAGTCTTAGGGAAGGGGATTAAGCGCACAGGTCTCAGAGCCAGACCACCTTGGTTTGTTTTTAGCTATTTCTGCTTATTAGTTGGGTGCCCTTGAACAAGTACTTTAACCGCTCTTTGAGTTAGTTTCACCTAAAAAATAAAATAGGGAAAATAATAGTACCTGATTCTTAGGTCAAGGTCCGTGTCTCTTGTATATATTTTATTATCATGATTATTATTCAATTTGTGGTGGTTGGGAAAGAAGGGGCTGTTTGAAATAAGGGATGTAGTTTTTGTTCCCCAAAACCGCACCCCAGCACTGCCACTGGCTTTCCCTCTCCCACAGTTATTCTTCCTCCTTCCTCCAATTCCATTACTCTCATGACCTCATTCTTATTCCAGATTTGTAAAATGGTGGGATTTATATGTTGCCTGGCCCTTTAAAGAAAAAAGAAGAAAGAGTATATTTGATGAAAAAGGAAGAGAAGTATTAGAAAATCTATAGTCCCTATATATAACAAGTACACTTATATTGGTAAAAGTAAGATATTCTGGCAATAAATTAGTAAACTAATTTAGGAAAACAATTTTCAAAATAGAATGGGATTATGATATATTTTAATTGCAGAAGGCCCCACATTTTTCACACAAAATACAATAATACTACACATGTACAAGTCCCATCTCAAAAAAATAACAAGAAAATATGTAATTACACTTTTGCATATTTCTATTAATATGGGTTTTTACTTAGAATATGAGCTAGCGACGCTAGCTAGGGGTTTAAAATTAATTATGGAAGAAAAACATAGAAAATTTAATCTGTAAACATCTATATTTTTCCTACATCATTCTGCTTTAGTGGTGATAGATCAGTGCTCACAGGAGCATAATTTCAGAGTGAGACCCTAGATTAAAAGCCCAAGACATATCAAAATGCCAAATATATTTGTGTGAAAGGATACAGAAAGAATTAGGAAAGGGATAAGGAGGACAAGGTGACAGTGATGTCTCAATAAAGAAATAAAACTAATACTCATGTGTGACATGTTACATATTTAAATTTTGCAAAAATCCAATCAGATAACCATTTTTCTTTCAGGATTTTATGAAAAATAGCAATCCCTGAAATAGAAATAATCTAACATATGTTCAATATCTCAGTCAATACATTTTTTGGCACCTCTTTCTGAAATTGAGAAAATAACTTGCTATTCAAGCTCAAGCCACCTATGTGTAATGTTCATAAAAATTAAAGTTATAGTCCTTCTTATTTATAAAACAATTGATGGATAGAAAATTCTTATTTGCATAGTAGGGCACTGTTGCCCAAGGATTATGGTGTTTCTGTATTTTTTGAGGTATGAATGTGTTTTGCTTTGTCCCCTATTTGGATTTTTTTAAGCTGGAAAATAGGTTGAAATTGATGTGTTAGATAGCAAAATTGCTAATATTTTCTATTATTTACTCATGTGTTAGTCAGCGAGATTTATTAGGCAACTGTTATAGGTTGTCCATCACCAAATTATGGGGATGCAAGGGAGGACAGAATTTGGATTCTCCCCTTCAAATGGGATGGGGCCATTTCCATTAAAGGAATATGAGGTTTCATAACAAGCTCTAAGGCTGCATAGTGGTTGTGGGGCAGAGCTCAGAAGTGTCCAAAGATCTATTAAGATGTTCATTGAAGGTGCATCCTACCTCACTTTGTTATTTCATTTAGTTTGAACTGTGCCATGGCTTTTCCATTAAGTAATGTTAAGGTACTTAAACTCTACATTGAGGTTATTCATGCTCTAAAAAAACGTACTGCATCTTTTTTGCTAATCACTTCGCAAAGTACCAGCGTTTTCTCAGAATTGTCTCAGCCTGCTAGTTCACAAATACATTCTCTCATTTAGTCATCTCAGCACTATAAAAAGAGTAAGGCTGACTTTTGCAGGGGGAGCTCGACAAACGGAAGGAGTTACAGAAATCAACTTGTAAGTCAACCTGGCCACTCTAGCTTTTCAGCTAGTAAGTAATAGGGGAAAATGTCTAAATCAAACATTAAGATCCTCCCAGATTATTGACTTATTGAAACCACTGAAGTTTCCAAAGTATTAAAACAGCCAAAAAGTAAAAGTATTAAAGAAGTCATAGATTGGCAAAAGGAAAACAGGATGACAGAGGAAGAGTGTGGCATCTGTGACGAGGGAGCACAGAAGTGTGACGTCATGAGAAGTGAAGGAAGAGTGGTGGGCAAGGCCAGGGCATGTGCCGCACAGATGCTCGGGTGCAACAGGAATGTTCACTTGTCAACTGAGGTCATTCTACCCTTTGGTATTTTTACATCAAGTTAAATTGACAGTCCCACCATCCACATTCAGTGGGAATTTGGATGGCCACCTTCATACTCCTAAAAATTCATCAAGCCTTGGATTTTTTAAAAGTTACATTTAATTCAAATTTCCATGACTTTTCTTAACCCCTGATCTCACATATGTCTCACTTTCATGGACATTTTCCTTTCCATGCTGCACACCAACACAGAATGCATCCCCTTTCACTTGATGGTCCGAGGTGATCACTCATATAGAGTATATGTGCAGAAAACGACTGACTTAGGGAGCAACTGCGGATGGCAGCTATTAGTATATCATACAATTACCAAATAAAGGCATGCAAAATTAAATATTAACACTAATGCCCCTAAAAATCTTCGAGCTACTCTTGCTCATTCCCAAATCAAGAATATATCTGTGATTAATACTTTTTACAGTTCCCTTTTCTCCCATGACACTCAATGATATTTCTCTATTTTATCTCTCCTTCTGTTTTCTCTCTTATTCCATCTCTCGTCTTCTCTCGTGCTCTCTTCCTACCTTTCTTTAGTTCCCTTTAATTCCAATTTTAGTACATTTCTCTAGTAGAACAGTTTCTGTTTCATTATTTCTGTCCAATCAAGTCATGCACTCATGTGCTCATTTTATACACCTGAGGAAGGTAAATGTGCTAAACAAAAGGTCATTTCTCTGGAAGGAAATTCTGACATGCTATCAGGGGAAGAAGTGACTATACTTGGTTCTGATTTTAAATGCATTTCTTTCTTTCTTCATTAGAGCTTGGTCTGAAAATCACTGGTTTCTTAATTTGAAAGCAATGGGACAAAAATCTTCATCAAATGAAACAAACTTTTTAAAAATTACCATTAGTTACAAATAGATGGAACCAAAGGGGGGGAGAAAAAAAAAACAGAGAAAGAAATGATGAAAGACAGACAAATGAAGGAGACAGGAATAGGGAGAAAGAAGTTTAAAAAGTAGGGGAAAAGAATTTATGTAGGAAGAGTGTTAGGGCAAGGGAGTCTAGATGTGAAGATAAATTTAGTTATAAGTAACATCACTCAGTTATGGCTTTAAATAGAATTTAAAAAGAATTCTCCACTCTTCTGTTTAAAATCCTCCAAATGGCTTCCCAACATAGAATAAAATCCAGGGTCCTTTCGACAGCCTGCACAGCCCACTGCTTCTGCTTGGCCACTCTCACCTCTCCGCTCTTCAATTCCACATCCTCTTGTTACTGTCTCCATTTCAGCTGTAATTCTTTTTCTTTTTTTTTTACATGGGCAGGCACCAGGAATCAAACCCGGGTCCTCTGGCATGGCAGGCAAGCATTCTTGCCTGCTGAGCCACCGTGGCCCGCCCAATTCTTTTTCTTAATAATAATTTTTGTGAGTTTATATGCAAGACCTTGTCCTTGCTATTTTCTCTCCCTAAAATGTTTTGCCTCAGATATTTACGTGGCTCACACATTTATCTCCTTCAAGTCAGTGCTCAACTATCAGCTTCTCATTGAGGTATCCCCTAATATTTAATTTAAACTTGTGTTCCACCCTTTTCCCACCTCTTCCAGCTCTCCCATCTACTGCTTTTGCCTTATCGTTCTTTAGCACAGATTGCTAACAACGTATTGGATATTTTGCTTGTATTTTTATCTATCGTCTATGTTATTTTCTGTTACTTTGTTCATGATTGATTTGTCTAATGCCTAGGATTGTGCCTGGAGCATAGAGTTAGTCAATAAAATTTTGGTAATAGTTGAATTCTAAAGCTATTACCAGTTATCTAAACTATATTTGATTAACTAATTAATCACTTTTTCTTCAAGGGCTCTACTCAGAAAGAGTCATATGGCCGACAATAGGGGAAAGACAGTGGAACCAGGAAACCAGATGACATCCTCTTAAAACACTTTTGAAAAACCAGGTACCCCTTCTTCTATGTTTAGGCTGACGTCTGAAATCATCCTCAAAAGATGAATTTCAATGCTTCACTGTAACTATTGAGATCTTAAAATAAAATACTTACATCCCTCTTTTTAAGTGGATCCAATGAAATATACAGCATTTGATACTCAATATCGTCTACTAAAATGGTTTCCTTTAATAGTCAGAAATCTGACATCACTTCTTTTTCTCCTTGAATAATGTTTATATTGTACTTTTCTCCCAAAAAAGTTTCTCTTGATGTTATAAACTGACATGCTTGAAAGTTTTTTACTGATCACTTTTTCATATTATCTGGGGGGAAATGTGAGTATATTTTTTTGAGATTGTAATGAATATTCACCTTTTGAATTGTCATTAAAATATTAGTACATAATTGGTCTAAATAGTATAAATATATAACATAATTTGAAAATGACTTACGGACAAATGCGTCTCTAAATGAGATGGAGGTGGCCATTTCACCACTCGTGCCCAATTAGTTGCTATACCCCCAGGTAATCATTGCTTATTGTTAGAATGAGACCGGGTTCAGCATCACACGTATTTCTATTTTTCATTTGGTCTAATTGAAAATTGAGAAACTTGTTCCCATAAGAAAAAAATGGGAATTTTAATTATTTGAAATCCTTCAGAGCTATGACAAGCATCACACGAGGCTATGCTGCATCATAAAAATTATTTCCAGTTATTTCTCAGCTGACAACTCCATTAGGTCTACTTTTAATTATGCTGAAAGCAACAAATTGAAAACCACTACAGTTGCAAAAGAATCGGTTACCCAGACATAAAAGTAATACACTTGTTCAATACCAACATCCATTCCCATTTGTTTGGTTCCCTGGAGATTTTCCTACCTCGAATCATACACCTTTAATAAGATAAATTATGTATTTTATTTTATTTTGTATAAACGGATAAAACATATTAGAATGGGTAAGGAAACTTGAATCCCATCAACTCTTTTTCAAGCTCATCAATTTTAGGAAACAGTATGGATATAGGCTGCACAATTTGAATGCATATGTGCACCGACTGTATATATTAAGGTTCATTTCCTTAAAGCAGTCCTTCTACATGCATACCCTTGCTTGAAGCTGTTTATTTAATAAGCCAGTCTCATAAATGAATGTCCTAAAATGTTTATAAGCTAAATATGTTTATGAAATGATGCTTTGTTGCTTTCCTCTTCCTAGAAGATTCACATGTTCCTTGGAATATGATGAGCATATGAAATGTTCTTTGGTGAAGAAATCTTTGGCACACAGTATTTGAGCACTGGACCCTTTTCCATTTAAATATTATCTGACAACTCACAGAACTAATATTCCATTGGCAGACATTAAACACTATGCTAGATGTTGTTAGTGAAAGGCATAAATACATACCCATGGATCCATATATATATACAAAGTAGGAACTTTGAGAAACAGATGGTCAATGAGGTCATAGGAAAGTGAGTTCTGACAATTAAGGAATGTGAGAGAGCAGAGAGGGACACAAGGGCTGAGCAGGATGGAAAGAAGCTAGTTGAAGAAATATGGAGGTGGGGGTACACTCAATGTCACCATGAAATTATTATATAAGAGACTTTGACAAGACTTTCCAACATCTAGGACACGTCATACATATTCATTAGATAAGATGCTGCTGATAATAGAATGTTTCTCTTCTTGAAGCAGAGGGTGCATGGGGAGACTTGGGAGAAAATAACTTTGCTCTCCAGAGATCAAGGAAGTTAAGCAAATTCATTCTACCTTGAATGGGTGCTAAGGGAGGAACTGGTGATTTAGGAGGGAAGAAAAAGTATAGCGTGACCTAAAACATGAGGGTTCGTTGAAAGCTGACCTACCTGGAGAGAAGGATTAAAACTTCCAGAGGAGGGCAATAGATTCTGTAAATTAACATAAAATGAGCAAATATGTGAGATGGAGAATTTTCTTTGTTTGCTTTTGTTCATAGTCAGCTTCCCGAGGTTGCATGGTGCTACAGTCAAAATATGTGCATTAAATCTAGTACACATTTTGGGGAAAGGGAAACACAAGAGTAGTGAAATAAGCAGTCAGGCCGTAAGGAGGAGGTGTAATTTTTACTGAGTCACTAGACAGGGAGAACAAAAGTCACCCAAGACACAGAGCCTATGATGAGATGTGTCCAGGAATCATCTCTTCAAGGGCTTCCTTGGTTGTGCCTTTTCTTTTCAGAGTATCCAGAGTATAATTTTAACAAGTAGTCATAAAGCATAGAAAACATGGCAAAGGTAAGTAGAAGAAAAGTATTTAATAGTACAGAAAATACTTAGAGTGAATAAACGCAATTTGCAAAATTAACTCTCTGTCCATATGGCCCCTGTAATATTTGGATGAACTTTATTCTGGAGGGTTCTATGAATATGCATTTAATGGTAGTGGACTAGGTCAGACTAATTGTGAACTGGTGCTGAACCGAGATGCCAGTGAATCAATTCCTCATTCAAATCTAAACTCTCAAGGTCCCTTTCGTACAAAGACCTGTGGTCGGTCCACAGAATTATTAAAGGATGCAAGTCCCAGAAATAATTTAAATATGAAATCCAAAAGACAGACTTCTATTTAGCCTTAACATCAGTTCCCATGACAACCAGTGGGCTATTTAAAGTTATTAGCATTCTAGCCTGCTGAGCTAGAAATGGCATAAGAGTTGAGCAAAAGCAAACTACTTTCATGTCATATTACCTAGCGGTGACAGGGAAAGCCATGCAGGCCTAAGAATGATCAGAACATCATGGGACACATATTGAAAAGTAGAAATCTATCAGCAACTCAATACTGGCAATACATCACTGATACCTTGTATGTCTATCATGTTCATAAAGCTTCTTTAAATTCTGAGCTCGAGCTTTAAAACAAAGCAGAACAAAAGCCAAACTTGAATGGACAAATTGGTATTTAGCCAAAATATGTTACAACTCTATGGTCTGCATTTTACTAACTACCCCCTGCTCCGTCCTAAGCACATGATCAAGTGTAAAATATAAAATTAGCACTGGGATATTCAGAAAATGTTAAGAAGAAAAAAGTGATGGAATGATAAAGTAAGGATCGAATATCAAGAACTGCTGCTTATAAGATTCATCTGCTAAAAGCAGAAAAGAATGACTTAACGTAAGATGTTAAAACAGATGGCCTAAGCCAGTGCTACATCACACAAGTATGGAGATTTGAGCTAAATTAGCCAAAGTCATATTTTTATTAGCACAATGTCAAGTACTGGATAAAAAATACCTTTAGGAAGAAGTTTCACTTCCAAAAAGGTTTTTCCTTCTTAAACCTTGATGCTATTTTCTGAATTACTCTTGGTCTGTTGCATATGTTTAAACATCTGGGTGTTTGCCATGCTCAAATCAAAGAAATTAATCTCTCCCTTTGAATGGGGTCTTCTTGTCTGATGTGCCTGCTTGTTTGAAGGAGATAAATGAGTATAAACTAAACAAGCAACCTAGGAAGGGTATGCTATCTTGCATACTCTCACAGAGAATGTGTTACACATTCAACAAGCAGAGTTCATTAATTCACTGGTCTTCATATTAGTTATGAAGAAAAGAGCCCTCATTAAATCTGGTGACAGTAAATGCTGCAAGAGGGACCTTAGGATTATTAAAATTAGTGCAGGGAAATCACTTCTAGAATGTGGCTATACATGGTGGGTGTGAATAGTGAGCTGTGATTACCTACAGACTTTTCAACCACAAAATCAGCAGGAGTTTTATAGGTCTGGCTTTTACATTTAGGCCTTTGATCCACGTTGAGTTGATATCTGTATGTGATGTGAAATAGAGGTCCCGTTTCATTCTTTTGCAAATGGAGATCCAGTTTTCCCAGAACATTTGTTGGAGAGACTTTTATTTCCCAATCCTGAGGTACTTGTACCCTTGCAAAAATCATGTGATCATAAACGTGAGGGTTGATTTCTGAGCTTTCAATTCAGTTTCATTGGTTTCTATGCCTGTCCCTGTGCCAGTACTATGCTGTTTGATGACACTGGCGTTGTAATAAATTTTAAAATCAGGAACTGTGAGTCCTCCAACTTAATCCTTATTTTTTCAATACGACTTTGACTATTTCGAGCCCCTTACCCTTCCAAATACATTTGGTGATTAGCTTTTCCATTTCTGTAAAGAAAGTTGTTGAGATTTTGATAGGGATTGTGTTGAATCGGTAAACCACTTTGGGGAGATAAAATTCTTAGCAATATTTATTTTTCCAGCCCATGAACATGGTACATCTTTCCATTTATTTAGGTGTTTGTCCCAGGCCACTTGCCTCAACTGTGTCTTACACAGCTCTCCCTGTCTTCGAGAACAGTTCAGGGGCAGGGTGGGGCATGCCAGAGAGGAATTGCTCAAATCTGTCTTTCCAGCCACAACGTGACCAGGGACCCACAAAAGTAGCTCTGACAAGCTCTAAACTGTCCTGAGGAGGGTTGAAGGAGGGGTCGGGAAGGGTGCCAGGAGCATCCTCCTCAGCTCCAAGCTGGGCTTTCTTACTCAGGTTCAGCCCAGTAAGTGAAGTCCTTCAAACTTCCTCTTCAGTCCTGAGGAAAAGTTTGTCTTTAAGTCTCCTTCCTGCCTTGGTCCAGGGCAGGTCTGACAAACGGCCAGCATCAGAGCAGACCCCCGGTGATCCAGAACAGCTCATCCGAAGCAGCGATCAGCGAAAGGACCACGACCCCCCTGGGGAATAGGTTTTTATGTCCCTGTCTGGTGCAAGCAAGTCATTCCAGGGCTGGACCCACAACTTTCATCCGAGTAGGGGCTGGGCAGTCATGACCACCACATGGAGAGAGCAATAGTCTGACATTTACAATTTCCCAACCTCTTTCTCTGGCTCTTCCCTGGATGCTGCACAATGTTCTATTGGACTCCTGGGTTTCTAAATCGTTGATTCAGTTCCTGCCTCTTTAGTAGCTATTCTGGTGGAGGGACTGATTCCTGGAGCTTACAACTCTGTCATCTTCCCACAATTCCCATATGTGATTTCTCCGAGCCAATCTTTACAATTTTGAAACTCACACAGAAATACAATATTTTCTCATTTATTTTTTCTATTACAAATTTTAAATGTTTCAATTTTATCAGTTGTTGAGTTTATATAATGTTGATTATTTTAACCAGCATATATATTGTGATTGGTATAAATGACTAATAATTTTATATTTTTTGGAAGAGAATTTAAAGCACTTCAGTAGGTCAAAGATTTGACTCTCTAGATGGTCAGTCTTAGGGTCAAAATTTTGTGGTTTCATTAGGAAATATTTATTGGCAGTATTAAAAGAAACTTCTTGTTTTCCTTAATTCTCTAGCATGGCATGACAAGGCTACACCTATTCCTGTAGTATATATCAGAATATTCAGCTAATTTATATCGTATTGAAAATATTTTATTTCCGTTTTAAATATAGGCCACTTCATGAAGAAAGGAATTTTGACAAATTTAAAAGGAGAATAACTCTGAAAGAACAAATGACTGGAATCTGTCAGCTATTTAATGAACTGAAAGACAATCCAGAAGCAATAGCCAGAAGTAGAATTCAGAAACATTTTATCCCAAAACACTGTAATTAATGAGAAAACAAGATGGCAAATGTTTCCAAACTTTATTTTTCTTAAAACATGAACCCTTTTGTTATCATAAATCTAAATACACACCTGATATCTTTGGTGTAAAAAGTAATCGCCTTTGTTGATTGCAGATGCAATCAGCCCCAAATGCAGTCAACTGGTTTTAGATGCAAATTCATCTCTGAAACACACTCAGTAGCAATCAGGATGGTGCCTGACTGACCAAGCAACTGCATACCATAACTCAGCCAAGTAGACACATGAACAAAACCATCCAAATTGCCTAGTGCTGTATTTCGTAGGGTTTCATGGACCTTTACGTAGTCATTTTCTTAAACTGAGCTTTATTCCATTTATTTGTGCTTACAAAAAAGAAGCTATAAGCCATTTAAGATGATCCATTGTCATCGTTTACCATATGCATTCATACTGCCTTACATGTAAAGAACAGAGACAAACTGTTAACTTCCCAAGGACCAGTTTCCCTATCCACAAAACAAACAGACTGGATCATATAATGTTACACAGTGAGTGTACAAATTTACATTTCGGAATTAGAGGTCTTTGTATCATCATCGGGACACTTTAGGGGACCATAATTAATATAAGAAGTGGCAGTAATAATGTTTTCTAGGCAGCAACTCACACTATTTCATGAAAAATTGCTAAATCATTGTTATCAGTTTTTGCAAGAAGTCAGATAATTGCACAGAAACAGAAAATAAATAGGCTTCTTAGTGTATGCTTTATTGATGACTGTTTCATTAAAATATCAGGTAAATATGAAGGACTCTAGAATTCAGAATGCTCCAGGCTTGTGCCCTGAATATACTGCCTTTCTTCAGATTTCAATAAAAATCTCCCAAGTTTGTGCACTCCTTATGAGCACCTGGGTGAGAATAATTCAGCAGGAATAATCATATGATAATGCATTGCCAATGTGAGTACTTTTGAGGAGCTTTCACCCATAAGCCTAGATTCTTTCAACGTACAACAAAATGACTGACAGAATGAAGACTGGAGAAACACCAACATTTTCCCCTTCTCTTTCCCATCACATCAGCTGGCATTTCCCTGTGGTTGTGATTATTACATTATGGCTTGATTACTCACTATTACTGCCACAGTTGGAGAAGTGAGAGCACAGCATGGGGCCATTTCCATTAAAGGAATATGAAATTTCATAACAAGCTCTGAGGCTGCATGGTGGCTGTGGGGCAGAGCTCAGAAGTGTCTAAAGATCTGTTAAGATGCTCCTTGAAGGTATACCCTAACTCGCATTATTATTTCATTTAGTTTGAACTGTGCCATGGCTTTTCCATTAAGGAATATTACGGCACTTTAACTCTACATTGAGGTTATTTGTGCTCTAAAAAAGGTACTGCATCTGTTTTGCTAATCACTTCCCAAAGTACCAGAACTTTCTATCGTGTATTTTTCAATCAATCCTGCTTTTACCTAATAAAACTAACTAAAGTAGTCTTGATTTGACAACAGAGTTTACATAAACTAGGAAATGCCAGCCATGCTGAAGTTAAGAAGTGACCTCTTAATATTTATTTGCTAATATGGGCATCTAGAAAACCAGAGAGAAAGGAGTTTGGTTTCCATAATTTAAAAAGTCCAGGAAATCCAAATTAAAGGAGTCAAATACGTCAATTATATAAGAGCACACAGTTTTATGTTTATGAGGAAAAGGAATGAAGATGCTATTTTACATCTCTTCTTAATTTTGCCTGTCTCTCAAATAACAAGGTGGCTTGGGATGACAGGTAAGGTTTGGGAAGCCTCTTTCACATAGGCTTAGACAAAGTTTAGTGGTAGAAATAAGAAACTAACTACTTAAGTATTTCAGAAAAGAATAGAAATCACAACAAGATAATTACAAATACATTCTTAATGAAGCCTGGGACAGATGTGTGTGTGTGTGTGTGAATATACCCAATAAAATAGAAAGAAATAGGAAAGACATATTTCTTGATTTGGTTTTGAAAACCACAGAGATTTGTTACTCATGTGATTGCCTCTACTCTAAGTGTCTGGAGTAAATTTGTATTTTAACAGGATTAAAGCTGTCCTTCAGATTTTTTTTGCATCAGAAGGAATTCACTGCATCTCCTCTGGTTTATTTAGCCACTTTCTTTCCTGCATGGTTTTCGTAACTTTAGACATGAAGGCATATGGTTTGACAGCAGCCAGTGTGAATGACAGGAGCTTCTTTTGGAGACAAGAATTTAAATGACTCCAAAACTCAGCATCTGCCCCACTAACCTTCTCCTCCCAGCCTTGGCTCCACCGCCCTTTCAATAATTTCTGCTCCAATATCAGCAATAGCTTCACCTCTGAAATCCATTCTTCCTTTTATGTTTAATCTTTTAAAGATACAATTAAAAATCACTAATGTGATTCTGCCCACCACCACCAATTTTGAAAGAAAATGCCTACAAAACCAAAGGAAATTATGGAAGTCGATTTGTTGGCTTACATCCAAAAGCCTGTGTGGTAAACAAACAAACAAATGGAAAAAAAAGACGCAAATACTGATAGCATTTAAAAGCCCATTATATAGTCCCAGGCCATTTTGCAAAGGGTCACTTTGTAGCAGGGATTAAGAACTGACTGTAAGTAGAACCTGGGAAGAGACAGGTTCTGATTTGAAAAGGCTCTGGCAGCATCGCCCTGGGAAGAGTCACTAAGCAGCAAGAGGGAGGACGAAAGTCAGAGGTCCCATCCCAGCCCTGAGTCTAGCTTCTCACTGAGGAGACCACTACTTCCTCCCTTTAGAACAGCCACATGACAGCCAGGGGTGAAAATCTCCCCGGCAATGTGGGACACAAATCCCAGAGATGAGACTGGTCCTGGCCCCATGGGACAGACAATGCCATCCTGAGCAATTGGGGGGAAGAAGTGTAATAAAATAAGGTATCAGTGGCTGACAGGGTTCAAACAGAGTCAAGAGGCTATTCTGGAGGCTACGCTTATGCAAGCTCCAGTTAGGTATTGACCATTAAGTACTTATCATTGTTTGCCAAACCCCAACGAAAACCATCCCTGTCAGCCCTAAAGAACACCTACGGCTCTAGCTGAGACGCTATGAAAGTTTCATGCACTATGATTATTTTCCAGGAAACTACAACCTCCAGATGGGTTCCTAGGCCAGGTAAGTCCTGAAACCCAGAGGGGCCAGCCTCTCTAGAACATCAGTTAGTTCCATCCCCCAATCCCATATTACTGACTGCCCTTTACAACGTGAAAGAGTTAGAATGGGCATAACTGAAATACCCTTAAAGACTGGATTAAAGAAGGATTAAAGCAAAGGAGGAGTTATAAAGAGAAGAAAGGATTTAACAAATGAGTGTGACTGCTGAATCATTATATTGACATTTCTTTTAGTCTCCAGTGTTTTGGAGCATCCAGAGGCAAAAATCTAAAATTGTGGAATGGTAACCATTATACAAAACTCTGAAATCTGTTCTATAACTATCTGTTATATAATATACTTCAAATGTATTGCTTTTTTATATATATATTATATATCACAATAAAAACAATAAAAAACAAATAGTCACATGAATACTATTAGTAAAAGAACTTCTAAAAACATTTTAAAATTATAAAACATCATTTAATTGTTAATATAACTTTGCTTGTCAATGAATCCCCAAAAGCTACATATTAGCTATGTATTTTAACCTGGCTTTCTAAATTAATTTTCTTCTCTTTTTAATCTAGGATGACCCACATGTTGAGTCACAGTATTCAGAAAATCACAGGTGACTGATAGTAAGTGTTCACATTTGGCTACTGTGTACACCCTAGTATGTACGCCCTTGATATTCATGAGTTACACTGGGTTTTGCTATTATAACTATCAATTTCATCAAAAGCACACCCACACCAAACCTTGAGAACAATATACAAAGCATTTATTTCTCAGTAACTATGAAATAAGAAATTTAACACATTAAATGTTAAAATAATATTTAATGAAGTGAAGGGAAAGGAAAAGAAAGCAGCAAATTAAAAGCAACTGTTAATGTTCATTGAGCTCTAACCAAATGCTGGGTGCACTGCTAAATACTTTACGTGGACCATCTCATTTAGTCCCTGCAGCACCACCATAAGGGAAGCCTTTTCATTATCTTTACTGCGCAGGTGAGGAACCTGCCGTGAAGTCTGAGTCCTGTCTGAGCTCCCACTGAGGGGAATGGCTGAGCAAGGAGACTCCAGACCAAAGGACAGGGAGAAAGAGATGAAGATTGAGGCAGACCTTCAGATGGAGTTAGAGATGGAGTAGACAGAGAGAGGCAGAGACAGAGTTAGAGTTAGGGACAGGGGAGGGAGGAGGAGAAGGACAGAGAAGAAGAATAGAAATTGTTCACTTCCTTCGCCCAGTGCCAAAGCCATGTACGGGGTTATAGCAGCCCAGGAGAGCTGTTATTCTGCTCCTTTCTCTGGTATACTACCTTGGTCTTTTAAGGAAGAAAAACAAAGGGAATACAAAAGTTTTACTATGGGAGGAAACTTGAATATTCTTTTTTTTCAAGTGAACTATCTGCAAAAGCTGATACTTTAAATATGACTGATAGCAAATTATATGTGACCTCTTTCATAGCTGTTTGCATCATGCCAGGGCATTACCGAGTCAACTTCCTAAGAGTCTCCCCATAAAAATGTCTGATTAAGACAATATGCACGGGACGCAGGTTCTAGTGCTTGCTAATCAGTTAGCAAAATGCCATTAAATTAGCTCCGTTCAAGGTAATTGGCCATTATAAAAAAAATGTAATTTTCCAGGTGCACGGAGATACATAGGCCTGGTTCCCACATAAGTAAAGCAGTGATTTTTGTTCCAAGAAATCTCTGGAGGTGCTCCATGGGCCTACGGCAGCTCCAAGCTAAGTGTCTTCACTACACTTCCAACCTCCAACAAACAAGAGAGGCCCTGTTATTATATGATACATAATCTGAATTTGGAAAAAGAATTTGGTTAAGCAAGAGATAAATGCTTTTGAGAATCATAAGGTAAGGAACGCTCTATTTTCTTCAAACATAATTTTGAATATAAAACAAATTTACAGTGATTATTTAAAGCTGTCTTCAAAACTCATGTCAAATTATATTGTTATTAATGACAGTAGGATGACAATGAAATCTTTCCATAAAACCATGTAAGAATATTTGAGTAACAAGGTTTAGAGATTCAATCCAGCCATTTCACTCAAATATATACCAAGGCAAGGACAAGTCAGTTCAGATGAACAATGTTTGAAAAGCTTAATCGTGTTTTATAAAAGATAAAATAATCATAAGCTTTTTGACTTGTAAGGCCTATATTATGAGAGAAAAGTTTAAAGGGTCTAAATCAATTTGTCCTTTGTAAAATCTTGATATTAGCTGGCCAGTATGTCTTGTCCTTTTTCTGTATGTAAACTCTGATTACATGCTTTTGTACTTAATCATCTACAATTTTAGGAAAAGCTTCTTCTGCATTAAAAAAAAGAGTATTACAGGTGGTATTTTCTAACATTTAGGAATTTTTCCTATCCATGAGAACTTTCAGTATTATCAATTTTGAAATAATTTCAAAATGTTCTGTGACTATATGGAATAATATAGTCCATCTGAGCTCAATATGCACTGAGCTCAACTCTAGCAAAATAATAATAATAATAATAATAATAATGAAGGCCTTATCTCTGATCTTGAAGGATTTTTTGTTTAGTTGCAAAGACAGTCAGATGAGGATTTTAATGCATTATAGTTAACTTAAATGTATGTACTCGCAGCCAAAAGGAAAGGTAACAAGAGTTTCAAATTGATGTTTCATGAGGCCATATCTGAGTTTAAGGCTTAAAAAAAATAAACAGTTTTTTCAAGATATTTTTGAGCTGTAATTCACATACCATAAAATTCACCTATTTAAAATATGTAGTCTAATGTTTAATACGTTCTTAGGGCTGTGCAATCATCCCCAAGCTCTAACTTTGGGACATTTTTGGGCCCTAAAAGAAACTCTGTACTTACTGACACTCACACTCCATCCCACCCATTTCTACATCAGCGCAGTCTTGCTTGATGAAAAGAGGCAAGATCTAAGAGGGCAGACCTGGTTCCTGGTCCTCCCTGTCTCTAACTGTGCACTTCTTCACAAGTCACCAGCCCTCTCGAGGCTTCCACTGTTCCTTCCGCAAAAGGAGAGTGTCTGATAGACACTTGTGCCAGCTATGACTTTCTCAGGTCAAGGGACTGCACAGAAACTTAACAAGCGGTACATGCCTCAGCTGAGATGCCATAGACAGGTGGGGAGCAGGCGTCAGCTACCTGGTTTGGTATGGAGGACCAGGGGAATCACTTCGCAGTGTCCTCTAAATTTCTCTGTTTGTTAAACATAATCAGGTAATGACTTGACTCCAATCTGTGAGCCCAAATACAATATATGAGCTAACAGGGACTATCTTTAGATGTTGAGGAAACTAAGGTTCATAGATGGCAAATGAGTTGACCAAAATCACATCACTGTTTGGTGGCATATCAAGGAGAGCAGCTGGAGTCTCTAATGACTCCAACACGACTCATTTTTTTTTTTTTCTTGCTATGCCTCAACGGTTTTAAGTATGGAGAAGTAGAAAACATAGTATATAAATCATGCTTCTTCTATCATTGGATCCTCCAAGATTATGTGTCAAAAGGGAACTAAAAATACTGGCACAATTAGTGTGAACATAGTTTAAAAATCTGTAAAATTATGTATCCAGTAATAATAGATTAATATATTGAGGTGTCAGATAAATTATCAAATGCTGACAGAGGTATCTGGGTTGGTGAAGTAAACTACCTTCATACAAATGGATTCTTATTTATTACTCCAAGTAAAAAGGGATAATACCTTGTGCTGTAATTCCATTTTTCTCCAATGAAATTGTCTTTTGAATTTAGAATAATTTTTCCTTTAAAAAAGATGCTTACACATAAAACAAATTACATTTCCGCTACTGTCTACGCCTCTGTCAATTAAAATGCAATGCTATGTTGGTTGGAGTGGTCAGTGGGTCTGGCCAGCTTGGTCTAAAACAGTAATTCCTCTGAATACCAGCAGCAATTTACTTTGTTCTTACTCCTTTGACCACACTCTTCCTCACCAGGGTTGAGCTCAGTGACCCTCTCCACCAGGTCTATTTCTTAACAAATACGTATTTAGCAGGTCAAGGTCGCTGTGTGTAGGGGCGATGTTGGGGCACCAAGACTCAGAGAGAACCACTCCACCCTCCGGCCTGGAAACCACTTCCCCAGGGGCGGGTCTTGACGCTGCCTGGCAGGGCAGTGGACGGGCACCTCCCAGGGCGAGGAGACTCTGGATCAGGCTGACGCCAGCCTTTGATGGCACTGCCTGGGACGGCACCCTTGTCGGCCTCCTCCCTCCTCCTGCTCTGCTTCCTGCACTCCTCCCCAGTCTCCCCTGGGAAGACTTCCTTAACAAATCACCTGCACACCCATCTCCTTCTCAGGAACTGCTTTCAGAGACACCTGCCTGAAGACACTCTAGTAGGCACTGAGAGGACAACCCATGAACAATGTGGGCTTGTGCCTTTTCAGAGAGCTAGAATTCATTGATTTTACATTGATAGCATCTCTTTCACCTTACTGTGATTAGCACTGCACTAGTAGATGCTCCATAAATATATGCTGGTTGAACAATTCCTCTGCAGTTGTGCTACTGTGTACTACAGAGAGGGGAGGTCACCTTGGACTTCCTCAGAGATGAAATTAAGGGGATGAAAAGGACAAGCATGAGCAATGGGATTTCGGGCCTCAGCAGACACTGAAAATATGGAGAAAGGGTTGCGGAAGGGAAGCCCAAGCAGCTACAGTGGGAAGTAGAGGATGGAGAAGGGAAAGAGCTATCTCTTGAGTTTAAAATCTGTATGGCTTTAGAATGAAAGCCATAAAGAATGAAACATGAAACACCAGAGAAGTAGGTGAATAACTGGTAGCACCGTTCATATGTAAAATAAAAGTAATAATGAAAATGCAACCTGGTATATTTTGACAAGAACCGAGACCACGGGGCCGGCCGTGGAGTTTGGAAACACTGGACTCCTAGAGGCCACTCCCAGCAGGACATTCACATGTGTGGGCAGCCAGGGTCCCAGCAGAGACCTCAGACTGGGTCCCCACTGGTGGCCAACCACCTGAAGACCTGCTTTAAGGACAGGGGCTTACTGAAGGAAGTCCTGTTAGAATGAGAAACGAGTTTATGATTTTATGATTTTCTCATCCTCACCGAAGCCTCAGGAATGCTATTTGATTTTTAATTTGCTATAGAATAGATAGAATACAAAATTCAAGCAAAACAGAAAGAAATGAACATAGCAAAAAGGAAATATCTCTCCTGCTCTATCCCCTGTCCCTCATCTCTCCTGCTTATGGCAGCATACATTACTATTCTTATTATGATTGTTATTTAATTATTTCAATGGCCTGTCATGGATAGTCTATACATTTTTCATACAAATAATAGCACTCTGTTTTTCCACCTACCTTGTCATTTCCCTCCTATATATCCTGGGGATAGTTTGATATCAGAATCTATAGGACTTATCTTTTTAATAACTGCATAAGTATTCCATTATGTGACTTTTGAGTGGACTTATTTATCTCATATTCCTGTGGTTGGCAATTAGGTTGTTTCCACTGTTTTTGCCAGCGTAAGAATATTGCAGTGATAATTGCGGATACAGATCTGTGTTTGTAGTCTGTGACATGCGAGGCATGTAAGCGTATCTGTAGGATGAATGCGCCAAAATGAAATTGCTACAATATCCAGGGGCATTATTGTTGATAAACATTTCCAATCTGACAGCTACGGCATCTCTAACTTACACCCCCACAGCAATATAGGAGATTGCACATTCTGCAGCCATTCGACACAGAAGGTTTCATCGACTCCTTCTTCTCTGTCCCTGTCTAAGTGTTTCCTTTTCTGTGAACTGTCTATTCACATTTTTTTACCATGTTTCTCTGAGTGAATTACTTATTATAATTTGCTCTGCTTTCTTTTGTGGAGAACATTATTCCTTTGTCTTGTATATACATTATATTTTAATATTCTTTCTCACCTTGACATATGCCTTTAATTCAAGTTAATATTTGTTTCCCCAAATAGAGTTTGTAACAGGAGCAGTGGTAGCAGCTATATTTGATATTGTGAAATCTACTCGCCTTTTGTTTATGGCTTCCAGGCTTTGTGCCATCCTTAACCCTGCTTTCCCACCCCGAGATATTACAAATAAAATTAAAAATGTCCTCCAGTAGCACTATCTCTTTTCTTTATGCTTAAGTTTAGACCTATTCTGAATACACACACACACACACACACACACACACACAATTTTCCTTTAAAAAAAAATCGGACGGCATGGGTTTTGTTGCTCCTTAGATATGGCATGCTGGTATTTAATTACTCTTAATATAAAGGATTATGGAATAATTATTCTATATCCAATGTTCTTGTTTGCTTTTTTTAAAAAAAAAAGATGCATTCAGTATTTTCAGACAACTACTTCTCTGGTTGACAAAGCCAAAAAGCAAGTTAATTAGTGTTTATAAGTAAATAAAAATATACAATCCATTTTATGATGATATGAGAGGAATTTACTAAGTTCAAGCTTAAAACTTTCTATGGATGTTTTACTGGCATTAAATGTAAAATTTCATAGACATTTAACTTTATCTGCTTTAAATATCTTCCAGACCAGTAGTGCATGGGTGGTTCAGTGGTAGAATGCCTGCCTTTCATGCCAGAGACCCAGGTTCGATTCCTGGACCATGAACCCCAAAAAATAAATAAATAAAAATATTTTCCAGACTAAAAATCTAACTACAATGCTGGGCATATGTTATCTGTGTGCTAGGGCCCATCCAATTATTATTATTTCACATTAAACATATTACCTTGGAAAATTTCAAATCTACGAAAAGGTGGTGAGCCCACATGAAGCCATCACGCATCTTCAACAAATAATAGTTTGCCATTATTAGGTAGTTTCTCTTTTATTCATTTTTCATCTTTAAATATTTTATTTATTTTGTTTTCTTGATGAGTTTTAAGCAAATTCCAGACATTATCTCATATTATATCCTCTCTAAATACTTCAGTTTGCATCTCTAATAGACATATTTAAAAGAAATAATCACAACGAAATTTGTTATACTTGAAAATTAACAAAAATCCCTCAGCATAAAATAATAGCCAAGTAGTGCTCAAGTTCTCTTGATTGTCTCAAAATGCCTTTTAAAAAATATATATCTCTATGGATAAATCCTAACATACAAATATTTTTAAAGTACAAACATTTCATACAGGGTGTACAATCAATGGCTCACAATATCATCATACAGCTGTGTATTCATCACCATAATCATTTTTAGAACACTTGCATCACTCCAGAGAAAGAAATAGAAAGATAAAAGAAAAAAACTCATACATACCATAACCTTTTCCCCTCCCTCTCATTGACCACTAGTATTTCCATCTACCCAATTTATTTTAAACTTTGTCCCCACTATTATTTATTTTTATCCATATATTTTACTCATCTGTCCATACCCTAGATAAAGGAGCATCAGATATAAGGTTTAAATAGTCACACAGTCATATTGTAAAAGTTATAGCATTATACAATCATCTGATAAGGGAAAGGATGATATAGTCCATATTTTAAAACTTTAACTTCTGTGTAAGACCAAAGGGAGAGTTGTTTATTTGGTGCAAAATTTATATTTTGGGTAGTGCAGTTCCTAATTATTTGTATGGTCACCATAAGTATATGGAATCTTGAATAAGGCATGAGACTTTGTTGATTTGTCCAGGTTAGCATGATGTCCTGATATATGCAAGAGTAATTTGGGCAGTGAATAAAGAAGTATTTGTAAGGTCCCCTTGGGGCACTGGGGAGAAAGGAGGAAATATTCAACTTCCCCATTTGGAGAATTTCTGATGTTCTCACAAGCAGCGGGGACAACCAAATCAATAGGCCAAGCCTCAATCATGGGATTCACCCCTATGAAACTTATTCCTGTAAAGAATAGGCTAAGCCTACTTAAAATTAGGCCTGAGTCACCTTCAGAGAACCTCTTTTGTTGCTCAGATGTGGCCTCTCTCTCTAAGCCAACTTGGCAGGTGAACTCACTGCCCTCTCCCCTACATGGGACATGATTCCCAGAAGTATAGATCTCCCCGGCAATCTGAGACAGATATCCTGGGATGAGCCAGGACCCGGCATCAAGGGATTGAGAAAACTTTCTTGGCCAAAAGGGGGAAGAGAGAAATGAAAAAGTAATAAAGTGTCGGTGGCTGAGAGATTTCAAACAGTCAAGAGGTTATCCTGGAGGTTTATTCTTGTGCATTATAGAGATACCCATTTTTGGTTTATGGTATATTAGAATGGCTGAAGGGAAGTACCTGAAATCGTAGAATTGTATTCCAGTAACCTTCGTTTCTTAAAGCTGATTCTGTAATCAAAATGCCTTTTTAAGGTTGTTTTTTTCCTCCTGATCAGAATCTGACAAAGGATGATATCATCCTTAAGTCTCTTAATCTATAATATTTTCTTCTCCATGTCATCTGTATCTTTAGCGAATGTAGGGATCCTGTAAGATTTCCTACATCCTGTATTTAGGAAATTACATGTTGGCAGCCTCTCTTATCCTATAATTTCTGGAAATTGCTGTTAATTCTAGAGGCCACTAAGATTCAGCTATTTCTGTTTGTTTGTTCTAGTTAGGAATAGGGAAATAATAATTCATAGATGGCTGTGCGTACTTCCTAGTTTCTTAATCAGGAGAAATGTAATATCTAGTGTTCCCATTTTTAATTAGGTTATAACTGATCAGGGGGTCCAGGTATTGTCATACTGCAATTTCCCCAACTTATTTCACCAAATGACTTTGGCATCACTGTCTAGATGTATTATTTTCTAGGTGTTACAAAGTGGTGAATTTTTAATTTTTGTAATCTATTTTGCATGTATTAGTCAACACTCATCTAGAAAGAAGACATTTTCTTCAGCAAGAATTAGCTTATTTTGAAATATAATTTGTATAGAAAAGCCAGGATAAATGCTTGACTCTATTATTAATTTTTGATCACATAAGTGTGTCTTAGCAAACTCTAAATGCAGCAATGAGTTTTCATTTGTGTAACGGTTTTTATGTTTTTGCTTCTGTTTATTGTTGTTTTGTTTTGGTGGGCTCTGGTATCATAAATTATATATAGATTTTGATATATTTGATTTCAGTATTACAGTCATTGGAAGTTCAACTTGTTTCTTAGCCTTTGGGAACTCTGGCCTATAGCTATGACCCTGAGTCATCTTTGATTGTTTCCTGACGTTCTGGTTAGACAAGAAATCTAGACTCACTTTACTCACTTTACTGCAGGACACAAATCAGCCATTCTTCCAGGAAGAATGGAGACCTAATCTGTTTAGAGGGAAATTGCATTTAGAGCTCAAAACCTGGGTGCCACAGGTGCTCTTTGTTCAGCTGTCCTTATTCCTAGAACTTTTCATTGTCTCAACTAGGAAGTACGTCTTTAGAAAGAGGAAAACAAATCATCAGTTCATACTAAGATGTGCAACTAAAATTTAAAATTATAAGATTTTCACTCAAAGTGTCTGATTGTATACTTATATCTCTTTTCTATTATATATTTCTAGCCTAGTATATTAGTTTTGTACTACTGCTGTAACAAATTACCACAAATCCAGTAGCTTAAAACCACTCAAATGTATTATTTTACAGTTCTGGAAGTCAGAAGTCTAGAATGGGTCCTCTGCGCTGCGTCCCTTCTGGAGCGTCCAGGGGAGTATCTCTTTATTTTCCCTTTCCAGCTCTCAGAAGTCACCTATGTCCTCTCACTGTGGCCTCTTCCTCCATCTTTAAAGCCAGCTGTGCAGCATTTCTCTCCTCTGATCACCTTCCTCTCTCTTTAAGGAAACCCGTGATTACATCAGGTCTATCTGGATAACCCATGACCATCTCTCTATCATAAGACTCTTCCTTCAATCACATCTGCAGAGTTTCTTTTTCTATATAACGTAACATTCAAAGCTTCCTAGAATTAGGACACGGGCATCTTTGAACAGGCTGGCCATGCCTATCAATCACAACAACAACAATATCATAACTAATAAAGCAACTATGGAATGGAATTTAGTTTTTTGCTTTTTTTTTTTTTTTTTCCCTCCACCTCTTCCACCTTCCTGTATCCCATTAGGGATCCAGAGTCAAAACACAGTATTTTAAAACCGCAATGAGATAATTCTTTGTATGCATATCACATCAGCTTGATATTAACTTAGGTCAATTTGCTTCCATTTGCTTCCACTTTGGGGGGATCTTAAAAGCAATATTTGATTTTGTTTAGAGTTCTATGGTTTCAACATCGGAAATATAAAATAAAATATATTTGAAGATGTCTAGCTTTCTCCTTGTCCCTTCCATTACATAAAAGTAATGTTTTCATTTGCTTTATTATTCTTCATTATTTCTTTTTAAGTATATTGGGAAATTTGTAGCTAGTTAGCTAGCTAGCTAGATAGCTCTCAATTACTGAGATCACACCACTGAAATATGCAGAGATCTTCCTTGTTTCCTTTAACAACACACAGCATTCCACTGAGTCAGTGTGCCATAATTCATTCACTGATGTGAATTTTGAAGTACAGATCCAAATATGTAAAGACAATATTTTTGTACTAAAAGTTCTTATTAAATAAGTTATCATTTCCATAATGATTTGAAATACCACCTTTATCTACATTAAATTCTTTTGTATGCATGGCTCTTTTTTATAGTGTACTTCATTGTTCTGTCTATTCATGCAACAATATCATGCTATTTTGTTATTTTTTTATAATATGCTTTAAAATATGATAGTGCAAATTTTCCCAAACTATTTTTTTCAGAAATTTCCATCTATTTTCATTTACTTATTTATTTCTATAAGAATTTTAGAACCAACCTTCCTAATTAAAAAAAAAAAATATATATATATATATATATGTATATACTGCTTATTTTTTTACAAGGGTCTTGAGAGAACAGCTGTAGGGGGCCTTGTTAAGAAAGACATTGGCTCTGTGATCAGATGGAAAAGGAGGGTATGGGTTTTGGAGATCAGTAGTTTTCAGGTAGCAGTAGGTATCCTATGTAAGCATTTAATAATGTTGGAGGTAGAACAGTGATATTAGCACCTGCCATTGTTAGTGCCTAGCATTTGCCAGACACTGTGCTCAAATCCTTTACATTTTATCTGATTTCATTCCTCATTAAAACCTTTTAAGAGACAAAGTCAAGACTAAATCTACCTTTCTCTCAAGCCTATAATGAACCACTATGTTCCACTATGTCCAAGAAAATAAACCTAAAACAATCTGTTTATTATGTATCACCCAGTGTTACTGCATTCTGGCCACGTACTGCCTTCAAAGGACCAATGACGACTCTGTGGGAGGTCTCTTTGAAGGGGCTGACTTCCAGAAGCAGAAGGACTGGCCCTGCCTGCTGGAGACCGCTGATGCTATTGAACAGCAGTGCAAAGAGTGACCACCAGTGGCCCCTACAAGATATTAAATCCCTAGGATCACATAGGCCTCCAGCCTACGGGACATTCTAGTAAAACATATGGACGTCTCTGGGAGTCTTCAGACATTGTGGTTTGCCATAAATGTGACCCAGAAGTGTGAGAAGCCTGGAATATTCAGGCCACGCTGCATTGATGGAGAGGTCACCCTATGTAGGTACTCTGAGAAGTACCTTAGCTATTTTCTAAATTATTTTACAATAGCAGAAGCAGACATGTACTATCATACCTCATGTTACACATATGAGGAAGCCTGCCCCAACCTGGTTAATAAATTTTGCAAAGAATATATACCTCGTCATTGATGGCGTTGAGATCTAAACCCAGGCCTGACTGATTCAAAAGTCAAAGTCTTCAACATTCCTCTTCATTGTCAGTTTCTCTAAAGAGCCATTTGTGATACCTTCCACTCTGTTAACTGGGAGAGCTTTAAAATCTGTACCTTATCTTTTTAAGAAACATAGAACTGTTGGCATAGAAATGACCTTTCATGGATTTACACTATAGAAACAGTGAACCTGAAGAACTAGAAACCTCAGTTAAATACACATAGACAGGGGTTTTCAGAAATCTGAAGAGATACTCTGTCCCATACATATTGTCATCTTTTTTGAGTGAAAAATATTTGTGAATTTTAAGGATGGATATGTAATGGACATGTCTATTGCGCAAATGCACATTTGACAAATCCCTTAAGTGGTGAAATGATCATACATAGGAGGTTTTTGTTCTAAACATAGAATTGTTGACAGAGAAATGACATTTCATGGATTTATACTAAATAGCCCAAAAAAACTAGAAACCTCAGTTAAATGCACTCAGGCTGATGTTTTCAGAAAGTCAAACAGATAACTCTGGCACAGGTTGTCATCTTCTTTTGAAAGTAAAATACTTGCGTATTTTAAGAATTGATAAGTAATGGACATGTCTAATTGTGCAGATGTACACTTGACAAATCCCTTAAGTGCTGAAATGATCATATATAAGAGAGCTTTGTTCTACTGCTTTGCGTATGACTACTGATCTTTGGGCAAAGAGTGACAGATCCTTTTTGATATACTGGTTATAGTAGCAGATGAAGGAAAAGGACGTTGAGTTTAGGGCAATAAACAAAAGGTGAAATAAAGATATAATGAAGAAAGGGCAATAAGTTACTAGATAAGAGCAAAAATCCACACAAAGTAACTAGAAATTTAATCTACCATAAAGAAAAATAAAATAAAATGGGATTTGGAAAGGCCACAAACACCAGCATGCTGTCTTGACAGGGTGGTTTACTCAACTGCATTTTTTTTTGCTATAGTACCACAGTAAGATTTAGCATTTCAACATGTTATTGGTAGGATGGGATGTTGTGTGTGTTTTTCATGTTACCTAGCCCATAATATTATACATATATATTCTCCATCCATCTGCAGTGAAGTTAGGAGTAAATATTGCATTGATACCATTTTGTTGCTTCTGATGCATTGTACAAAAGCAATCATGTAGATGGAAAATAAAATCCCAAAGAGGGAAGGGATTATGCATTGTACCCATCACCCATGTGATGGTGGGATTCTCATAATACAAATATGATTTTTGTTTTCATTTTGTATTTTAAGACATGTCAATAATACGGTTGTACCCTATTAAAATAATAATTTATCTTCCTTTTTCTAAGCCTATTTTTAATGAAGAAATAACAAAAGAACAGTGCTTATCCTGCAGAGAGTCACATGGGCTGACAATAATACATTTTGAGTCAACCAAGTAAGATCATTTTGATGTTATGAGGTTGCAAAATGCCCAAGTCCTGGAAGAGGAGAAAATAGGTACAAACATCTGGAGATAGAGTGGTTGAAGAGTCAGGAGCACGAGGTTAACAGCCCAACTCCCACCTAGTAATCTGGTTTATGTCTCCAGCTATCTGTATACCTTTAATCACTTCACACCGCTACCTCAGTCTGCATAGCTGTGAAATACACAGGAAAGGATAAGATGGCCTCAAAGTTTCATTGGAGTTTCATGATTCCACTAAAATATCATAAGGCATACCCTTCCTAAACAATCTAGAAAGATAGGAAATAGGATCATCCTTAGAGAGGGCAGTTATAGTAAATTGAGCACAGCAATTCAAAACAGAGGAATGCCAAGTCAGCTTAACGAAGCATAATTGTTAGCACATCTCTTGAACTTGACTGTAACAGGAGTGAATGCATTAATATTAATATATCTAAGAAAGAATGTGTCCATCAAAAGAGGAATTGGTCAGCCTTGGAAACAGGAAAATAAGCCTCTGGAGGAAAAAAATGGCAAGTAGTCCCTATTAGCAAACTGTCCGAGAGAGAGGAGATCTCTGCTATTGGACTCAAGCCTTCGGGTTTTCTTACCCTGTAACGGATTAGAGGGCTTCAGCCACTTCAGTTGAAAGTTCATGCTCACCAGCCTGATTTCTGAGTATTGGCTTCTCTGTTAGCTTTCCTAATTGGAGAGCGATCTAGTTGGAAAAGGGCAACGTCCAATCCATTTGCCACTGTCAGTTTAAAAATTGGCATTTAATGATAATTTAACTTCATCTGTAGTTTGCTGACATGGATTCACAGGTGAACAACCTGCCGTAATCCACAGTTGCATTTCTCATAATGCCTAGCCTGACTTCTGGATTCTTTGCATGTGTATGTCTTTGAGAGTTTGGAAGATGCAAACCCATCCCTAACGTGCATTCAATATGTCAACAAAATCAGGTTTATGAATCTGCAAAGTGAGCTTTAGAAGCTGGAGTGATCACATTTACCCAGGCAAATGTCCCTTTATGGATAACTGCCTGGAAAGTGAGTCAGCCTTCCCCAGGGATTGCACCTCTGCACTGCTGCGGGGCCCTTTAGTGCCCCCGCTGGCCAGCATATCTGTGTGTGGGTTTTTTGTGATTTTTTTTTTTGGCTTTGATTTTACCTTCTCCTGCTATGATCTTTATCAGAGGGGGGCTAAAAACTCCAGCCGATTATGCCACTCAGGTTTTCACTGGTTTTAACCAATGGGACCCGCTGGCACAAGAATGAAGGGAGAAGAAAAGGAGAACCAGGTGTTTCTCCCTTGCGGCCCTTTCTATCACCATTGTAACTAATTTCAAGCATTAAATTCCTTCTGATTTAAACTCAGAGTTTCCAATGATTAGAACTGATTACTTTTGACAAAAGAGGCCAGAAGAAATTGCAACGATCTGTTCAAAAACTATTATGTACCCATGAGGGCAGGCACACACACAGATTCATAACAAAATGTTACAAACCAACACATATGTTGATTTGTACTGACTTTGGGTAAAACAGACTAAGAAGCCTAAATAATAACAAGTGGATTGTGCAGCTTATTATGTAGTTACTAATATTCCTTAAATTAATACTGTCAAAAAAAAAAAAAAAAACAGAGGGAATACAATTCTCCCGCAGACACTGGGTTGTGAAAGCAGTAGTGGACCCAGCTTATGTGTGTCTAATAGCAAGTAAAATGCAATTTTCAGCTTAATCTATACACCTAACAAATCACTGGAGAGCTGGGTTAGATAGAAGGTGTGGTGATACAGAAGCTAAGGAACATGCTGATACAGAAGCTAATGAACATGGCAACACTGGAACACTCATCATTTGTAAACCGGCATATCAGTTGAGGCGGTATGTTGGTCTATCGAGAGAAATGTGAGGAAAAGTCCTACTTCACAGAGCACAGGACCCTGGATCACATCCTGCTCCACGCATCCCGTCCCCCCACAAAGAAAAGTTCCAGCTGATGACTGGAAGGCAGGGGAGATATGGAGGAGAACAGCCACGTTAGAAAAGCAGCACTGGCTTTGCTATCTAGAGAATAAATAAAAGAACTGTAGCTGGAAAAAGTCATAAGCCAATCCAGTGACCAATTTACAGGAACTATAGAGGACAGGGGAACAAGTTAAACACCACCACAATGATAAAATCAACAAAATCTAGGCTGAGGAAAACTTTACAGATCTGATTTATTTTACTAATAGATTACAAGATAAACAAAAATAAGGGAGGAAAGGATGACAGAGAATATTGACAAACCACAATGTGCATACATTATTTAAATTATCATTCAAACAGTTATAAAAATGGCATTTATGTTGCAATTAGAAAGTTGAACACTTACTGCATATTTGATGATATTAAGAAATTATTTTAGGTATGAAAATAGCAGGGTGGTTATTTTTTTAAGTTTATATTTTTGGGATGCATGATGAAGTAATTATAGATGATATTACATAATGTCTGGAGTTTGCTTCAAAATAACTTTGGAAGGGGAGGAAATGGGGGTAAAGATGAAACTAGATTGGCCAAGAATTGATGTAATTGTTGAAGCAGGATAGCTGTTACAATGGCTTTACATTTGTATAGGTTTGAAATTCCCCTTAATAAAGCAGTTAATATATATAAGGACAGACAATAAAGAAAAATAATAAAATAAAATAAAAAAACACGGACAGATAGAGCGATAGACATTCCCTTCTCCTGACTTTCCTGCTTTGCCTCTTCCTTTTCTAGACTAGACCACTCCCCTCTTAAAATTCAACCTTTAATCTCTCTGATCAGATGAATGATTAGAACAAACCATCAGGAAAAGTGTATGGCTTATGGACAATAAGTTACAGCTTATTATCTGCCCAGGGTTGGAAAGGAGGGAAAGTAAAAATCATTTTACTATAAGGTTTGATTTGGCTCTGATGAGAATTTTATCTGAGGGATTTTTTTTATGGTTTTATAGGACTTTCGACTAGGACTAAACATTAATTTGACTTTGGACTGATGCCCTTTGAGCTTTCTCTGATTTAGAGAAATATCACTGGAGACATTTATGCCTCAAGAGGGTCATAAAGGACAGAGAAAAGCAACAGAGAAGAGAAACTAGAGACCGAGCAACTTTTAAGGTTGCTTTAGGCTAACATGGGAGAGGTAAAAGGGAGAGTTTGGGTTTCCTCCAAAATTGTTGAATCCCGTTTTTGAGATTTAGGAAGGCGATTGGAATTGAAAACATTAGCTCTAGTTAGTAGAACAGTCTGAGTGCTTGGTTAGAACTCCTATTTCTAGGGAACTCAAATGGAAGAGAAGGAGTCCATGAAGACAATCAAAACACAATAAAACACCTGGAGGTTAGCACAAATATGGAGGTTAGCACAAATACATACATAAACTGAGACATAAGGCAGTTGAATGAACGCAAAGAGAAAAGTCCAAGTAAAGTGTACAGCAAGTTGACTGCTTTGCCTCAGCACAGACACGTTTTTAAGCATTTGAGTTACTGAGCTTTCCCAAGCTGAATGACCTATATTCATTATTGTAATTAGGTGGCTGTGAACCTCTCTGAAGTAAATCAAAATATAATCTTATGAAATAATCTCAGAAGGAAGCTTTCTGATTTGCATCAGTTGAACTACAAAGCCGATGGACCCTAAGTTTCTAGTAAAATTTACTAAACCCACATTTCTAACTATGGGAAGTTGGCAATATGAAGTTGAGCATGTCTCAGCAAACACTTTTTCTATTTCTCTTCTATTTCATATTGAAATTGATTTTTTCCTCTTCTGATGAAAACCAGGCTTCTACCATTTCTACGGTATTTAGGTAGAGGATTTTGACTTCGTAGCTTAGTGTAAGCAACATATTCCAAACAGTGAATTTCCAGGGTTTTGGCTGAAACTTTGTGAGTATGCTCTAGTCACTTCCACCGTCACATTTGTAATAAGAAAGCTGTGATGCCGCCAAAAGCGACACGGAGGGTTAAAGTTAGAATTGTCTCTGACTGATGTCTTTTAAGAGCTTTTTATTATTGACTCCTATTCCCCAAATGTCTAAAAGTCCTTGCAGCATAGCAAAATAAGACGGCACAGTAAATCTTCCAGGCCACCAAGGGACCATTTAATGCATTGCTGCAGGCATCGAGGTATGGTTTTCAACAGTGCCTTACAGACGCAAGTTAATTTAAAAGTTTCTTTAAATACTTAATTCTTAAGATGTAAGTGATATAGACATAGGCAAACATAATTTAGTATTGTTTTAAAGCAAGATAATTAAAACATTGAACAATTAGCCTAAAGCGATGTCTTCCACATTCACTCATTAAACAAATAATTAAGGTTCTCTGTGCGTGAAACTTTCATATTTAACACCCCCCCATAAATTTTATCCTCTAAACCAAGAGAGGATGCTATTTTTATTATACAAGGAAAATAACTATAAGCTAGGACTCTGCCAGGCAAATCAGGACACATGTTCCTCTTAATTATGTCAGAAAATGAGACTGCAAGACCCAGTCACTGCCTCTATGGGCTCACAGTTCACTGGGAAAGAAAGGAAATTACAAAAGAATGAAAGCATTCTCTTTTACTATAATTCAAAGTTCTATTTTATGCTTTTCCTTGAATAATTCCCTTGATTTTTTAAAAAAACCTTATTATGTAATAACTATTTGTACGCTCATTTTATATAAAACAAGAGAAGGGGGATTAAATAAATTACCAGAGTCCTCAGGCCTTGAAAGTGGAGATGGACTTTGAAACCACACAGTTTGATTCCAGGGTCTAATATCTCACTCATTTCCCAAAGCAGCATGCTATTTTAAGTGCTACGGAAGGGAAATGGTCAGGTATTCTGGCACTCCATAGAAGGGGCACTTAAGTAAGCCTCTTAGATCAAGCAAGGAGTTCAGGAAGAAGTGAGAAATAAACTATTTACTCAGTTAGCCAAGGAGAAGAGAATGGGGCAGCAAATACTGTCTGTAGACAAAGAACTGTTACTGCCTTCAAGGCAAATGATGCACGGCAGTCCTCCTGGCACCACAGCACTCCCAGCAAAGGTGCGAGCATCTAACTTAAAAAGACATAATACACAAGCACACAACTCAGGCACCTGCCCAATTTTAGAATTAGAAAACCAGTTAGGCTAATAACATAGGACATTAGCTGATAGAGAACGAACATATCTCATGAAATATGTTTACATGCTTTCTCAGTAGGAACACAGGTTATGCTTCTGTGCTAGCTCAGAAAACTTTTCCTAAAATCTGTAGGTTTGATGGGTTTAGAGCCCATATCCTTGAAGAGTGATCTGAAATGACCAGCTGCTCTGATGATACATGGAGTCAGTGCAAAAGATCCTTAGAATTGCCACCATAGGCAAAAATGGTTGCCTAAAAGTTTATCTTAAAAATACAGAATGTCTGTGACAACCAACAGAGAAGGCACTAATTAACTAAGGGTTCTGTTCCATTCAAGTGTTTTCAACATCCTTTAATGATTTCTGCCGAAGGCAAGTAGGTGAGCAAGACAGAGCCAGGCTCAGAGCCAGGCTGTACAGGAAGATGTTTCCTCCCGGACCCCAAGAAGAAGAGAAAGGAAGGAATCAATGCTTGCTGATGGAAAACGATAAAACTGTCAGGAAAATAAATGTTATTTTTTAGGTTTTTCTTAAGGCCTTGGCACTAAAAGAAAACCAAAAATAAAAGATTAACAATTTCTAAAAGAGGAAATGATTGAATCATTCTTAATAACTGTTTTCTCATTGTTCAGTCCTGGAAATGCACATATTTTATAAGCACGTTTAAGCATAAGTTAACTTTTACAGTTGTTAGAAAGGTTTTTATACCTTATTGATTTTATTTGAAATGTCTCTGGGTATTTCAAGGAAACGCTGTGATGAGCCTAATTTAAAATAAATGTCTCATGCTTATAACTAACACTTTGGAGGCATATTGTTTTTAGCACAGGAGTAGACAGGCAGAATTGTCTATAACTGTAATTGAAATCATTATACCTAAATTCCAAACCTCATGTTGTAAAGCCATTCTAAGGAGGGCTCCATTAGATTTGAGCTTTGAACCACAAATAAATCCAATTCTCTTAATTGTCAACTTCTATATTCTGACCATAAATAAACAGGACAAATTTAATAGGTCTACAAATAGATCACTCCCGTATTTGTTTTCATGCTTGATTTTTAAGAAATAAAATTATGTTTAGAGATATGCATAATTAAAAAAAAACAGAAAACATACCTTTTTTGTAAGAGTAGGGTAGAAATAACTAAAAACAATGACCGTTCACATGTTGAATGTAACCAGCTGATTCGTGTTTTTTGGACTGAGGCTGTTATGTATGTATGTACGCATCTATGTGCTTAAGTATATGTGTGTGCATATGAACGAAGGTACAGATATATAGATATATGTATATTTAGAACGTGTGTGCAACAGAGACTTATAGAAGTGAGTCAGTTAACATGAACAGATATTTGCACACTGATGTTCACAGCAACAAATGATTCACAATTGCAAAAAAAAAGAGGCTTAGCCTTTTCTCCTCTAATGCCTGAGTCTACAGGAATGCCTTTTTCATAACAATCCTGACCCAAAAGAATGCTGCACTTTCTACAGAAGAGCGATGTGGTTATGCAAATGCTTTATTGTTGGTGGTGCAGTTGCCACAATGGCTTCATGGATTTCTTTCTCTTTTTTCTTTACGTGCCTTATGGTGGACTCGCTGATATGCCCTCCCAGCAGCCAACCACCGCAACTGTTTCACGGCTTCCACAAAACTTCCCCCAAATTCCCATTTCATTTCTTATGCCGACCTGCAATATACCAAAACCACAACGGGGAAAACTGCACTGTGGAAGGGTTTTAACTGTAGAATAAAACCTTTAAAAAATTCCATGGAGCTAGGCCACACAGAAAGCGCACTCTAAAGTAAACCATGGACTAGAGTTGCTAGCAAGGTGATACAAATGTGCTTTCAACGATTTTAATAAATGTATCACACCAACGCAAGGTGTTATTAATAGGGCAGTATAGGGGAAGTCTGCATTTTATGCACGATCTGTAAACCCACACCTTCTCTAATAAAAAATAAATGTACACAAAGCGAATCAATTAATTTGATTATCATTCCAACATAGAAAATTCATTTAGGTTATGATAAGTTTGGTGCTCTCATATTTTGCTGACAGCTCAATAACAATTAAGTAAAAAAATAATGTTTAAAATCTTGGGAAAAAATTTATATTGTAGGTGGGCAAAGAGGGTGGATTCAGCCTTGCTCCAGAGAACAAGACAGGGCATGCGGGGAAAAGTGACCAGGACTCCGGCCCCCAGGTGAGTGATCCATATGGGTCTTCAGTATTTCGTAGGGAGGAGAGAGGTGGGATACAGGGATGAGGACAGCAGGATGGGTCCAACTGGCCATGACCCCTACTGGGGCAGGCGGTGGCAGTGGGGAGGTGCGGACCTGAGGAAACTGACCATCACCTCCACTCCAGCCTGCTCCAGCTGCAGACTAGGGAAACCTCCCCGTGCAGCCCCGCAGCTGGCAGCACCCACGGGGGCCTGGGAGCGTGCCTCGCCATCCCATGAGAAGCCCCCAGGCACTGGGGGGGGTCACCCAGTGGGCACCATAAATGGCGGATTTGCCCGGCACTGGGCACCTTGATCAGCTGCTCCCCAGGGGAGGAGATCGACTCCCTCGTCCCACGCACCAGCTGTCCCGCCGCTATGCAAGGGGGCAGACCCCACCATGCACAAGAGCTTCCCTGCCAGTCACTGAAGTCAGGGAGGGGTGGGCCAGAGGGGGGCTGGTGTCTCAGAAATGCCACTGCTCGGAAGAAGTGGGAAGTGCAGTCCACAAACAATCTGGGAAGGTATTTTTTTTAAATATGTTTTTTCCCTATTTTTATTAGTATATTATTACTATTTTATTTTATTTAGATATTTTTATTGATTTTTTCATCTTTTTTTAAATTTTCACTCTCTTCTATGGGTATCAGTCTGAATTCTTTCCCAATGTATCTTGGAGTGTCTTCTTCTTACTTTGGGATCTACTATTGCTGAGGTGTGTTTTGAAATAAATATGTTTAAAATACATATATTTAATATATATTTAATTGTATTATCTTTATCATTTTTGGGGGGTGCATGGGCTGGGAATTGGGCCTGGGTCCCCAACATGACAGGCAGTTGTCCTATCACTGAACTAACTGCATGTCCCAGCCTAGCTTTTAAAAGACCCTCAAGTAGAACTATACCCCCTATATGAGATGCAGGCATTGGTTTGGTGGATAATAACTAATAAACCACATGCAAAAGGGAACCTTCAATGCAAAACCAAATAAATACAAAACTTTAGATGAATGAAGGAAACCAACTTGCAAGATAACCTCATTAAGATAATCAAAATGCCCTGAATACAACAAAAGATCATAAACCATGTGAAGATCCAGGCAGAGATGGCCCAGTTTAATGACCAAATCAAAACACTGGACAGAACACAGAATGTGGAACAAGGATATTTATAAAGAAAAAGAGGATATCAAGAAGACACTGGAAGAGCATAAATAATTAAATAGAAAAAAATGGCACACCTCACAGAGATGAAAGATATTGTCGACCAAATTAGAAATTTACTAGAGACACACAGCAGATTTGAAGAAGTAGAAGGGAGAATAAGTGAGCTGGAAGACAAACAATTGAACTGGAGTGCACAAAAGAACAAATGACAAGAAAAAATAGAACTGGATCTTAGTGAAATGCTGGAAAACAAAAGGTGCCCGAGTGTAAGAGTCATTTGTGTCCCAGAAGGAGAGCATCAGAGCAAAGAGCTGGGAAGGTTAATTGAAGATATAATCAGGGAAAACTTCCCAGCTCTTACAAAAGACATATATATGCAAATCAAAGAGGCCCAACGAACCCCAAATAGATTAAAGTCCAAATAGGCCTCCTCAACAACAGATAGCGATTAGACTTTCAAATGCTGAAGAGAAGCAGAAACACCTGAAAGCAACACGAGAAAAGTGTTCTACTACGTACAAAACTGAGTTTGGACTACTCAACAGGCACCATGGAAATGAAGGCAGTGGTATGATATATTTAAGATCCTGAATGAGAAAGGCTTCTAGCCAAGAATTCTTTATCCAGCCAAGGTGCCCTTCAAAATTGAGGGAGAGATTAAAATCTTCAAAGACCAACAAAGTCTGAGAGAACTAGTCAATAAGAGACCTGCTCTATAAGAAATACTAAAGGAAGTCCTGCCAGCTGGAAAAATTAAAAAAAAAAAGGCAGGAGAGGAAAGTCTGGAGGAGGACACAGAATGGAAGACACAATAAGGGTAATTTAAAGGACAAAAAGTGAGGGGGGAAAGGATACACAGATCTGATAAAAACTAAAGGATAAAATGGTAGATTCAAGAACTGCTTTTACAGTAATAACTTTGAACATTAATGGAATAAACTCACCAATTAAAAGATACAGATTGACAGAATGGATTAAAAGTAAAATCCATCTATATGCTGTTTACAAGAGATACATCTTAGACCCAAGGTCACAAGTAGACTGAAAATGAATATATGGAAAAAGATGTTCTATGCAAACTGGTAACCAAAAGAAAGCAGAAGTAGCTATACTAATATCAGATGAAATAGACTTTAAATGTAAAGACATCATAAGAGACAAAGAAAGACACTACATATTAATAAAATGCACAATTCACCAAGAGAAAATATCATAAATGTTCATGCTTTTAATCAATTAGCTCCAAAGTACATGAAACATACAGTGGCAAAACTGAAGAGAGCAATAGATGTTTCAGCAATAATAGTGAGAGACTCTAATACAACACTCTCCTCTATAGATAGAACAATCAGGCAGAGGATCAATAAGGAAACAGAGAACATAAAATATGTGATAAATGAATAAGACCTAACAGATATATACAGTTTGTTACACCCCAGAACACTAGCGTATATATATATATATATACATGGAGAACACATGGAATGTTCTCCAGGATAGATCATGTGCTGGGACAGAAAATATGTCTATATACATTTAATAAGTTTGAAATTACCCAAAGCACTTTCTTTGACCACAAACGAATGGAATTAGAAATTAATAATCACCAAAGAACCAGAGCTTTCACAAATATATGGATATTGAACAACATACTCTTAAATAATCAGTGGGCTAAGGAAAAATTGCTAGAGGAATCAGTAAATATATATCAGAACTTATGGAGTGTGGTAAAGGCAATGTTGAGAGGAAATTATTGCCCCAATGTCTACATTAAAATAAAGAAGAATGAGCAAAAATTGAGGACTTAACTGATCACCTGGGAAATAAGAGAAAGAAAAAAAGCAAACTAACCCCAAAGCAAATAAGAGAAATAATAAAGATTAAAGCAGAAATAAATGAAACAGAGACTTAAAATCAATAGAAAGAACAACAAAATCAAAAGATAGCTCTTTGAGAAAATCAATAAAACTGATGGAGCCTAGTAGGACTGATAAAGAAAGAAACGGAGGATGCAAATAAACAAAAGCAGAAATGAAAGGGGTGTCGCCACCATGGATCCTGAAGAAATTTTAAAAATAATAAAAGAATACTATGATCAACTATAGGCCAACAAACTAGACAATTTAGATAAAATGGACAAATCCCTAGAAACATATGAACTACCTATACTGATGTGAGGAGAAACAGAAGATCTCAACAAATCAATCACAAGTAAAGAGATTCAATCAGTCATCAAAAATCTTCCCACAAAGAAAAGCCCAGGGCCAGATGGCTTCACAGGGGAATTTTACCAAACATTACAAAATGAACTAAGAACAGTCCTGCTCAAACTGTTCCAAAAACTGAGGAAAAAGGGATGCTACCTAATGCATTTTATGAAGCTAACATCACTCTAATACCAAAACTGGATAAATATGCTACAAGAAAGGAAAACTACATGTAAATTTCCCTATTAACATAGATGCAGAAATTTTCAACAAAAATACTTTCAAATGGATTCAAATGACACATTAAAAGAATTACACACCACGACTGAGTGGGTTTATACCTGAAATTCAAGGGTGGTTGAATACAAGAATATCAATCAACGTAATACAGCACATTTACAAATAGAAAGGGGAAAATCACATGGTCACATGATTGATGCTGAAAAAGGATTTGACAAAATTCAGCATCTTTTCCTGATATAAACACCTCAAAAGGCAGGAGTTAAAGGAGACCTTCTCAATATGATAAAGAGCACCTATGAAAAACCCATGGCCAGCGTCATATTTAATGGTGAGAGATTGTAAGCATTCCTCCTCAGATCAGGAAGGAGACGAGAGAGCTGGTTATCGCTACTATTATTCAACCTTGTGCTAGAAGTCCTAGCTGCAGTGATAAGCAGGAGAAAGAAATAAAAGGCATTCAAATAGGAAAGGAAGAAGTAAAACTGCTTTATTTGGAGATGATATGATCCTACGCTTGGAAAACCCTGAGAAATCTACAACAAAGATACTTCAGCTAATAAAGTCAGCAGAGGCGGGATACAACATTAATGTACAAACATCAGTAATGCTTCTATACACAAATAATGGTGAAACTGAGGAGACAGTTAAAGAAAAAAATCCATTCAGAATAGCAACCAGAAGATTTAGGCATCTAGGAAAAAGCCTTACCAGGGACGTCAAGGAGGTGTACACAGAAAACTACAAAGCATGGCTAAAAGACATTTAAAAATGACCTAAATAGACGAAAAGACATTCCATGCTCACGGATATGGAAGTTGAGTTTTGTAAAGATGTCAATTCTGCCCAAACTGATCTACAGATTCAATGCAATACCAATGAAAATCACAACAACCTATTTGAAGACTTGGAAAAGCTATTTATCAAAGTTACTAGGAAGGGAAAGAGAGCCCAAATAGCTAAAGATGTCCTTAAAAAGAAGAGTGAAGTGGGAGGACTAACATTTCCTGACTTTAAAGCTTACTATAAAGCTACACTGGTCAAAACTGCAAGGTACTGTCACAGAGATAAAAGTATCGACCACAGGAATCAAATCAAAATGTGGTGATAAACCACCAAATCTATGGACAACTGATCTTCAATAAGTCCCCCAAACCCACTAAATTGGGACCAAACAATCTTTTCAATAAATGGGCATGAAAGAATTGGATATCAAAAGCCTTGAATGAAAGAGGACCCCTACCTTATACACAAAAATTAATTCAAAATGGATTAAAGACCTAAATGTAAGAGCCAGTACCATGAAGATCGAGAAAAAAATGTTGGGAAACATTTTCAAGATCTAGTAATAGGGGGTAGCTTCTTAAATTGTATACCTAAAGTACAAGCAAAAAGAAAAAAAATAGATAAATGGGAATTCCTAAGCTTCTGAGCCTCAAAGGACTTTGCCAAAAAGGTGAAGAGGCAGTCAACTAAATGGGAGAAAATATTTGGAAACCATGTATTAGGCAAGGACTTGATATCCTGTGTACATAAAAAAATTATACAATTCAACAACAAAAGAACAAACAACCCAATTTAAAAATTGGCAGAGGATATGAATAGACACTTTTCCAAAGAGCAAATACAAATAGCTAATAAAGCACATGAAGAGGTGCTTATTTTCATTAGCTATAAAGGAAATGCAAATCAAGAGGACAGTGAGATATCATCTCATACCTATAAGAATGGCTGCTATTAAATAGAAAACTAAAAAGGCTGGGGGAAATGTGGAGAAATTACAATTATTCACTCTTGATAAGAATGTTTAATGGTGCAGCCACTGTGGAAAACAATTTAGTGATTCCTCAGAATACTACATATTGAGTTGACCCATGACTCAGCAATGCCAATGCTCAACATATAGCCAGAAGAGCTGAAAGCAGTGATACAAACAGATATTTGCACACCAATGTTTACAGCAGCACTATTCACAATTGCCAAAAGATGGAAACAATCCAAGTGCCCTTCAACAGATGAGTGGATAAAAAGATGTTGTATATGCATAGGATGGAATATTATGCAGCAGTAAGATGAAATGAGGTCCCAAAGCAAATGACAACATGGATTGAACCTTGAGGACATAATACTGGGTGAAATACATCAGACACAAAGGTACAGATACTGTATGATTTTGCTGTTCTGACTCTGGTAAAGGTAGTCTCAGAGATTACCCTGCAGAACATAGCAGACCTAGAGATGTACAGAAGCTAGAGATGGGGGAATGGGTACCCAATAAGGTTGGACTCAAATGTAAGGGAATGGACAGGAGTGATGGTAGCTGCTTAGTGGGGTTATGAGTAACACTGCCATACTGAAAGTGAATATGATTGAAGGGGATGTATAGTGCCATGCATCCCACTGACTAACTCTACAATTATAAATAAGTTCTTACATGAAATACTTCAAAGGTTTGATAGTAGACAATGAGTCAATAGTAGAAGGGTATAGAGGGGAAACTAGAATCGCATGCTATGGCCAATAGTTAACAGGAAGACATCAATAGTACCAGACCACTACCAGCAGCAACTAATTGAGGGGGAGGGACAAGTGATAAGGGGTCGTGTAGATTTGATATTTGGTAAGGCTATGCTTGTCAGTTCTCTGCCTCTATGGACCAATGAAAATTGTCTAAAATTGAGTGTGCTGCTGATTGTACAACCAAGTGCATTATCCATGATGCCCAACAGCTGGAGGGAGCCAAAGGGCACCATGACGGAGAAGCAGGTTGGTGAGCTGTGATACATTTATCTGATGGAATATGGTGCAGCTACAAAAAGGAAGAACGTTGTGAGGCATGCAACAAACTGCATAAACCTTAAGGACAATGTGTTGTGCAAAATAGGCCAGAAACAAAAGAACAAATATGCTAAGATTTTTTTCAGAAAATACTTTTAAGAAAATTGGAGACTGGATTGTGAGCCCTTCTAGCAGCCACACTTAATCTGAAGTTGTAAGTGTATTTCTAGATTCTGAGACACTGAGCTATGTTTATCAGCTGGTATTTCCATGGGGCTTTGAGTAACTCTGACACCTAAGATCCAGAAATGGAGTGCTGCATCTCTGAAATTTAGCACAGCTATATGCAATAACAGTTACAGTAATCAAAAAAGAGATCAGACCTCAATTACAGATAGAAATGAAGTCAATCTGGCTGGGACTAAAATAAACCAGAATACAGGATAAAAGATGGTAGTGTATATACTCTAGACCTTCACCTACTCTGAGACCAAATGCAGAGAGGTTTATTATATCTAGAACCTACATTTTTTGTAGCACACAATCTATTAGCCTGTCTGGATAGCTCATTTAAACAGCCCCAAATCCTGGAGTCCAGAATAAGAACCAGGCCTTCGAATTCTGTACAGCTTAATGTAATACCCAGATACACCTCAGACTATGGCGGGCTGATAATTAAAAGGTATTGGTAGAGTCCCTCGATGATCCAAAGGAAGAAAAAATGGAACTGTTAAACTTTTCCATCTAGGGAACCCTGGGCACAGCTTCTCAACCACTGATGACTCCCAGGGAAATAACCCAAGCCCTTCATTTTGAGGCTTGCACTTATGAAGCTTATTTCTGTAGTGGAAAAGCTAAGACTACCTATAACGAGGCCTAAAAGTTGCTTTAAGGAAACCTCTTTTGTTGCTCAGTTGTGGCCTCTCTTACTCTAAGCCTAACTCTGCAAGGAAAATCATTACCTTTCCCCTTATTTGGGACATGACATTCAGGAGTGAAATTGTTCCTGACAACGTAGGGCGTAACTCCTGGGGATGAATCTGGCCCTGGCACTGAGGGACTGACAATGCCTTTCTGGCCAAAAAGGGAAAAGCAGTGAATAAAATAAGGCATCAGGGGCTAAGAGATCAAATAGAGTCAACAGGCTGTTCTGGAGGCTATTCTTATGCAAGCTTCAGTTCCACCAAGAGTAGTAGGCTTGGTCTGCTCAACCCCAAACAACACCATTCCTTTCAACTCTTACGGCTTGAACTGACAGTATAGAAAAGTTTCATGCACTGAGTCTACTTTCCTGGAACCTATAATTTCCAGAAGTTCCCTAGGCCAGATAAATCCTGAAACCCAGAGGGACCAGCATCTCCCAGATTATCAACTAATTACATACTCCTATCCTTTAGTGCCAAAACCTCTTCTCAACATGAAAACGGCAGAAAGGGCATTTTCTAAGCTCCCTATAGATTAGGGAAAGGATTAAAGGAGGAGGACTTAACAAATGCGTTTGACTGATGAATCATTATATTGATATTTCTTCTAGCCTCCAGTGTTTTGGAGCAGCTAGAAGGCAAAATATGAAATAGTAGAATGGTAACCCATAAAAAAATTCTGTTCTGTAACTGCTTATTGAAGTGAACTTTGAAAAGTATTGTTTTTTCTTTCTTTTCTTTGTATATATGTTACATTTCAAAATAAAAAAAAAAACATTTTAATAAGTATATTGTAGTATATCTGCCATTTAGAGATCACTATGGATCATTTCTGGAATTATTTCAATAGGAGGATTCTTCTACCAATAAAAAGAACAAATTCTATTCATCAATGTCCACACAATTGTTCAGATCTTTCTATATTAAGGGCACAGCACTCGCCTACCTAAAATGACAAAATTATAAACATAAACAATACAATCTGTATGCCATCAATTGCTTGTTGATAGGCAAGATTGGTTCCCTTCTATCCTTTCAAAATTCCCTGATAATCTTAAAATACTTGTTTCATGTCAACTCTTATAATAAATAATGGTTATGATCTCACAAGCAATTATTTTGTATGAAAATAGGTAGATCTCAAAAGAAGAAGTTTAATTTAAAAATTCCATGTTATTTATCATATTGTTTTTATCATCTGCTTGGATGTCAATTTCCTAAACTCCCAGAAAATCCAATTTTGACCACTGTGGGGGGCAAGGTTGTCATAATAAAAAAATCATGCTATATCTATATAGTAAATCTCCATCAAGCAAAATTTCCGGTAAATGAACTTGTAAACTTTCAATTATTAGACTCAATTCAAATAAAATAGACATTTTTAAGATGTGGCAAGAACAAATAAGGAATATATAGTCTATATACAAACTAATTATCATATATAAACATCCTAAGAAATAAAAGCACACATTTGATTGATCACATCTTGGCTACTAACTTGTCACCTTCCTTTATAGAGATTTTCAGGAAAGGCAGAAGTACAATAATTGGGAATCACAATTAAGCAACACAATGTCAGCAGCAAGAAAGAAGACATTAGGACCAGGTAAATAGATGATTTATTTCCTCATTAGTTTTGTGTCCAGAAGATGGGTACGGCCTTTTTTTTCCTGAGATTGCCCTAGGAAGGAAAATCTGACAAAAAGTGTGTTTGGGGACTTTATCCCAGGGAAACAGAGTAGGGGATTGGGTACAGTGAAACAAGGAAGGAGGGAAAAAACAATATAAGAACATGCTTTTGAACTGGTCATTGCTGAGAGGAACTGGGCTCAATCCTTCTGGGAGCCTCTGTGGAGACAGGTAGGATGTACTAAAGAAACGGTTGCCCAAGGGACAAAAGAGAGAAACATGTATTGATTGGGCCCTATTCCCTATTGATAAAAAAATTCTGCATTTCAAACAGCAATTAGTATTCTGCTGCAGAGAGTGCAGTCTTGGGGTGTGCTGTGATTCTTTTCTTTGGGCTTAACCTGGAATCCACCCATCAGTCTTGTCCAGCAGCGGGTCTGTTAGGTCAGATTGCATGAGCAGCAAGGCAGTTTGGACAACAACCTGGCTCGCCCAGGGCCATCTTGTCCTCTGAGCATGATGGACAGAAAAGAAAGATGGCAGGACCTCATGTCAGCTCTTAAAGCTTCGCTTAGAGTTTGCATATGTCACTTCTATTCACATTTCTTTATCCAAGGCAATTCATAAGGCCACACAAGACATCTATGCGATAAGGAGGTATAATCCTCTCAAAGGAAAGAAGATCTACTAATCAGCAGCCATTACGACCTGCCAAAGGAACACATCCCTAGTTCTTCCAATGGTCGGAATTCCAAACAAAAAAGTTTTCGACACTAAATTAGTTAACTGCAATTGTATAATAATGACACATATAGCTATACATGCTATTATATATGAATCAAGAATATGCATATATAATATATTATGATCAAGAATATAGAAAAAATTAATATTTTATACAAAAAACTCAGTCACACATATGATGATGATGACAATTTAGTGAGTATCTATTTTGTCATAGGCACTCTACTGAATTATCTGTATGCTTTATCTTATTAAATGTATTAGCAAATATTTTTTGAGAATGTATCTGGGAGGTATGAGAAACATTGTTTTTGATCATAAAGATTGTGCATAGAATTAAACAAAAGATGAATTCTGAAAGAACTATAAATAGGTTTGGATCTCCTGAAGAGCAAAAAGGACCCTTCATATTCAGGTAGAGGGGTCTGGAAATATATTAAAGTGCCCCCAAATCCTTTCATTAACCTATATAAAAAGCAACAGAAACTAAACTATTTGAAAATAAAACAGCCATTAGGAAGGCTGCAAGTTCTTCCTTCTAAACTAATTATGTTGAGTATATTTACCCATATAACCGTAGACATAATAAAGATGTGTGCTGTCTGGGCCTGGGGCTGAGTGCAGGTATTCATGCAGTGGGGGTAGGGACTTAAGGTAGCCACTGATATGGACTTAGAGATTAATAAATCTTTGGATGTTTATCCTAAAACTTTCCCCACAACCTATTTAAAGATTTATTAAAACAAAACATTAGTTGTTCTAGCTGGAATGTCTCTCAGAAGACCTGGCAGAGGGATTCAGTCTGGTTAGATGAAAAAAAAGTAGATTATATTGAGTTCTATATACCACAAGAAGGGATAAATGTACCATCTGATGATCTCTGAGTAGGTAACAAACCCAATTCTGGCCACATTAATTGAACATAAATCCAAAATTCTAGTGTGCCAATTTTTCATGTGCATACATTAGTATTTTGGAAATGAATTTAAAATTTAATAGCCTGAAAAAGTATGGAAATATGAAGAAACATATATAAAATATTTACAAAGGGCTACATATGTAGCACTGATGGTTTCAAACTGAGCAACCTCCTACCAAGGTTTGCTAAATTTTCACCACAGCAAGATTATCACTTTAGAATCTGCATAAAGGATAAATGAGGATAAAGAACATCAATAGCTCTACAACAGCTGTGACAGTCAAGAATGCAGTTATATAGCAGCCAAATGACCAAACATGATTCTATTACAATATTCACCATAGCCTTGCTTTAATTTTACCCAGAAAGTAAACATTCAGTAGGGTTGAGCTCTAATAAACAAGTAGACAATGTTAGTGCTTCTTAAGATGAGCATTTTGTTCCACACAATTATGTTTTAAAGATTGATTTTCAAAAGTATTTTATTGATGAAAAATGTTATTCAAATGAACTAGTACCCAAAATGTCAATATATAAAACACATAAAAATAGAGCTGCCTCAGTTGATGCACATTTTTTTGTTTGTATGATTGTTTTGTTTTTGAAAAAGGAGGGAAAGGTCAATATCTCCTCACCTTCCGAATATGCATATACATGTTTATTATTAAAACAAATTCAAAGACCCTCTATATGGTTACGACAGAAGTGTCTTCCTATCTGAGAAGTCTGAAAGTGTCAAAGTGTCCTATTAGGAAGTTGGTAATAAAAATGTATCATGTTTTCAACCATATGACCTCAATGCAAGAATGATGCAATGCAATTAAAGTCTCAACATTTATTTAGGAGATGGGCATATAAAGTTCATTTAAAAGTTCATGGAGAAGAGAAAAATATTTGAGATTAACAGAGAAAATCATGAAAAAGAGCTGCAAAGGGATGCCTTGCCCTCTTATATATCAAATATTAATATTAAAGCTATAGAAATTAAAATAGTATGGCAATGGCACAAAAAGAGATAGCAGAAAGGTGGATTTGAATAATGCAATTTTGTTAATAAGAAAAATAGCATTTCAAAGCTGTTGGGGGAAAATCAGCTATCCTATGTAGGAAAAAGTGGGAGAAGAGAGAGAGAAGAAAAAGAATAGTAAACCAGTACTTCATTCCATGAACAAAGATTTCCAGGATGATTAAATTGTCAAATATTAGAACTATAAGCAGTAAGGAAAAAAATTCATCCAATAAAGGTTCTTATATTGGGATGAAGAAGACCTTGCAAAGATAGTTATAAAATTTGGAAGCCATAAAGGGAAAGTATAAAACAATCTATCTTTCAATAATAAAGTCATCTGAACAAAAATATCATAATGTTAAAAAACAGCTAACACCCAGAAAGGTAAAATTTGCAACATATTTATTAGAAATTGAATTTATTCCTGTATGATATAAAAGTCTCCACAAGTTTACGAAGACAAGCAGAAAACCAGCAAGAAAAGGAAAAAGGATAAGAATAATCAATATAGATAGAAGTACAAATGATCGATAAATGTGCAGGAAACTGTTCGAATCAAGTAGCGATTAAGAAAATGAAAATTTAAACTACAATAGTCTAATTGATCTTCTCCCATCACATCGTCAATAATCAAAAATATTCACTCTTGTTGAGGAAGTGAAAAGTCACTCTCGACTTTGAACGATGCCATTCTGAGAAGTTATAATACAGCAATGCTGACGTACATGTGACGGAGATGCACAAACACACGCAGACTCACACACACACATTACTGTTTGTAATAGTGAAAATCTGTAAATAACTTAAGGTTGAACAACAGATCAGTAATTCCCTACATTTTAGGGTACTCATTAAATAGAATTACTACTCAGCCTTTGTGCAGATGATGGAAGGCTGTGGTTATCAGTAAATAGCAGAGTCACCTGAGGGCTGGTTAAAACACGGGGGAAACCTCAACTTTGGAGCTCCTGATGCAATAGGCTTGTGATAGGGCCTAAGACTTTCATTGCTGACAAGCTGACTTCAGGGGCCATATGCTGAGAACCACTGGGCGGGACTATCCATGGTGATTTATGCACACAGCAAAGTGAAAAGTTCTAGTCACAGGATAATACCTTACATGATCTACTTTATTCTAAAATAAAAATGAAATATGAAAACATATTTATGGAAATGTACTGAGCAAGTACTGCAAGGGGATACACCAAATTACTTAGCTTTTATATCTGGAATGCTGGGGAAGGTGGGACGGGCAGGCGGGAGGGCGCAAAGAACATTCGTGTTAAAATCCTACCATTAAAATCATTTACAAGAGTAGATTCCGAATTTTTGATTATTGGTGTGACAACATTGACGGAAAAAAGAGAGAAAGAGAAAGGAAGAGAAACAGAGTGAGGAAGAGAGGAAAAAGAAGTGGTGGCTGAACCCTGCATCTATGGGTACCTGGAACAAGTGCTTCACTGCTAGGCATACTGACAAAACCTCACCTCATCGTTTCTTACCTACCTTGCATCTTTAAAATAAGCCCTTATTAGATTGGATGGCCTGAATATATTTCTCTCCTTTGCAAGCTAAAAAAAGCTAATTAGCAAAGCTGTGTAGACTCCACAGCACTCTCACACACTCACAATACTGAAGATAATGTACGTGCATCTAATTGCAAGCAGAATATAGAAATGGTAAGAATCATGCTTGAAACCCACTTATTTTTAGATGTACACATTCAAATCTAGACTTTAGATTATAAACTCCTAAATTACATGAAAATAAAAGCTACCATTTAGATAATTAGATAATGCTTCTGATGTGCTGTGATTTTATATGTGTACAATAAATTTAACTTTCAAAAGTATGCTATCACATAGGTAAGATAATTATCATCACCTGTATTAGGCAGATAAGAAAACCAAGGCACGGAGAGGTGAAGAAACTTTCTCAAGTTCACACTGGTAGTTTAGTTGTGGCAGCAGAGCTGGCATTACACCCAGGCAGTCTCGTCCAGTGTTGTATTCTAACCCACTGCCCTGTACTGACCTCTCCTTTACTTATAATATTTCCCTCCATGACATCAATACCCTAGTCCTCTGTCCATTGCCAAACAAATATTTTTAACATTTTTATTGTGAAATATAACATATATACAGAAAAGCTATACATTTCAAAATACAGTTTAACAAGTAGTTATAGGGCAAATTTCAAAGTATAGTATGGGTTTCAGTTCCACAATTTCAGGTATTCCCTTCTGGCTGTCCTAACAGAAAATGAACTAAAAAGCAATTTCTATATAATGATGCAGTAGCCATAATCCTTTGTCAAATCCTAACTTCTCAGTTACACCTCTTCCCACTCATTTGAGCCTTCTCTCAGTTTTCAGTGATATTTGGGGAACGACCATTCTCACTTCTTCATGTTGAAAAGGGGTGTTGATACTATGGGGTGGGGGAATGCAACTGGCTGCCGGTCTGGGAGACACCAGTATCTCTAAGTTTCAGGGCGTATGTGGCCTAGGAACAATCTGGAGGTTGTAAGTTTCTGAAAAGTAAATTTAATAAGTAAAACTTTTAATGAGTCATAGATAGAGGCCTGAGTTTTCTTTAGCACTTTCAGGAATACGGTTCTGTGGCAATTCGCAATATCTGGCTGAAGTCTGCATGAGAGTAACCACCAGAATGGCCTCTCCACTCTATTTGAAAACTTTCACCTACTGAAACTATATTTTCTTATTTTTGCCCCTTTTGGTCAAACAGACATTCTCAATTCCACAATGCCAGGGCCAGTCTCATCTCTGGGAGTCATGTCACATGTAGGGGAGGGGGTAATGAGTTTACTTGCTGAGTTTGGCTGAGGGAGAGAGACCATACCTGAGCAACAAAAGATGTTCTCTGGAGGGTGATTCTTAGGCATGTCTATAAGTAGGCTTAGCTTCACCATTACAGAAATAAATTTTATAAGGGCAAACCTCATGATTGAGAGCTTGGCTGATGAACTTGGAGGTCTCTAGTGCTTGAGAGAATTTCAGGAATTTCCCAGGTGGGGAAGTTTAATAGTCCCATATTTGTTCTCCAGTCCCTCAAGGAGCTTTGCAAATGATTTTTTATTATCTGCCCTATACACTCTGGACTGCATCACGGTCTTACATTCAGCTACATAGAATCATCAGGTCTCATTCTCTATTCAAGGCTCCATGTAATTCAGGTTGTTTAAATAAACCGGCAGATAGGTTAAGTTAGATAGTGTGCTACAGAAAATTTAAATTTTGGACAAAATAAACATCTCTTCCTTTGGCCTCACACAAAAGTTGGCAGTTTTAAAATTCAGATAATATTAGCACTTATCCTGTAGTCCAATTAACCTTCGTCCCAATCAGATCAGCTTCATTAATATCTCTAGATGAAGTATGATCTTTTTTTAATCTTCTTTAACAGTTGTCAGTGGAGTAATGCTGACTTTCAGAGCTATAGGAATCTGGCTTGGAGTCTCAGGTGTTTACCAAGTTATACATAAAGAGCACAGCAACTCAGACTTTAGAAATGATACTTAAAACTCAGGAGTAAATGTGACTGCTGTAAGATCTTACAACCTAGGCTTTAGGTTTCTTATAAGCATTTTCTAAATGAAACTGTACAATATTTGTCCTTTTGTTTTGGGTTGATTTTGCTCAACATAATGTCCTCCAGTTTCCTGCACCTCATTGCATGCCTCATGACTCCATTTCTTTCTGTAGTCGCAGAATATTCCACCACATACATACATCACAGCTTGCCCGTCCACTCCTCAGTCGATGGACCCTTCAGGAACCTCTATCTATTGGCCATCGCGAACAATGCCGCCATATACATCAGTGTTCCAATGTCTGTCTGTGTCCCTGCTTTTAGTTCCTCGGAGTATATTCCCAGTAAAGAGACTGCCTAATTCTATGGTGATCCTATATTTAGCCTCCTGTCATTCTTCCAGAATGGCTGCCCCATTCCGCTTTCCCACCAACACTGAACAGGTCTATCTCTCTCTCTCTTCACATTTTCTTCAGCACTTTCGTCCCACTGGGCATTTATTTATTTACCTATCGTTTGAGCTATCTTTTTATTTATTTTTGACTCTGCAGGTTCATTTTAGATGTGTCCACTGAATGTTATATATAACATATGATCCATCGGAACTATACAATCAATGTCTCACAGTATCCTCACTTAGTTGGACCATGATCCTCACTCTCAATTTTAGGCAACTTCCATTGCTCCAAAGAGAAAAATTACAGACACAAGTATTCTGAAAGTAAAATATAAAGAACCTAGTAAAACAGGCAGCTTGTATTAGTATCCTAAAGCTGTGGTGACAAATTACCCCAGACGGTGGCTTAAAACCACCATAAATTTATTCTCTCACAGTTCTGGAGGGAAGAAGTCCAAATCAGAAGCATGAGGTCAAAACCGAGGTGTTAGCAGGGCCGCTGTCCCTGAGAGGCTCTAACAGAAGTCCATTCCTTGCCTCTTTCGGCTCCCGGTGGCTGATGGCATTCCTTAGTTTACGGTCACATTACCCCATCTCCAAATGCCTCCCTGCTCCAGAGTCACGTCATTCTCTTCTCTCTGTGTGTCTAGGTCTTCCTCTACCCCCACAGCCTTCTTCTAAGGATACATATCTAGATAATCCAGATAACCTCTCCACACCGCAGCCTTTGATTTAATCACATCTGCAGACTCCCTGCGTCTCTGCCATCATCTTTGCCACAAAATGGAACATTCACAGGTACCGAGGATTAGGATGTAATTATCTTTTGGGAGGTCACTGTTCAGCCTACCACACCAGCTTAGAATAATTTGTGAATGGTCAGTTTTTACAGCTCGCATTGTCTCAAGAATAGGTAACAGATGGAAAAAAACTACTGATGAGTAAATGAGGAACTTCTCTTCTCTGCATGTACAGATGTGACATTCCAACTTCATAAATCGGCCAAGAAAAATCATTTTCAGAACCAGTTGCCAACAGCATGTTCTTCAGTCTTTGGCCAGGACACCAAGCCCCAGCTGTTCTGTCAGCTTATTTTACACAGTTTGTTGACAAAAAGAGGCCCAGTTAATTTTTTAAATGGGCAATATAAATTGAAACCGAGTCACCTGCAAGCAACTGAATTACTTCTACGAACAAAACAATTATGATATGGTGATGATATTTTCTTAGGATTGGAACACACTGAAATGGTTATAAGAATGAAACTGCTTAGGGGAAAAAAAAATTGTTTGTTTTAGAATATTTTGGAATGACCAGAGAACAAAGACTGCACTCTAATTTGTGAATGATGAAAGAGAAAATATGAAATGTCTAACACTGCTGGAATAGAAGGATGGGGGTACGGTTAGCAGAGGAACAGCTGGGATGACTTGGAAATGAACATAAGAAGTTGTATTTTAAAGGAAAATTTGGAGTTCAAGAAGTACCGAATCTGGGGCAGTTAGTGTGAGAACGATGGAAATTCCATGGAATGTTTTTTTGCCTAACTTGCCATTCTAAGATTGCCAGCTGCTACAACAGATACCACTTGATAGATTGGCTCATGGATTTGAAGTTCAAAAGGAAGGCATCAGCAAGGTCATCGCTGCCATTTGGTGCTGGCTGCCAGGAATCCTTGGAATCCCATGGCTTGCATGCCTGCTCAAGTTACACAGCAACGGTCTCTCCTTTCTCTTCCAGATTCTGTTGACTTCCTGCGTCTGGTTTCTCCCTGCCGCTTTCTCTTTCTGATTGTTTCCTGTTTATAAAAGACTCCAGCAATCTGGATTAAGGACCACCCTCCTTTCGTTGGACTGCTCCTTAACTACAGTGACACCTTTCAGAGATCCAGTTTACAATGGGTTCACACCACAGCAGTGTGACTTCAGATTAAGAAAATGTCTAAATTGGGTTGCATTATTCAATCTACGATTCTGCCATTCATAAAACTCCTTGTCAGTTCTTTTAGGTCTTTTTGGACACTTCTGTTTTGATCCCAACTTTTTGACTCTGTAATTTTTACTCCATGTCTTTTAAATACAAAAATAATCAAATTATAGAAATACTGAATTTTGTTTGAAATAATAAGCCCTTGATGTAGTTTTATTATTATTGTCATTATTATTTTAACTTTAGTAAAATTATTTTCACTGGGCGCCAATCTTTTCTGTAAAAATCTTAAAACAAAATGGTTTAGATATCAGTTTATTTGCACCAGAGTTTAACAATTATGGCTCCTGCTTTGGGAGTTCTCTTTTGCAAACATTTCATCTATTAAGTTTAATTATTCTGGATCAAATTTTTTAGAAATAAATTTTATTAAGGAAACTTTATTCTTTTATCTATTTTCAGGGCTAAAACAAAGTTACTCGGTGAATAACAAATGTTACGATTTATTATCTTGGACACTGTGAGTTTCAAGTTTTTAAAGATTTTTTAGTAATTTTTTCCTGATTACCTTTACTGTTTTCCATTTCCCCAGCATCTGTGTTTTCCTAACATTTTTTTTTTCTTTCTTTTTTTTTTTTTCCCCACATGGGCAGGCACTGGGAATCAAACCCTGGTCTCCGGTACGGCAGGCGAGAACTTGACCACTGAGCCACCATGGCCTGACCTTTTCTTTTTTTCATTCTTTTTTACATTTTTTATTGTGAAATATAATATACAAAATGCAATAAATTTCAAAGTACATTTTAACAAGTAGCTATAGAACAGATTTCAAAGTTTGGTATGAGTTACAAACTTCCAGAATTTCAGGGTTTTTCCTTCTAGCTGCTCCAAGACACTGGGGACTAAAAAGAAATATCAGTATAATGATTCAGCAGTGGTTCTCACTTGTTAAATCCTAACTTCTCTGTTAAAACTCCTCCTTCTCCTTTGATCCTTCTCCCAATCTTTACAGATATTTGGGTCAGGCCCATCTGAACTTCTCATGTTGAAAAGGGGTGTCAGCACCACAGGATGGGGATGGCTCAGGCTGATGCTCTGGGAGAGACTCAGATCTCTGGGTTTGAGGACTTATTTGGCCTAGAAATCATCTGAAGGTTTTAGGTTCTGAAAAGTAAACTTAGACCTACAGCCATGTCTTATGTGGTAGTTAGATTCAGTTGTCAACTCGGCCAGGTGAAGGCATCTAGTTCTATCACTGTGGACATGAGCCAATGGTATGTGAACCTCATCTGTTGCTGATTACATCTGCAGTCGGCTAGGAGGCATGCCTGCTGCAATGAATGACGTTTGATTTAATTGGCTGGTGCTTAAATGAGACTCAACATAGCACAGCAGCCCAGCACACCTCATCTCAGCACTCGCAGCTCAGCCCAGGCCTTTGGAGATGCAGAAACAAATCACCCTGGGGAAAGTTGTTGGAACCCAGAGGCCTGGAGAGAAGGCCAGCAGAGATCGCCCTGTGCCTTCCCACATAAGAAAGAACCTCAGTTGAAAGTCAGCTGCCTTTCCTCTGAAAAACTATATGTTAACTAAACAAATCCCCTTTTATTGAAAGCCAATCTGTTTCTGGTGTGTTGCATTCTGGCAGCTAGCAAACTAGAACAGATTTTGGTACCGGAGAGGGGGGTGCTGCTGCAGCTTGCAAACACCAAACATGTTAGAATGGCTTGTTAAATGGATAAGGGAAATGTTCTGGAGGAGCTGTGAGAAGCCTGACAGAGAAGGCCTTTGAAGAGACTGTTGATAGAAATGTGGACTCCAAAGCTACCTGTGACGAAGAAATGAGGCATGTATTATTTTAGACTGAAAGGAAGGCAAACCTTGTTTTAAAATGGCAGATACTCTGGCAAAGTGACTAGTGGCTTTGACTGGAAGGCTGATTTAAAAAGCTATGAACTTGGATATTTAGCCGAAGAAGTCTCCAAATTAAATGTTGAAAGTGCTGGTCTGTCCTCAGAGCTTATAGTGAAATGCGACAGGAAAGAGATAAGCTGAGAACTGAACTCTTGGGTACAAAGAAACTAGAAATTGACATTCTGGAAAATTCTGGGCTTCCAGGAAGGGAGACCCCACAGAAAAGTGCCCCATGTGAGGCTTTAACCAAGTGCGGAACCAGCCAACCACTTCAGAGAAAGCCGGGCTCGGACATGGAGTTATCCAGGAAGGGTTTGTGGAAACTCCTTATGTCTGTTGGGCATGATCCAAGACTACTGCACAGAAAGCCAACGAGAGTGCTGTGGAACCTGTATAAACAGAGCCGCTGCCAGTCTGGACTGGGGGGTTAAGAGAAGGGGCACATTGGAGGAAGAATAACTTCAGAGGCAAAACCACAGATGCCGGGGTCTGAAGTCAAGAAGTCTCGGGCCAGGAGAGTGGACACACCCAAGCCCAGGGGGAGGGTGACAACATGTGTCCACCGTTTGGGTGGGTCTTGATAAGTTTCTGGAGTCCTATAAAAGAGAGAATTTGGGAGAATAAAAGAGATTCAGAGAGAGCCGAGCAGAATGACATAGCCACAAGAAGTAGAGTCCACCAGCCAGCGACCTTTGGAGATGAAGAAGGAAAATGCCTCCTGGGGAGCTTCAGGAAACAGGAAGCCAGGAGAAAAAGCTAGCTGATAATGCCATGTTCACCATGTGCCCTTCCAGATGAGAGAGAAACCCTGACTGTGTTCACCATGCACCCTTCCACTTGAGAGAGAAACTCTGAACTTTATCAGTCTTCTTGAACCGAGGTATCTTTCCCTGGATGCCTCTGATTGGACATTTCTATACACTTGCTTTAATTGGGACATTTTCTTGACCTCAGACCTGTAAACTGGCAATTTATTAAATTCCCCTTTTTAAAAGCCATTCTGTTTCTGGTATATTGCATTCCGGTAGCTAGCAAACTAGAACATCTTGTAAAACATATTTTAGTATTTTAGTTAAGCCATTGTTCCATCTATCTTATCAATATTTCATTTTCTGCAGTTTCGTGTGATTGCTTTTATTTGTTCTTCTGAGTGAAAATGGTAGAATAAAAACATCTTTACATTAAGAGATAAAGATGGTGGGGGTAAAAAGCAAGGTTAAAATGTTCATAAAATTCTCACGTTGCTCTTTACTTTCCCCTTTGTCTTTGTATGGTAGATTTATTTTTGCCCATAATACAAATGCTTAAACCATGTAGTCTTATCTACTAAATCAGTCTTCTTTTTCTGTCATGGTCCTTGTTTTAATTATCAATGTGTAATTTCAGCTAGTCAGATTAATATATGGCAATAATAACTAGCAATTAATGAATAAAACATATCAAACATTCAATATTCACATTAGATGTTTACATATTATGCACATAGCCTATAAATAATACCTTATATGTTAACCCTTTTTTTCACTCCTGCAAGCTTTTTTCTTGCATATTTGCATATTTTTGCAATTTTATTGCCCTTTGAAAACCTCAATTTTTGTTCCTCCTATAAAATTAGCTTAAGAATGCTGTAACTGATGATTATTAAAGTCCGAATGCCTCTAGCATCTGTCAACATTTGTTTTTCAAAGTTTTCTATGTATATAACAAGAATAAGCAAAGAAAGTAGATGTGAACTCGTGCATCATATACTTGAGAAAAAATGTCTCCTTGACTGCATTATATCATCATGAAATCATGTTCAACATTCTAAAATAAACTCATCGCCATATGAATCATTACCTTAAGAAGGTATTTTTGTATTTGTTTTTAACAGCTTCCTAAGAAGTACCTTCTAAATTTCTCACAACAAAACAAAACTTCTCTGTTCACTTATCTACCTGAATTCTTCCAGCTTCCATGTTCAGAAATCATCACTTTTGTCCTCCATTGCACAAATATATGAACGTGAGTTTCTCTCTGTCACACACACACATACATGCACTCATTTAAATCTTTGGATTTGGAAACCAAATATTCGAAAATGTACACTTCATGACTTCCAGAAAAGTCACAGAATGCTTTTGCGGTGTCACAGTTGGGGACTCACCTGTGGGCGTGGATGCCCTGTGACCAGGCAGGTCAGCTCCAGGGTTTCTCCTTCCCGTATCGTGTAGACCCTCTCGGAATAGCGCTCTTCCTCCACATTACATGCCAAGCCTGAGTGCACGATCCGAACCGTCGGGGGAGCTGTCAAGTCAAAAAGAAGAGAGACAGGAGACATACAAAGATGAGCAAATTGACTTTACAGGAACCATCCTGTTCGTTAGGGCAATTCTTATAATCAGTCTTAACACCTAGAACTTCCCCAAAGAAGTAATGATCTTACAGCACTGAAAGTCTCAACTGTATCTACCAGGATTTCATGCACACTACAAAGGGAAACAAGCTGGGGGGAGAACATCTGTGCTCAGGAAACTGCAGTCATGAGAAGACCACACACACAAAAAATCAGATTATTCAAAGTCGAGAAGGCTCCTTCCTTTCTGAAATAAAGTATGGGAAGGGATGTTACCAAAAGAATGCACAGAGCTAAAAACAGAACACTGGACAAGAAAAAGGAATATGAATTGAAGACATTGGCACTAGTCACCTAATTTTATCAGCGCTACAGTATTAGTAAGGAGTCAAGGAATGAGAAGGTTTGGTCTCAGAAATTGAACACCCAATCATTTCACAATATTTATAGACCTGTATTGACATGAACATAGAGATGGTCATTGAATTAAGCCACTGAAGAATGCAATAAATCATGAGATCTCGCATAAGCCTAAAATTATTATTCAAGAGGGACTTAAGTCTCATAAAGCTGTCTACATGCAAAGGACAATGATCTCAAACATTTCTTGAGAAGACTCTTCAATCACTCAAATGGCAGTATCATTAGCATAGGCTGTGGAATATATTCCAAATATGCCAGCATCCATTTTAAGCAACCAGAGCCGGTGCTAATAATTAACTTTTAAAAGACCATGAATCCTATAGAATTTGAAAATGGATTTGGTGATCCTATAGAGGGAAAAAAAAAATACTGAGCATAAGCACAACTTCTGAGAAAATTCCTTCGGGCAAAATCTGTGTTGTGAAAGTAAAATAGAACTGTTAGTTTCTAATAACTGATACATTGTTTTACGTAACATAAATGCATAGGCAAAGGTCACTCATGAGGGTTAATAATTAGAAAGGGCTTATTTAATATATTCCTCAATTTAATAGAGAAACTAGAAAGTAAAAGATGGAAAAGCCCATCTGTGGCTAATAAACCACCCGGTTATTTCAATTTTCTTCCTGGGTAACCAAGCAGATGCCTATTCTTCAACTTTCAAATTCAGGACGCTCCTTCCCAACACCCAGAATCATGTGACAAGTAAAAATATTCCGAAGGTAGGATAAGAATGAAGAGTATTTCTAGAAAAGTAGTTTTAAATTCAGCATGCAAAATAAACATGAGAAGAACTTCTTCAAAGTGGATGTATCTGGGAAAAAACACATGAACCTGCAATTTTACCAAGCTTTCTAGGAGACAGTAATGACGGTGCTACTTACACCAGATTATTAGGAATATTTTTCTAGGCCTTAAAATTATGTGTAGACTGAAGAAAAATAATCCCAGGAATCATTTCTTAAAAAAAGAGAAATGTCTTTTTTCCTTTGACTTTTTCAAGTAACTGAACTCCAGGCAATGCCTCATTTCACTGGTTTGAAAATTAAATGGTGCTTACACAAATCAAATATTTGGTTTGATATATAAAAGCAATTTTTCAAAAATTTTCTACCATGTCTTTGAACTCTGTCTAGACGTTATAATGATTTGTTTGGTTTTATGACATTAGAAATCTTATCTTTACTCTTTCTCTTGGTCCTCTGACATGTTTCACATGATGTTCCCTATAAATCATTTCCTACAGTGATCAAATTTAAACTTCAGTTTAGGGAAATGATACCAGGGAGCTATTTATTTTTAGACATCTGTTTTATACAGTTGTGTCCATATTAGAGAGGTTAACAAACTGATAATAATCAAGAAAGGCTTGCAAAATAAAAATAGGAAACTAGAGTGAAATATAGATCCATTATCTTCAAATATATTTTTATTTCAAATTTAGCTTAATAGGTAATAGCCACATTTATTAATATGCATAATTATATAGTGACATGACATCTTTTCCAGATTAAATTATACTTATTTGTGGTTTAATTTTAAATGCATTGTACAGTATTGTTATTTTTAAGATAGATCTTTCTAACGTATCACTCTGCAGATAGGCATACTGAATTAAAGCACTAAAATTTTGCAACAAGCACACTGCGTTCATTTCCAGGGTTAAGTTTCTGCGAAACTCTTTTACATTTAACACATTTGTGGAGAAGGTAATTGTCTCTGTACTATAGTCATCGCGAACTTGCCACCTACCTTATTCCACCAAACAGCAAGTGTGAAGATACATTTTCCTCAAATTCATTAAAAATATGCTTCCTACTTCAGGTGCTCATTGCTAAGGTAGATATTACGGAAGTTTTATTAACTCTTCTGAGCCACAGAGAAGTTGGTCTGAAAAGGCCACTGAGCCCACGGAGGGATAAGCACTTACTGTCAGATGAGAGAAGGAAAGCCTCAAGAGGCCAAGTGCCCTGGCAGAGGTCCTGCAGCTAGGACTGGCTAAAAAGAGGCTGGGACACTGCATTCTGACCACTGGTCCTTGTTCTTTTCATCATGCCATGCTGTCTTTTATAATACATCTGACGCAATTAAGTTAGAGTTGTAAATAATTTACAAACTAAACCCAGGGAGCCACTAAAGGCTCGCGAAACTATGCATGAAGTAGTCAGAGCACAGTAACTAGATTAACATTGTGAGCAGCCTAACTGCTCCAAACTTAACCGTTGTGACACTCTCAAACTCACCATCCTGCCTCTGGTCCCTGCCAAATCCAAGGCATCTGATGACTGCCAAAATAATATTTTGAAATTTCTGTTATTTTTGGCATGTCTTCTCCTGCCTAAGAACTTCTAATGTCGCCCATGACTTTTCACATGAAGTCCTAATGCCTCTACCCAGCATCTAGAAAGGGCCTGAATCTTGACCACCATGAAACCCCACTTCCCTATAACATCAGCCCAACACCAGTGGGAAAGCAAAGGGCCCTGAGATTTTCACTGTTTGCTGATGATGTTACCCATGTGGAATTCTCAGTCAGAAATCTGGACTGGCCATCCGGATACTTCCTTGGGTTACTCAGCAATTCTTCTCTTTCTTTCCAGTAGAAATGTATTGCCCAGTAATTCATTTTCTTAAAATTTTAGCTTAATATTAAGCATCCCAAGGCCAGAATAAGCATATTATTTTTGTGATATGTTCCATGCCATGGAATCCAGAGCACAGAGTAGCTGTTTAACAATTTATCTAAAATTTCTGTTTTAGCAAATATCATTATAATGACACCAAATATCCGTTTTAGCAGAATATCAAGAGTTATGGCACTGAATTACTTGCTTTAAATATAAATACAATTTGCAGGATTATATCTGAAATAATAAATTTTATTTTATCCTCTGCCTCTTTGGAGAAAGGCTCAATTCATCATGGTGAAATTGGACTAAGGGTTATGTACTCCCTTACCCTGGAGAGTCAGCAATGAATTAACATGTTAAAATATTGGCTAAGACTCATATTCATCTACATTCGCTTAAGGTAACTAAATCCCATTACATAAAATCCTTCCTAAAACTCATCATATCAAGAATCTTAATTTGATAAACTGGCTTTAGGTTCAAAAGGTCAGCCTAAAAGGGTAACAATCTTTTATCTTGGTAGAGTATACTTTTAAAAATTACACCAAATCCTCTGTTTTCTGTTGGAGAAAGACCACAAAGACATTATTCTCCAAAGACAAAAACCAGGAGCACTTTCAGCCTTTCATCTCTTATACAGATTTTCAAGCATGCATTTATTGATCACTGCTATGGACCAACAAAAGGCTATGTGCTGGGGACATGAAGATTAATTCCAAAGCTCTGCCCTCCAGGGTCTCAAAGCTATTGGGTCAGTCCTATGTACATATACAAATGTTTATATACGTAGAAATAGAGAGATGCATTTATAGTTGAACAGGATAGGTGCTCTGACAGACGAGAGTACAAAGTACCACAAGAGGATAAATCAGAGGATAACTAAATCTGCCGGGGGGATTCCATCAGTTTTCATAGAGTCAGTGATATTTAACAAAGGTTGGGAAAGATGCATGTGGGGATAAAAAGAGAAGGCCATCCCAGAGAAAGAAAATTGTGTGTTTAAAGACATATCTGTAAGAATGCCTGCTGTCTTCAGGAAATAACTGCACTAAAACATCGTTTATCATTTATCCAAACTTTGACACTGGTACCACTGACTCAACTTGTTATTAAGACTCCAAAGATAGAAGAGATGCTGTTTAGGCTTGGAAATGAACGTGAAGGATAATGATGAAGTTTAAACCTTGCTTAACTAGAAGAAAGATGGCGAGATGATGACCTTTTTTTTTTCAGTACAAGGTATACTCCTTTGATCACCATGGACCCCAATTACTCACAGTTGGGAGAGGCTTGGCATGTGTGGCACTAATCCCAAGTCACAGAGAGCTCTGTTAGAAGGGGACTTAGGTGAGTGATGTTTGCTGAGGAGAAACCCTCTGCAGTGGTTGGCACAGTTTCTGAAGGGTATGCTGTTATTAGGCCAAAATAGCTTGGACTTTAAGAGTTTTCCCTCCCCTCTAAGAACCACAAATAAAGCCTTGTTCTTTGGCAAATCACTCAAATCCCTGGTCCAACAATAACCACAAATTCAGATTGTGAATAGAATCCCGCCACTCTTTTTCAACGGCCAAAGTAACTTCTATCCCTGCAGCAGCTCACCCATATCCAGGGATAGGAAATATGAAGAGATGAAGGCTTACTGATTCCCATCTCAAAGCTCTGATGAAGAGATCAGTAAACCCTCCTCTACTGGCATCCATCACACAGGATAGATTCTGTGCGGAGAGTGCCACACAGCTTGCTGCCCTCATATGGCCAGAGAGAAGTAATAGAATTGACATGTGCCACTTAAATCTACTTTTTAGCAGTCATTCAGTTTTGCTTGTAAGGAAAACGTAAAGCTAATCAAATTTAATTCCAAACTTCCTGATTTATATTTTCATAAAACATTCTCAGGTTTCTACAACAACTTATATTTAGTTCATCAGCATTGTCAATAATTGTCTCGTGCTTATTTCACAATTTCCAGGAGGGCACATATTTACAGTACTTCTAAGATATGGTGACTTTCATTATACTTATTTCCTCCCTTTCCCGTCTGAGTTATTGGTTTAAGGTATTGAGTTCTTCTCCCTTTTCACAAGGTGATTTCCTAATCTGGCTTTTAAATTAAATATTCCTTTCGTTGCTGACAACTCCATTGCCTAACATCTTTTCCTTAGGTAGCTAAATTGCATATTCTAATATCACAGGCTCGACAGGGAAAAGGAGAACTTTGAGGTTTTGGGAAAAAGTTGGAGTCTTCTGTTCTGATAGTGAGCCTCTATAAATTGTTGCTCTAAATAGAGATTTAGTGCATTTAAATGGTAGTTGATTTTTGGCAGCATCACAGTAGATGAAATCATTAAAGCAGAGTATGTTGAGTGAGAATTTAAGAGGGTAGTTATAGAACCCTTAAGAGAAAGACATCTTAAAACAGAAACTTAGAAAAGAGCCTTAGCATGATTATAAAATCAGAGAGGTTGAAGGAGCACAAAATGACGTGATGTTTTATATAAGTCTCAGGAACAGGGGACCATCCAAAAATGTTGCTTACCACAAAGCTGGAAATTAGAAGAACCTTTGACAGGAATTCATTGGTGAATTCTGAATGAGAAAGAGCTGAAACAGCAGTGAGGTCAAAAGATGAATTGCCCTGAGATGAGAACTGATTGAGAAGGAGAAAAACCTTAGTAGGTCAACCCAAACTTAAGAGCAAAAAGTAAAACTGCTGTTGAGTTTTATCCATATGGAAAAGGGAATGATAAATATAAAATGGATTTTTTTAACAATATTGTACCGCCATCTCATAATTGCAAAAAACCGATTATTTAGATTATAAGAAACAAACGGGAAGGTCTCCCTTTCTAATAGAACCGTACTTTCTTCCAGGACGATACTATTCCCTAGTATCCTTTGTCATTTTCTACAATTAAGTTCCTAAAAGCCCACATTCTTTCTTTTCTCTTATCTTTCTCTTTGTTCTTTTGCAAGTTCAACATTGCCAATTTCTATGCAAGGTTTGAAGAAATCTCTCAAAGCTGTCTAATCTCTTGTGCGGAATAATACTAGTTAATCAGGGATAATCCCCACAGAATATAAATATGCTTAATCTCTCCCATATTAAAAAAAACAAAACAATATTCCGCTCCCATTGGCAGGCTTCCTCTTGTCTCTCCTTTATAGTCAGTGATTAGAAATAACAATCCCCACTGTCCCCCTCACCCCTGCACCTGCACTGCAATTTTCAGTCTGCCACGCTCTGTAAAAGGATAAGGCAGGAAAGTAAAATACTACTTTGGTAAGTTGCTATTTTGGATCATTATTTTGATCTTTTACATCTTCCTTTCAGCCTTAGTTTACCTGCCTTCACTTCTGTGCAACTGTAAAGGTCCTTGGAGATTACACAATCGCACTACAATGCTAAAACAATATAACTTACTGATACATCCTACTACCTTACTCCCTGAGTATGAACATATCCCAAACCTGAAAGTAAGCAAAATGTCCAATTTTTGTCTAGTCCAAAAATGTCTTTAAAGAAATAGAATCTTCTGCTATTTAAGGAATCCCAAATAGATAAATGCACAAACAACAAATACATTATTTTAAGCCAGTCTGCATTTCATTTGAATTATTTGCTTCCATTGGTTACTTTGAAGTTACTACCATTCCAGCATCAACATGAACGTACTTCCTTTTCTCCTCCATGTTTGGTTAACATTTTATTCTTTTATACAATGGTGGAAATACTTTGTTTTCCTTAATTTGATGAGCTATAAAACAAAAGAAGCCATATCTCTTAACTGTCCTGGATTTATCAATAGAAAAGTTTAATCTACCTCATATGACTTTGGTAAAAGACTGTATATGAATGGCTTTGAATATTTTGTTTTATGTCCTCATCACAAAGGAAGCTAATGATTTCTAATAATAAAAGTAAAAATGATGTTTTTAGATTAGTGCTAGCCAACTCTTTAAAACAAAGAGTTTAAATTTTCCAGTGAAACTCAAGTTGTCTGTTCATAGGCAGTGGACACTATTTGCAAACGTGGAGGGAAGATTGACATTACAAGAAAGACAATGAGATTTCATAACACTGTAACACATACATTAAATTTTAATGTCAAACAAAATGCAAAAATGGAATTTAAATTTTAATGTTAAAAATAACAAAAAAGCAAGAATGCTTTTGAGTGAGAGAACTACCTTGTAACATCATTGGTTGTTAACACTATGTAATCAAGGTATTAAATTCATAGAAAATTGAATACATAACTGCAAAACACTCATCTGGATTATATTTCACAAAATGACATGTTTGTGTCCCAATGTTTTCAAATGAAGCACTAAGAGGTATTATTAAGGTCTCCATAAATTCCATTTCAGACTTCAACAAAAATACCTTTCTTTGTTTTCATCTAGAAGCATTATTATTAATATCTAAGGCTAAAAATTCAAAGACACTCATGTTTTATAGATGAATAGAGCATACAAATTCCATCAAATCTAAGGGGCTTAATCTTTTCAAATATAACATTTGACAACCTCAGACATCCCAGCCAAAGCCCCAGAAAATACTAACCAAAATGAAATTAGTCTCATCACTGGGTGTCAACCTTAATCCCAGATTGCATATTTAGAGAGCATCATTATTCATTTTAGTCTAGACCATCAAGAAAAACAAATGAGATTTACTATAGAACATGCCAAAATGAAAAGTTCAATTTTCTTTGTCAAGAGTGGCCAATGGCAGGCAGAGACTTTTGAGGATTTGGCCTGCTGATTTTCCAAATCTTTCTGTCCATTGAGAAATCCCTGCTATTGCCTAAGCTTCGCCCTAAGAAGGACAAGTTCCTGACTCAGCAGGTCACTAAAATCTCTTTCAGACCCTGGAATACAGAAATAAGTGTAAAACTGTACATACCTAGAGTCTGCTTCTTGTCCCTTCTGAACAGCACAGGAAAGTGGTTATCACAGAGCAGGAATAATTCAGACTCAACAGGGGGTATATTTTGACATAGTGAGAAATTACTAAGTACCAGACACCTGTGCAAACATGTTCCTTTTATTTATTTACTTTTACAGAAAAAAACATGCAGAAAATACAGAGTCCCCACTTAACCTCTGCACTCAGGCAGTTTTCTCAGTTATTAACAATTTGAATTAGTGCAGTACCTTCGTTAAAATAAACAAAACAATACTATTATAAGTATACTATTAACTAAAGACCATAATTTACATTATCTCAATGCTTGTGTTCTATAGACCTGTTATTGTTTTTTTGCATTTTTTTAAATTCTAGGAACACATACACAAGCTAAAATTTCAGCTTTTAACCAAATTTCCCCTTGATTGCTTGTGCTTTTGGTGTAAAGTCTAAGAAACCATTGCCCAATTCGAGGCCCAGAGGATACTTCCCTAGGTTTTCTTCTAGGAGTTTTACAGTTTTGGCTCTTCATTTGAGGTCACTGATTCATTTAAAGTTGATTTTTGTATCTGCTGTGAGGTAGAGTTCCACCTTAAGTCTTTTGTATATGGATATCCAGTTTTCCTATCACCATTTATTGCAGAGACTGTTTTTTCCTCCATTGCGTGGACCTGGCACCCTTGTAAAAAATTAATTGGATATGGCTGTGAGTGTTTATTTCTGAAATCTGAATTTGATTCCATTAGTGTAGATGCCTGTCCTTGTGCCAGGACCATGATGTTTTTGATTACTGTAGCTTTGTAATAAGTTTTAAGGTTGGAAAGTATGAGACCTACACTTTTATTCTTCTTTTTCAAAATAGATTTGGCAATTTGAAGTCCCCTGCTTTCCATATAGATGTGATGATTGGCTTTTACATATATGCAAAGAAGGCTTCTTTGATTTGGATTGCATTAAATCTGTAAATCACTTTGCGTACAACTGACATCCTAACAAAATTTAGTCTTCTGTTCCATGAACAAAGAATGCCTTTCCATTATTTAGGTCTTCTTTTGTTTCTTTTAGCAATGTTTTCCAGTTTTCCATGTTTAAATCCTTGGTCAAATTTAACCCTGGATACTGGAATCTTTTAGTTGCTATTATAAATGGATTTAAATAAAAATGTCCTCTTCAGATTGTTCATTACTGGTGGTTAGAAGCAATACTAACTTTTGTCAGGCTGATCTATACCCTCCACATTATTAGCTCTAGTAGCTTTGTGGTGTTTGTTTCAGGATCATGTCATCTGCAAATAGGGGAAGTTTTATTCTGCCTTTCAAATTGTACTGCCTTTTCTTTCTCCTTCCTACCTAATTTCTCTGTCTAGAACTTCCAGTACGTTGTTCAATTGCAATATGCATTCTTGTCTTGTTCTTGATCTTACTTAGTAGGAAAGCTCTCAGTCCTTCACCAGTAAGTGTGATGTTAGCTGTGAGATTTTCCTATATTCCATGTTGAGAAAGTTTCCGTCCATTCCTGGTTTTCTCGGGTTTTTTATAAATTAGAAGTGATAGATTTTGCCAAATGCTCTTTTCTGCATCAATTGGGATGATCATGTCCCCCACTACCACCACATTACATTTATGTGTAGTATCACGTTAGTTGATTTTATTATTGTGAACAACTCGCTACCTGGGATACATTCAACCTGCCCATGGCATATAATTCTTTTAATGCGCTGTTGCATTTGGTTTGCTAGAATTCTGTTGGTATTGTTTGCATCTCTACATATAAGGGATAATGGTCTGTAATTTTATTTTCTTGTAGTATCTTTATCTGGCTCTGGAATGAGGCTGATATTCTCATACACACGGTTGGAGAGTATGCTGTCTTCAATTTTTTGGAAAAATTTGAGCAGGATTGGTATTAATTCTTCTTGGAATATTTCATAAAATTAATTTATGAAAACATCTGGTCCCTGGCTTTTCTTTGGAGGCACATTTTGGATTACTGATTCAATCTCTTTACTATTTGTCTGTTAAGTTGATCTATTTCTTCTTGAGTTAGTGTAGGTAGTTTGTGCGTTTCTAGGAACAGATCCATTTCATCTAGGCTATCGACGTTTTTGACATACAGCGGTTCATATTACCCTACTATATTCACTTTTAATTTCTGTGGTATTGGTAGTAATGCCCCCCACTTTGTTTTCAGATTTTTGTTACCTGCATCCTCTCTCTCTTTTTTTTTTTTTTTTTTTTTTTTTTTTTTGTCAGTCTACCTGAAAGATTTCTGATTATTATTTTGGTCTTTACAAAGAACCAACTTTTGGTCCCTTTGAATCTCTCTATTCCTTTGTTTGTTTGTTTTTTTAAATTCTCTATTTCATTGATCTCTGCTCTAATATTTGTGATTTCTTTCCTTCTGCTCACTTTGAATTTAATTTGCTCTTCTTTTTCTAGATCTTCCTTTGGTGAGGTTAGATCTCTGATTTGAGATCATTCTTCTTTTTGATGTAAGTATTTAAAGCTACAGTATTCCCTCTCAGCACTGCCTTTGCTACATCCCGTAACTTTTAGTATTTGTGCTTTCAGTTCACCTCAAGATACTTCCTTGTGGTTTCTTCTTTGACCCACTGGTTTCTTGATAGTGTGTAATTTAATTTCCATATATTTGTGAATTTTTCAATTGTTATTCTGTTTTTGTTTTCTAGCTTCATTCCATTGTGGCTGGAGAAGATATATTAAATGATTTCACTGTTTTTAAATGTATTGAGATTTATTTTGTGACCTAACATATGGTTTACCCTGGAGAATGACCCATGTGCATTAGAGAAGAATTTGTATTCTGCTGATACTGAGTGAAGTGTTCTATATATGTCTGAGAGATCTACTGGCTTATTAGGATTATGCAAGTCTCTTATTTCCTTGTTGATCTCCTCTCTAGATGTTGCATCCATTACTGAAAGTGGTGTGTTGAAGCCTTCTACTATTAATGTAGAACCATCTATTACTCTATTCAAATCTGTTAATATTTGCTTCTTACCTTTTAAGGCTCTATCTTAGGTACAATATATTCTTATAATTATTATTATTATTGTTAATTTGACCTATTTATCAATATAAAGTGGACTTCTTTGTCCTTTCTAACAGTTTTCAACTTAAAGTTTACTATATATATATATATATGCATATTACATACACACACATATATACACACACTATATATATATATGTATATATATATATATATATCATGCAAATAGTGAACTAAAGAGCTAAGATAGATTAATATAATTTTTCATCCTTTTATTTTCTAAATCTAAACACTTTAATCTAAAATAATCGAAATTGTCTTGATATCAAGTTAACTTCAATAGCAAAGACATAACAATGTTCCTATAACTCTCTGTTCCCCAACCTTTATGTTGTAATTCTTACAGATTTTATCTTGAGACATTGTATGCCCACACCCATAGATTTCTAATTCATTTGAATTTCATTTGCATCTTAGAACTGGTAGAAAGTGAAAAGTGCAGTGGCCTACCAAAAAATATAGTACAATAGTACTGTCATTTACAATTACCATATGGTTACCTTCACCAAAGTTATTTATTTCTTTATCCTGCATCAATCTACTACTTAGTATCTGTGCTGGTTTGAAAGGATGTATGTCCCCTAGAAAGGGCCTTGTTTTAATCTAAATCCTATTTCATAAAGGTAGAATAATCCCTATTCAGTACTGTACGTTTGAAACTGTAATCAGATCATCTCCCTGAAGATGTGATTTAATCAAGAGTGGTTGTTAAACTGGATTAGTTGATGACATGTCTCCACCCACTTGGGTGGATCTTGATTGGTTTACTGGAGTCCTATAAAAGAGGAAACATTTTGGAGAATGAGAGATCAGAGAGAGCAGAAAATGTTGCAGCACAACGAAGCAGAGAGTCCATCAGCCAGTGCTTTGGAGATGAAGAAGGAAAACGCCTCCCGGGGAGCTTCATGAAACAGGAAGCCAGGAGAGAAAGTTAGAAGATGGTGCCGTGTTTGCCATGTGCCCTTCCAGATGAGAGGAACTCTGACTGTGTTCACCATTTGCCTTCCCACTTGAGAGAGAAACCCTGAACTTCCTCGGCCTTCTTGAACCAAGGTATCTTTCCCTGGATGCCTTTGATTGAACGTTTCCATAGACTTGTTTTAATTGGTACATTTTCTTGGCCTTAGAACTGTAAACTTGCAATTTATTAAATTTCGCTTTTTAAAAGCCATTCGGTTTCTGGTATATTGCATTCTCACAGCTAGCAAACTAGAACAGTATATTTCCTTTCTATCTCAATAACTCCCTTTAGCATTGGTAACGTGTGTAGTGCTGAAGTTATATATAACCCCAGAAAGACATATTCTTAATTTTAATCCATTCATGTGGGTATAAATCCATTGTAAATAGGACATCTTTATGAGGATATTTAGGTTAAGGAATGGCCCACCTCAATTAGGAGGGGTCTTAATCCTATTACTGGAGTCCTTTATATGCAGAATGAAATTCAGACATAAACTGAATAGCCACAGGGAGTAGCCAGTAGACAAATATCAAAAGATCCAGGAGGAGAGGGGAGAGACCAAAAGGTGCCACCATGTGCCTTGCCACCTCGCAAGATACGGATCACCAGCAGACAACCCTAGAATGTCACAGTCTTTGGGAAGAAAGTTTTGCCTTGATGATGCCTTGATTTGGACATTTCTTAACCTAGAAACTGTGAGTAAATAAATCACCATTGTACAACCTGACCCATTTCATGATATTTGATTGAGTAGTCTAGGAAACAAAAACAGCAGGTTTAGTGATGATGAACTCTCTCAGTTTTTGTTATATGCGAATGCCTTAATCACCCCTCATTTTGAAATAAGTTTCACCAGATATTAAGTTCTTGGTTGATATATATTTTTTTTCAGGTTTATAAACATATTACCCCACTTCCTTCTTGCCTCCAAAATTTCTGATGATAAATTGACAGTCTTATTGGGGATTTCCTGTACATAACACATTGTCTTTCTCTTGCAGCTTTCAGAACTCTTGCCTTGCCCTTGGCATTCAAAAGTTTAAGCTATGTGCCTGGGTGCAGGTCTCTTTTAGTTTATCCTGTTTGGGGTCCATTAGGCTCCTTGGATATATATATTCATGTCTTCTCTTACATATTGGAATTTTTCTGTTGCTATTTGTTTTAATATTCCCTCTGTCTCATTCTCATTTTGTTCTCTTTCTAATGCTTCCAAATTCAAATAATGCATATACAGATATGCTTTATGTTGTTCCACACATCTCTCAGGCTCATTCTAGCTTCCTTTCTTCTTCTCAGCCTGAATGATCTCAATTTTTTTTGTTTTTGAGTTCACGGACTCTTTTTTTCTGCCAGTTTTAATCTGTTGAAACCCTCCAAGGAATTTATCATTTCAGTTATTGCAGATTTTAATTCCAGCATTTCTGTTTGCTTTTGTCTTTTTAAAAATTTATATCTCCTTTTTTGAGCTTCTCCTATTGTGCATTCATTGTTTTCTTCCTAAACTGTGTCTCTTTCTCTGTGTTCCCTTTATTTCATTGAGCATATTAAAGATCATGTTTTAAAAATCTTTGCCCGATATGACCAAATCTGGTCTTCTTCATTAATGATTTCTGCATTTTTATCTTGTTTCTTTGCATTGGCCATCATTTCTTCTTTGTTTCTTTATCTTGTAATCTATTGCTGCACAATAAGTATATGAATATTTTAAAGTGTTACCTCTAGGATTTAGTCCGTGTACCATGTGGGATTTAGCTCTTGAGTTTATGTTCAGCTAGTGATATGGCAGAGGTTTCCCTGAATGCTAGGAAATAACAAAAACCAATGGGCACATACAAAAAAATACCTTTCGTAGTCTTTGCAACTTGATTCTGTATTGCCTGGTGCTCTCCTTTCGAGTTTAGAAGACCGCCCTGAGGTAAAAGTGAAGTGTAAGGCCCAATTACTGCAGCTCTTTTCCTATTTTCTAGAGTTTCAAGGAAGGTGGCTCTGCCGATGTTGACGAGCGGGAGAACAGCATGCGAGAGTGCCCTAATCCACTATCTTGAGAACAGGAAGAAGCCTATGCCTGTAATTTTGATGATCTCTAATCTCCTCTAGTACCTTGAATCTATACACATTTATTTTCATTTTGAAGAAAATCTCCAACACTTCTCATGAATGTAAATGAACTGTTAAAGCTGTAATTTGAATACTGTTATGTCCTATGTCAGAGACAAATTGTTGTTGTTTCTTATTGTAATTTTATTTTCATTTTACCATGCTGCTTCCTCTTTTTTAAAAACCCAGGCATTCCTTTAAGTCTTGAAGAGTTAGGGGAAAAGAACAGAACACAGAAAAAGAAGTATATGTCACTTATACCCTATGAGGCAAAGTATTTTTGGGTTGAATTACTTTGTGCAGTAAGGTTCAAAGAAAAAATGTGCATATATCATGCAACATGAAACACAAGCAATTATTAGTAAATATTACCATTCAACTCCTAATTTTTAAATATGAGTCCTGGTAATCTCAAAGAAGTATGCATGGGAGCTGAGAAATTGCCCGAAATCTCTACTTAAGTGATCCAGTTTCCATTTCTTTAAAGATTGAGTTTTGAAATTGGCCCTGTAAATATCTCAATGGTTCACATCTGTGGTGAGGTGCCACGACATTCCCTAGGAACCTTCATGGACATGCCATTCCCTGATCACTCACGGCCTTGGGATTCAGGCCTGTAGCTGCCTCTCTTGACCTCGGCAAACACACGCACTCTCTTCAACTTGCTACAGTGCAAGACCCTGCTCTCAATTTTAAATATTTTCCACATTTCCATGAATAAACTCATAACTACCTCTTCTAAGACTTGTCACGTTCATTGTTAGTGATATGAGGGTCTGTTAACAAAACAAGCAGCATGGGGAAGCTGCAGGTAAGAGCAGAAGCAGTTACTCAGGTGATGTACATGGGACATTTTATTTAATTTTATACCCTACACCTATTTTCTCTATTACAAACTTCTAATTAATGGTACTTTCTTTTTTTTTTTAACATACAAGGGAATATATAAAAGACTAAACAAGTAGTTAAGTACTTGTAGCCATAGTCCATGACTGTTAAATACAGACTGTTATGCATAAATTCTCAGAGAACCATTCCCTAACTTTGATTCAAAATGTTATCTCAGAAATTCTTTTAATTTTTTCCTGGAGAATCAATTAGGCCATGTCTATGTTAGATGTTAGCTCAAATAAGCTATTCAGACTTTAACCGATTCAGGTTGTCAACACAGCTGTTTCAGTACCATTCAAAAATCTACTTACAAAAACAAATGCCCAATAAACACATTCAATGTTATTCAACTTAAATAATGTTTTAAGAAATGTGAGTCAATCAAATAGTTATTTTCGCCTAATATATTTCTAAAGATAAAAAAATAAATGAAATCGAATGTTGGAGAAAGTTTAAAGTAATACATACTTCCATACATGTTGTATGGGACTTTTAATTAGTATGCTTTATCTGGTAAGAATTTGCCAATTTAGATCCAAATGTAAAATATACATAACTTTTTTGTTATCTCTAAAACATCATGGTATGGCGGCAAACTGCCAAATGACATATGCAAATATGCCCACTACATAATTAATAATGAGGAAAACTGGAAACAACAAACATGGAAATTTAGTAAGCTATTCAGCATGATTATGGAGCTCAAAACTTATTGTCATTGAAAAAATGTCAGCTCATATGATTTTTAAAATCTACACAAGAAGATTGTGTAGACATTGAGCAAAGGACTGTAGTTATGAGCAAAGTTCTGTATCCAGGAGCCCAAGTTTGCATCCCTACTTGGACTCTTACTATGTGACAGTTGGAAAATGACTCGATGTTTCTCTGCTTTTGATTGTGAACGTGAAAATCAATTAATTATTGGACTCCCCTCAAAGGATTTTGTGACATGAGATGTTAATGGCTATTGGAACAGTGTTCAGCACAAAGTGAGCTGACAGCAAGCCTTTACTCCTCAATTTCTGCACAAACCATGTGCATGTACAAATTGTATGCACATAAGAGGAAACGTCTGTCAAGATATTCTCTGAAATTCCTTCTAAGAAAGTAACTTAAAGACACACAAGAGGGAAAAGGAATCTGACCCAGTCTAAAATTAATGTTGTTTTAACTTTTGAAATAATTGGGAAGATCATAAATCATATAAATGTGGTGGTTTGTAGCTGCACATATCCCCAGAAAAACATGTTCTTGACTTTAATCCCCTCCTGTGGGTGTGGACCCATCGAAGGTACGACATTCTGATTAGATTACTTCGATTAAGAAGACGTGGTCCACCACAACCTGGATGGGTCTTCATCCAGTTATTGGAGTCCTTTATAAGCAGAGTGAAATTCAGACGAGGAGAGAGAGATGCCAAAGGAAGGAAGAGGTTGGACATCGATGGAACTCTCATTAAAAAAGGGAGAGACCCAGAGATGCCGCCACATGCCCTGACATATGACAGAGGAGCCAATGACCACCAGCAGCCAGCCCCAGAATCCTGATCTCTGAGAAGAAAACATCACCTTGATAACCCCTTGATCTGGACTTTCTTTTAGCCTCAAAACTCTAAGGCAATAAATCCCCACTGTATAACCTGGGCCATTCTTAGTATTTGTTTGATCAGCCCAGGAAACTGAAACACTAAGTATCAAGCACCCTAAATAGTGAAACATTCATCATAAATAGATCATTATAGTCTCAATAAAAATGATGCAAATCTGTGCTCCCTCACAGAGAATAAAATTCGTACTATATTGCTAAGTCCACTCTTGTGACCCCGTGAAAGTGACCTCTATTGTAGACCATACCTGTATACCTGGATGCACATCTAGGACAGTGACAAAGATGTTTACAGTAGTTATATCTTGAGGTTGTTAATCCCCTGATGATTTTGCTTTTTCCTTTATGTGAGTCTGTGCTTTTCAATTTTTTTCTAATAAGCACAAATTCCCCCTACCCCCTAAATTAATTAAGCAATCTTATTGCTTTTCCCTAATATTCGGAGCCAAGACCTACTTCTCTGTCCCCAATACTTATTCTACTTCCACTTCAAGTCACCCTAATTGTTCTAATCCTCTTCCTTCCAATGCCTGATTTCTTATAACCTCAATGGAAGAAGGCAGCACTTGTCTGTCTGGACCATGTGAGGTTATTCACCAGGAACTGGTCAGTTTTTATTGACTGAGAATCTTTAGACTATTTTTCTTGTTTGTTTTTGTTTTGTTTCATTTTGTTTGTCTTTAGGAAGTGCATGGACCAGGAATCTAATCTGGGTCTCCCGCATGGCAGGTGAGAATTCTATCACTAAACTCTCCTTGCACCCCTGGACTATTTTTAAATTATGTACCTCAGGCGGTGAGATGGTGGCTCAGCAGGCAGAGTTCTCGCCTGCCATGCTGAAGACCGGGTTTGATTCCTAGTGCCTGCCCATGCAAAAAAAATAAATAAATAAAAAGAAGTATGTACCTGGTCTTCAAAAATCATCCTTTGTCTGTACAAGTTTGCCTGAAGCACAACCAGCACCTTTGTTTGTAACTCTGAACAAATTTTTCACTTAGTTTATTCCTCTCAACTACCATTTTAGCATATTCTCAGTATCATGTGGTACTGAAATTGGGTTCAATCACTGGCTTATGACCATTTCTTTCTGTCACCTTCCAAGACGCAGCGCTATTCCTCTTTCTCCCAAGTTCCTTAATGAAACTCTTAATAGCTTGCATTCAAAAGTCCCAACCTCATTTTAATGTTTATTGATTCATTTGGCTAGCAAAACAAACGACACACAAAAATCCCATTCGGGACCAAACTCATTATGGCTCAGCTCAGCAGTTGTGTGAAATTCCTCAGGCTGCTTGCAATGAATCATCACTCAAGTGCCCTCTTAGGCAGTGTTCTTTGGCCAATTACCCCAGGGGCCTTTCACCCACAAACTATTACCATTGTCCATGATCAGATCATCTAAATTAGCAACAACTAAAACAAAATTCAAGAAAAGAAAATGAGAAATGTTTGTTTCAATAGTAATTTTTGCCACAAGTAATTTTCTCCCACAATATCTTAATGTTATTGTTAAATGTAAAATTTAAATGCTATTGTTAAATATGAACGTCCCTAATGACAAAGTTGTTAAGCCGTTCTAATGTCGCTTAATATTTATCATAATAATTTATTTTTTAATTTATTTTTTTATTAATTAACGGAAAAAAGAAAAAAAAAGAAATTAACCCAACATTTAGAAATCATACCATTCTACATATGCAATCAGTAATTCTTAACATCATCACATAGATGCATGATCATCGTTTCTTAGTACATTTGCATTGGTTTAGAAGAACTAGCAACACAACAGAAAAAGATATAGAATGTTAATATAGAGAAAAAAAATAAAAGTAATAATAATAGTAAAAACAAACAAAAAAACAACCAGACAGACAAAAACAAACAAAAAACAAAAAAACAACAACAAAAAAACCTATAGCTCAGATGCAGCTTCATTCAGTGTTTTAACATGATTACTTTACAATTAGGTATTATTGTGTTGTCCATTTTAGAGTTTTTGTATCTAGTCCTGCTGCACAGTCCGTATCCCTTCAGCTCCAATTACCCATTATCTTACCCTGTTTCTAACTCCTGCTGAACTCTGTTACCAATGACATATTCCAAGTTTATTCTCGAATGTCGGTTCACATCAGTGGGACCATACAGTATTTTTCTTTTAGTTTTTGGCTAGACTCACTCAGCATAAAGTTCTCTAGGTCCATCCTGGGAATCTATCATAATAATTTAAAGCATTGGTTTTGGAGTTGGGTTTCCTAAAGTAGAAAAGCTAGCACAAAATCTTGGATAATCTTAGTTTAATCATCCATAATGGTGGATAATACAGACCTTCTACCTCGTACTGTTATAGCGCCATTTCAGATAAATCATACCCAGGGCTTAGCACAGAGCCTGGCTCATAGCACTAAGTATTAAGCAATTTTCTTTTCTGAAATCTCTGCGATCTCCATGTATAGAGAAAATAAAGGAGGAATACTATTACTGCTGATGAGTGAAATCATTATATTTATGTCCCAAAAATTTCATGAAACAAACAGAACTAGAAATAATGACACCTGAAATAACACCAATTTCATTTAAATTTCCCCATTAAATGAAATGATCAAATTTGTCAACAAATTTAAATCTCTTTGAGGCTAACTGATCGACTGAATGAATGAAAATTATTGCTGATCATTTCAACTGAAGATGGTCCTTTTTAAAAATAAACATAGAAAATAACAACTTCATAATAAGGTAAATATTTCATTTACTTAATTAATACTACAAATCACCTGTAAATAAATAAAAGTTAGGAAACACCTAGTGAGTACCTAGCAGATTTTTCAACAGAGAAGCAATTCAGATATCTTGCTTCTAATTAATCACTATAAGCTGCATTCTTAGAAATAGCATTTCAATGCTCAGAATGTAAAGCACATATTGCTTCTCTGACCACAAGTCCAAAGGGATTCATTTGCAGAAGACTCAAATATTTGTGAAAAAGTCAAAGAAATGTCAAAATAAACTATTATAAATTATATTTTCCATGTGAACGTTTCTATCCCTAAAATGAACAGTGAAGGAATGACATACACCAAAATGTTACTATGCAGATGAAGTTTCCATTTCAACAAAGGGCTGAAAACAAGAGACCCGGGAGTCTAATTCCAGACTTATTTTGACATAAATCAAGTGTAACATTCCTAACAGTACCAGTACCTATAAGTGGTGCTTTGCCACTGACCTACATTAGCTTATCAAATTATGACAGCAAATTAATTGTTGCTACACTATAAATCAGATTATAAACTACAGCCACATATTTAAAAGAACAGCTCAATCGCAATGGGACTAGAATACCCCTATTCTTATTCATTTAATGAGACACTAAAGAAAAATTGCATAAAATGATAAATAGCTTTAGAAGTTCTCAAAATCTTATTTACGTGGAATTTAATACAGAATTTACATAATTCAATTCTGGAAATAAACATTATCTTTAAAATAAATAGGACAAGAAATAATTAATTTTGAGAAACCTAATGAGAAAGTCTTTGAAGATACACAAGTATGTTTGTATATGTGCATGAAAACCTCATATCAAAAATATTTAACTTAGGATGCTAGAATTATTTAACTCTCTTTTTTTTTTTATTGATACAAGGCAACAAGTTAAAATATGTAATTTCCTATCATTCTTGATGTAGGGACTGCTAACAGCAGGCTGTGGAGTTGAGAGCTTTTAGACTTTTTTGTAAGAGTTCTCCCAAAGCTCTTGATTACATCTTTTCAAGAAAAGCGGCCTGTTGTGCTCATCAACAGCGAAGAAACCTTTCTTTAGAAGGCTCACATTTTCCCATTAATCACCACATGGGGAGGGGCCTTAAGGCTCATCCCAATTAGGGGATCTAGGGAAAAGATTTTAAAACTGCAAAGCTGTGTCCTGTGCTACCATAGTATAATGAAAAATGTAGCTGATCTTTATCCCCATTTCCTAGGGAAGCAACCTATGATTCCTTGGAATTTCCTGTGACGGAAGTATCTTTCGTTATTCATGGTGGGCTCAGGACCATACCTGATAGTTACGGGGAGAGCCAACCACACCTCTAGCCCAAGGATGGGTGCTGTCTGTACCTCAAAGACCAACCATCTGATTAGAGAGTCAGGGCTTTGAGCACTTCCTATCAGCCCACATGAGCTCAGCTCCCAGACCTCTGGAAGGGAAAGAGAGCTGCAGATTGAGTTCAACCACTCCATCATTGATTTTGTCACTCATGCCTACATAATGAAACCCCATACAACCTCAGGACACGTGAAGCTCCCAAGAGTTCCCTTACTGAAAAAGTACATCTCTGTGACCAGGAGAGTGATGTGTTCTGATTTTCATGAGGAAAGAACAAGGAAATTTGCATCAGAGATCCTCTCAGACCTCACCATATGCATCTCCTCTTTTGTCTTCTATTTGTTTCATTTTACTATACTAAAACTATCATCACAAGCAGAGCACTTTCAGTGAGTTCTGTGAGTTATTCCAGCAAATTATAAAACCAAAGGGGGTGGTGGGGACTCCCAACTTGGTCACCAGTTGGTCAGAAGCACAGGTGGCCTGGGTTGTTGAACTTGCGACTGAGACTTGAAAAGCAATTTCACAGAGGGTGGCCTTTTACCTTTGCAGTCTGGCCAAACTCCAGGTAGTAGGAGTCAGATTGGACTGAGCTACTGAAGAATTCTCAATTGACGATGAACATAGTTTGTGTTTGAAGTTGCTAGAAGTTAAATGGACTAAACAGCTACTCTAAGTCCTTCTCATTCATTCTTCCACAAGGGGACACACAAATTTTCTAAATTGGCCTGAATGTCCATGTATTTACAGATGGCTCAAAACTTCAGACTCCCAGCACAGACTCTGGCCTGGCATTTAGACCCCTATGACTGGCTGCCAACTTGACAGCTTCTCTTAAATGCCTTAAAATACCTCAACATATCCAAGATTGAAATCATGCATCCACACTCCTCCCCCCCTCACCTGACCCACACTGAAATGTTTTAATTCAGCTTTTGCCATGTCATTAAATGGCAATTCCACTGTCATGTTGCTTATAACAGATATACAGGACTCATCCTCGACATCACTGCAGTGTTGATTTTACCCTCTCAGCTGGGCCACCTCCTTCTATAGTCACCATAATCATGCCAATACCAAGCCACTATCCTTTTTTAGTCAGATTTCCAAAGCATCCTAACTGATGGAGCCAGTAGGACAGAGATAGCACACTAGCAATCCTTTCAATCCCTTAGCTAAGTACTTTTGGTGGCATCCTATGTTTTTGGTTTTGTTTTGTTTTTTAACTGGTTTTAACAAGATCTTGAAAACCCTGTGAGTTCTTCTGCTGCTTCCCCCATCATGTTCTCTTTTTCCAGTCCTTCTGGTTTCCTCTGTTCAATCATGGTCGAAGACCTTTATTTTGCACATGTTCTCTCTGCTTCCAAAGCTCTTTCCTCTGATCTTTACCTAGTTATTGCTTACTCACAGCTCAGTGTCTCCTCCCCAGAGACATATTCCCTGCCCCCCTGACCAAATCAAATTGCTCAGTTATGGGCACTTTTAACAACATTGGTCTCTTCTTCACATCAGTATCACAGGTACAATTTTACATATACATCTGTGTTCATTAAAGTCTGTCTCTTCCATATCCAGAGGCATGCATGGTACCTGATTTTACTCAGGGTTAGATCAAAGTGCCTTTTGGGTCCAGAACACAGGGCTATTGATTCAACAAATGAAAGAAGGAAGAAATACAACAGGAAAAAAACAGCCTACAAGAAAGATATATAATGGGAAGGAAGGAAGGGAGGGAGGGAGCAGAAGAAGGAAAGAAGTGAACAGAAAGAGGCGAAATGTAATTCTTGACTGCACTTGCATGAGAATTCTAATTTTACAGATAGCTCACAAGCCTTTCCCAATTGCGAACTAAAGCTCTATTTATACCATCAAAATGGATAAAATCAGGCCCTCCTTTTCTTCATTCTTTCCTTCCTTTTTCCCTCCCTTTCTTCCTTCCTTTGGATTGTATGAAGAATAAGTAAAGATCCAAAACTTCAAGAAACATACTTTTAAAAAGGAACCTAAATTTCATCAGCCACAAAGTTCATTATTTTGAGCTTAAATACCATAAGAGATTAGGAGGAATGGTTATAAAATCTGAATATTTTATCAAAAACATAAATCCCCTTTATTTTTCCAGGTGAAGAATACCTTGGACTAAAGAGATAATAAGATCAAGCATCTAACTGTATTTGTAGGAAAGCTAAGAAAAGGTCATCTTTCCCTGCCACTTACGCAGGAAGCACCCCATCATAGGTCAACCAGAATCAAAACTTAAAAGAGATAATGGTCAAGCATACACAGGCAAGAATTTCTCTGGCTTCTTAAAGGAGCTTCAAGAACACCCTATGGAGAATGGCGAGGAGGGGACCGTCTCAGGAAATACATGCAAAACACATGTGACTGCAGAGGACATACCTGGTCACCAAAGACACCTCTGCTCTCCACCTTTGGAGCAGACTGCGGTTCCTGAGTGAGGAGCTCATTTTTTTCTTTGTTTGCAAGTAAACCGCCCCCCGCCCCCCCCCACACACACATGAAAGTGACAGTGTCACCAGTTCTAGGTAATGCTCTCCAGTTGGTGCTGAGGTTCCCTCTCATGTGATCGGTTAAACAAGGTGATTTCATTAAGGGTGCAGCCTGTTAATGCTTTCACACACCTTTTCAATTAATAGTGTCTTCAGGCAGAACCATTTTGACATGGCTGGTGTGCAATAAAGCATTGTTAACATCCTGTAGAACGATTCCTACAAATTTTATTTACTAAATAAAATGTCTTCACCAGAAGATACTCCACCTTTGGCTATTATATATTATTGTCCTTAATGCGCTAATCAAAGCCTAATCTCTACCTCTAGACCTGCCGTCTCCTGCCCTGTTCCTTTTTTCCCATTTACAGAAGATTCAATAAGAAGAATTAAAGCTAATTAGCCATAGTTAATCTGAACCAGAAAAAAAAAAAAAAAAGAAAAGAAAAGAAAAAATACACTCCTAAGAAATAATACTTTAGCTCTACAGGTAAAAGATTCTTAAAAACAGAAGAGGTAAAAGACGTTAATAAGGATGAAATCACATTGAACTACCAAACCAAATTCCCATAATCTTTTTTTTTTTGTCTGAAAAACTGATATATGCCTTTACTTTTATTTTTTACCCCATTAATAATTATTGATTACATATATGCAGGAAGAGAATCAGCAATCACTTGATGATTACTTCTGTAATAATTTGTTTTAATAAGATCCCTTCCAGTTCTAGAATTATGACTCCACCACTGCAGGCAACACTCCACTTGGGCAGAAACGGTTAGGCTACCGTCCGCATAATGCTAGCCGTGGTTGTTCTCAGAACATCCAACTTCACAGGTAATACCATGGGAGGGTGGAGATTCCATAGCCTAAATAAAGCAGGTATTTTCCACAGAGTGTTCTATTTGGATGGAATCCCTGTCGTTGGAAAAAGAGACACTGACAGACATGGGTCATATGTCACAAAAAAAAAACGTTCTTAAAACATACCCAGCAGGAATTACCATAAACAGCAGAATAACCACTTACGCGGGGGGGAGTGGGGGAAAGCTAACTGTTCCTACATATAAAATAATGTTTTATTTTCCTTAATAGGTATTCTGCTGACAAGTTTTAAAGTGCAAAATTAGATCACCCTCCTGGAGCCTTGGGAAGTAATTAGATTATTGCATTATCAGTATTAGTGATAGTAATAATAGCATTTTAATATCAGTGCTTTTTAGCAAGAAAATAACAAGCAGACTAAAAAATGACACTACTAAAATACAATGACTTCTAGCAACCTGGCTAGAAAATAGAGATCCCATTGTCACAGAATTCAGTCTGGTTTCATTCTTCAGGAACATGGCTGGAAAAGAGGAAGCAGCTGCTTTGCACATGACAGTACCCAGAAAACATAATCCACCTAAAAAGAAAGTAACTTCTATGGCATACAACATCTCTGGTTGTATTTATCATCTGAATTCTGACTCTCAGGGTGGATTGAGACATTAGAGCAATAATTCTGGTTTCTATAAATAGTAAAATATTATTTTGAACAGTCTGTTTATTTATCTAAATTCTGAATAGTTTTTCAGAATCACGAGCCAGAGTACAAATGTGGGAATTATATTATCAGCATAGTATTGAGTTAGCTGATGTATAAGCCCCCGACTGCCATCACTACCACCAAACTCCTCACCCACGCATAACAACCCTACCTTGTGTAACTATTTAGTATGAATAGAGAGCTAGCAGTTCTCCCAAAATAATAATGAGGACTGGGGACCTCAGGCTATATCATAGAAGCAGAGGGAGAAGTTTTGAGGAAGTAAAAGTTTTCACCCCTTTGAGGACTAATTTCACCTATTGTTCTGGAATGAAACTTCATTATGTATTAGCTAGCCTTAACTCCAGAGGAAAAAGCCATTTATCTATACGGTGCATAGTTTCAGCCGACCCATTTGCATATCTATATGTTATATGTAAGGATGAAAAATAAAGGTCTCAACCATACTTACTGTTTAAATGACTTTTGAGTAGCCATGCTTAATACGTGTGATAAAATAAATGGCACATTTCTTGCATGAGATAAAATGAAAACGAGAAAAATAAAGGTGTTTATAGTTTTAAAACAGTTTCAAATCATACTGAACAGGAATGACTTACTAAATTAGAAAGAACTGGTGATGCAACTTCAGAAGTAGAGGGTGGCAAAACAGGAGAGGCAAGAACTTAAATAGAAAGGGTTTGATTTCATTGATATGAATGAAAGCATGAAAAGGCTTGGAACAAATAGGCATGAGAAAAAAATCTTAAGTAGTTCCATTCAATTCAAAATGACATGATTTAATTGAGCAGATATTCTTTACAAAATAGTGTATTATGTTCTTTGAGTAATACAAAATGTATATATAAATGCATAGTAAGTGAAAGAGACAGATACACTGGCATTGCCCATGAGCCAGCTGTACCAGAATCACGAAGAGTGCGTGTTAACCATGCACATTCCAGTAACCAGCAAGGAAACACCAAAGTTCACTTCCACAGGGAGAAAATCAGAACATTTTCTTACCTCAGTGCAAATTAATGCAGATCCCAGTGTTTCCTCTGGATTTTTCTGGACACAAAATCATTAAACCAAATCATTGTTTAAGCAAAATTATCATGAGATTTTTTTTTCCATGATTTTTTTTGCCTTTAGTTCACTTGAAAAATAGCATGAATGTGCAAGGAAACAATTTATTCAATTTTCTGTTTGACCATGAACTTTTGCCTCCATATTCTGAGTATAATGTGGAGTCTCATCTTTCATAAATTGTTTAAAAACCTAAAGATGCAAAGGCATTTTCTTGATTTCTATAAGCAGTTATTTTACCTTAGTAAAAGAGGAAGGGATGCCAAGCGTTACAAATGTTTTTCTTTACTTAATTATGGTGCATACAGAGAGAGAGAATAAAAGAAGGAGATAAAGACGGGAGAGAGAGAGAGAGAGAGAGAGAGAGAGAGAGAGAAATTAACCAGCCTTTGGTGTAATTAAATTTAAAAACTGTAAATTCCACATCTGACATAGCAAACTTGTGGTGGATGGACCAAGGATAACAGCACATATTTCTGAACAAAAGAAGAGAACAGTCTTACAATAAAAATGAATAATAGGGCACCACTATTATGTTGCCGTACAACTTCAGAAGAAAAAGTTGGTGAAAGCAGGAGAGGAAATAAGAAGTTCAACTAGAATGCAGCAGGTACAAGACATTCATACTCTAAACTTGGTTTATCAGCTTATCTTAAATCAAGAAACTGAGCCTGAGAATTAAGCAGCACTCAAGTCAAAAGAGAAATCGTTATGATTACAGCCATCCCCACATCCCTGGGGCAGATATCCCAATAATGAAAGAATCATCTTCATACCAGAGAAGCTGTGGTACATTGGCAATCCTTTTCTCTTTGACCATTTACCATCAGAAAATAAGCATCTCCATTAAAATCTGCAGACCTGGAGGTTTTACTGTTTGGGAGTGTACCTCCCAAAGAAGCTCTGAATAACTAGCAAAGACTGGCAGAAACACCATTCTCAAAGTTCCAGGAAACAGTTAAAGGATTACAATAAGAAGGTGAGAGCCAAATCAAGGAAAAGACTACTTAAAAGCAGTAGGAGTTCACAGAGCTTTGGTTGGTCCCTCCCCCAACTCTCGCTGGCTAGGCACAGAATGGACCCACCTTCCCTGTACAGACCCCTGGTCCAGGTTTCAGAGGGAGCAGAGTAATACTCATGCACATACTGGGAGTATTTATGTTTGGCCCAATCTGTCTAGCAGTGGTGTGAGGGACTCACCGTCCCAGAACTTGCCCTGCATATAGAAGTCAATGCAGTATTTCTCCTAAAGAACACTGTGGGTGAGCAGACCTGCTGCCTAGGGCAAGTTATGGCTAGCTGTAGGACATACAGTGCAGTGCCTTGGACTGTGCAAGGGAAGAGTGGCCATTTGGAACTGCATAAATGGGGAAATTTCTAGGGCCACACATGCCTGCCCAAGATAGGGCACATTCACAGAAAAGACCAAGGAAATACCTACACTTTTGTCTGGAGCTGTTCTCTAAACTCATTGCATAGGTATGCCCTAAAGGAAGGTACTTACATAGCTCAATCTGCAAAGACTGGGAAAGTTATTTTCTTTTTTTTTCCCTCTTCAAGTAGAGCTTTATTATAACACCAGCTGCATACAAGCTTCAGGAACAGATGCTTCAGAGTCTGAATTCCAGCAATAATTTATTAAAGTATCAAAATTTCCTTGTTTTAACAAAAGGTTACAGACATACAAAGAAACAGAAAGCAACAGCCCAGGTAAAGGGCAAGATTAAAGCATTAGATACCACGAATGAGGTTGGCTAGACCTGGGACATTCCAGGCAGAGACTTCAAAAAAACAGTCATACACATGCTGACAGAACTGAAGGAAAACATGGTCAGCTGACTAAAGAAAACCAGAAAAATGGTAGATGAACACAAAGAGTTTATCGATAGAGAAATGAACATTACGAAAAGGCACTAAACAGAGCTGAAGGCCATAGACACAGAAATTTAAAATTCTCTAGAGAGATGCAACAGCAGATTGAAGCTGGTGGAAGACAGAATCACTGATGTTGACAATGAGACCACTGAAATCATCCAGTCTGAAGAGCAGAACGAGAGTAGAATGAAGAAAAGTGAACAGAGCCTGAAGAACCTAATCACTGTGGGAATCCCAGAAGGAGAAAGAAAGGAAGGAGCAAAGAGAATAGTCAAAGAAACATGTACTGACACCTTCCCAAACTTAATGGAAGGTGTGAATATACATGCCCAAGATGTCCCATGAATTCCAAACACAATAAACACAAAGAAATCCATGCCACAACATATTATAAACAAACTGTTGAATGCCAAAGATAAAAATTCTGAAAGTTGCAAGAGAGGAGTATGTCATAGATAAGAGGACCTCAATAAATTCTCATTGGGCACCATGAAGGCAAGAGACATGGGGATACTAAAAGGTGCTATGTACTTTGAAAAAAAAAAAGAGGATGAATTAGGAACTGGTTCATTAGGAAATATTAATTTTTGAACTTTGTTCTAAAAATACTATGGCTATAAGATTTCCAACATATAATTATCAGCAGGACCTTTTTATTTTAATAATACCGTACATAAGTTAAAACTCATTTTCTTAGCTGTTACACTAAAATACTTCCCAAATAACTTTCATATCATTTGTCTCCAACCCATCTTTTCTTCCACTGCCCTAGTTAAATTACTCTCATCTCTTATCTAAACCATGCAACAGTGTCCATAGAAGTGTTTCTGCCTCCAGTTTCTTAAGCCACTCTCCATTTTATATTCACAATGGTCTTTCTTAGGCCATTAGGATATTATACACACATATATAGACCCACCTTTAAAAAAAATACAACTCTTAATAACAGAGAAAAATAAGTTCAGACAAATAAGTCAAGGCTTGACTTGGCCTTAGAAAGAGATACTTTAAATGAATAATCTGTTATTTCTTCTTCTCTACAAAAAAGAACATTAATCTTGCTTCGTTGCTTCATTGAAGACATTTTTATTAGTTATAGTCCTGGCAAGAATCAGATGCTACACTCAAAGAGAGTGATTGACGAGCTATTAATGAAGGGACTGCTTACCACAGAGATGGTGGGGTGGGGTTAAGAAAAACAATGAGACCATGAAAGATTCTGGAACTAGTGATAGCTGGAAACAATGCTCCACCTGGGTCTGAAGGTATGAGAAGTCAGGACCTGGTCAGACCTAGAGCCAAAGAGGCCCTGACAGGAGCCATGGCTTAGGTGTAGGGACACAGTGAATGACAAATGTAGCCCCTAAGATAAGAAGCCGGGGAAATAACCCTCCCGACCTTTCCTCCACAAACCCATCTTTCTCCTCAGCAGCCCATTGGCCTCTTTCAATTAAAAGCTAGAAGACCAGGGAGCCCCTGGGTCACCCACATGGGTCAATCTCCAAGCTGCAGAAAAAAAAGCGAGAAGGGTAGAGAGTAAGCATGAAAACATCAACAGTATGCAATTTAGGGTTATTTTCAATACTAAAATTAATTCAAACGAAGTCCCATCTGAATGTACAATATACGCATGGCGTCTGACGCTCAGCAAGAGGAAGGCTTCCTGGGTTTCCTTCTCCCACTGCTTTATTGCTATCTTGCCCCCACATCTCAAGGATTTTGCCAGGTGGAGATATGTATAAATCGTGATTGCCAACAAATGAATCCTGATGCAAAACAAGACCAGGCTGGGTTACTCATGTTCCAGAAATTTCAGGATTTTTACCCCTCACGACTCTTCAAATTACTTTCCATCATAATTTATTTACAACGTTCAATGTAAACTACTTGCTGAAGCATGAATATAACATCCCCAGCACACAAACATAATACATACACATATACACACATGCATGTACATATATAAGTATGCACATACCTGTGGATAGGAATAGTTGAATGAATGGATATTGGAATGTTATGCATTACAGATGAAATTACTCCTTTGAAGCTCTCATAACCCTGGAGAGTTTGTATCATCCCCATTTAGCACAGAATAATCCTGAAGCTTGAAGAAATAAATGAATGGCAAAAATTCACGTTTTAAGAAAAGGTAGACACGAGGGTTGAAGCCAGGAGTCTAAGGCTAAGTTACAGAATTAATCACAAAGTTTTACAATTATTGAATCACACAGAGTAATGTACTACTATGCGTTTTGTTTTTGGAAAACAAATAAAACAAAAATACTGCTGAACTTAAGATAACCTTAAAGAACAGTCTGTTTTTGAGGCTCTGTTGCTACCAAAAGATTGAAGTGATTATTTAAGCATCACTTTACATCTGTATAATTTTATGGTCTGAGCGCTCTGCAGTAGGCTTGGGGGAATAAACTAAACCACTTCCTGGAGGACAATGTGGAAACAGACATAAATTCCTTAAGAAATATAAAGAGAAAGGTTCTCTCCACAGAGTGTTTTCACCCACTGTGCAATCCTGTATTTCTACCAACCGAGAGAAATTTTAACAATCAGCTGGGGGCAAAAAAGAAATGTCCAGAGAAGAAAGCTACAAGTTACAGGATCTGTTATTCTTCTTTCAGGGCTTAAAAGCAAAATCTATCTTAATATGATGACGCATTTTAAAAATTCCAAATCATAAATGTCTGCTTTTATAATGCACATGTTTATGCACTATTGAAAGATTCCTGCTCACACTGTTAAGCCCCCATCGACTATAATCCTGGAATATATTGGCAAGTGTGAACTCACAGGTCTGTCTGAAAGAACCATGTCCCTGATATGTATGTATCCAGCTGGTTTTGACTTTTATTTATTTATTTTTGTTTTTACTTTTCCAGGTATCAGACGTGACAGAAACAGTAAGAGAAAACGCTTTGCCCAAAAGATTTTACTGAAGTAAGTTCACATTATAAATATGAGATAAAAATACAAGTAAACAATATCAATTCTCTTTAGAAGTTTCTGCAAACATATGTATTGTAGAGGGTGCTGCATCCCCAAATTCCCAAAGAAGGGAGATGAGAATTGTAGCAAAGTTATTTTTTTTTTTTATGGCAACTCTCATATTTACATTTTGGGAAAACTGAATACAGCACGTATTACACAATTCTTAATTGATTCTCAGTCTTGATTGCAATGACTCACCTAATGCACACCATATGTGTGATATCCCATTCATCTAATCAATATTTTAAATGGTGTTATGCTATAAACTGGGGGAAATATCCAAATGCCTATGGGGCATGTCAGGTAACACTGAAGCAGATCAGGAGTTGGGGAGAATGAAGGGAGGGTGGGGGGTGCTGAGAACCCACAGGGCTGCTGGGGAAGCTTCCCGGGCTCCAGCTGATGGCTGTCAGCTGAGAATGTGGTGTCACACTGCATACATCTCATTTACATTTTTTTTTTAAACAGAAGGAGAAAATGTATATATTTTTTTGGGAATTCCCCCTACTTTTAAGCGCTGACAACTGTATAAGCTAGGGTCCTCCAGGAAAACAGAACCAACAGGGGATGTATTATGACATTTATTATAGGAATTGGTTTATGTGACTGTGGGGTGGAGACAGCCCAAATTCCATAGGGCAGGCCACAAGTTGGAACTCTGATGAACGTTTTTCATGAATTCCCCCGGGAAAAGCTGGCTGGTGAAAGCAGAGATCGCAGTTCACCCTTCAGGCTGCCGGAATCAGTTCTCCCTTTAAAGCCTCCCACTGATCAGATGAGACTTCTCTCCTTGTTGAAGGCATCTACGATGTTGACTGAAAACCTAGTCAATCATGATGCAATCAACTCACTGATGATTTTTATCCACAAAATAGCTTCACGGTAATCGGGCCAGTGCTTGCTTGACCAAACAATGGGACACCATAACCCAGACAGTTTGACACGTGAACTTAACCATCACAGCCGCTGAGGCAAACATGTTTGAAACCAGTGTGCTTGCAGACATGCCACACGTTTGCAGGTGGGCTACTGCCCACAGGCCCCCAGCTGTGCCCTCAGTCACAGATGAAGACATCCTTCTTGTTTATGCAACTGTCTTCTCCAGCACCAGGTGTTCTGATAGAATTTTGTTTCCTTGTTTTTTTGTTTGCATGGGCAGGCACCAGAAATCGAACTCGGGTCTCCGGCATGGCAGGCGAGAACTGTGCCACTGAGCCCCTGGGGCCGGCCCCTACTCGGTTTTTTAAGGTAACTTTTAATGTTAGGGTTACTGTCCAGCAAAAACTCCTACAATCTCTTTTTTACCTATAACTTTTTACATTTTACTTTTAATTGACAAATTATTTAAATCACCTCATTTTTTTAAACATATACTTACAGCCTAGACAATGCAAGATTTTTTATTGCTGTTGTTATCTTTGGATTCAAGTAAACCTGGTTATCTTTGCTTCTCAGACTCTATTTTATTTATACGCTATCTACCTTGGTTTGTGAAATTAGTCCTTGTATGGCATGGGCATTTATTTTCCTAAACGTGTGTAAAAGGGAGAAGGAGAAGTAGGAAGAGGAGGAAGAGAAAGACAAGGAGAAAATTGGTGAGGGGAAGGGTTATCAATAGTGACAATAAGAGAAAGCAAGCAAATAAGTTTAATACAGAAATAAAATGTTTCAATGATAACCAAACTGACATTCTATGTTATAGTGTCTTATCATAAATAGCTGCAGGGAAATCCCTTGGAAATACTGAGGCATAGCAGTCTAAAAGGAAGACTAATAAAGACGATATCTACACTTTATTATTGTATGTGTGTATTTCATAAGCAGCAATTTTCAGTGGGTTCCATTTCTCTCACTGTTGTGATTGAGTTACAGTTTACCTAATAAAAATATTAACTTATATCAGATGTCTTATATGTCAGTTTGATTTATTTTTTTACATTCTTACATCTGAAACCAATGTACCCTTTGGGAATTAGTGCTATTCTCCTCCATACTTGTGATACATTAATCTATAATACAATTTCTACTTGAAACATCAAATGCCATAGTTTTGGGTGTATTCCTGTGCTTTGAATAACTGGGAAAGACAAATGAATGTAGGGAAAGAAGGGCATATATTTCAAAGAATATATTTATCTCTCTCATAATTTAGCACACCATAAGAAGAAATAACCTATAAACACTAGGTAAATTTTAAGGGAGAAAAAGTAGAATTCTGATAGTGAAATAGAGTTATGTCAACAGAAAAAGAGGCTTTGTACAATGTGCATTTCTTCATCTATAAGGAATTCCTTCATCTATAAGGAAACCTGATTCCAGTTTCAATCAGGTCATTAAGTGGTATATTGCTATAAATACTGTAATGTCACAATGAGTCGCCCACCTGCTCTCCAACCACGAGAAAACAAAATGAAAGATATGAGGTACTTAGACCGAAAAAAGTGTAAATAGTTCCTTAAAGAAGAACCAACTAAAAGCCAAATCTTTCCTCACATCTACAATATGTATGAGTGGCATAAGGAAATAATTTAAACAATTTTATTAGGTAACATTTTTCAAACTTCTTGCCTATCTATTTTCATGTCTTCAAAAAAGTAAAGCAAAGTAGTAAGGCAGTATCTACAAAAGGATGATCGGTGCACTGTCGGCGTGATCTCTGTTTTTACAGGGTAAAGGAGCTGCAGGATATAGCCACTTTTAATAAACTTCAGACTTTGTACAGTTCTGTGTTTATAAATCCAGTTCTTGATACAGGATATGTTTGATAATTCAGGAAATTTTTGTGATAAAGTTTTAAGAACTGCAGTACTACTCCATGAAGAATTTCATTAAAGATAAATGAAAAAACAGTTGGCATCCAAGATGAACATACATAATGCTGAGTAAATACATACAAATTCTAAGAACATTAAAAGGCAGCACTGCTTTCAATATTAAGGGAAATTATATTTTTATGTAAAATGCGCTCTTCTTAGAGGTTAGAAGGTGACATAATTCTTTTATCAAATGTTGAGATTGGAAAGAAAATGTCATTTTCTGTACTTAGCCCCAAGCAGTTTGTTGGAAATCATAAAAAAATGATCCAACAGAAAAATTACTATGCATGTCATAATGCCAAATATTAAATGAACTAAAATGCAATGTATACAGTAGAAGCTAGTACTTGAATCTAGCTGTATCCAGTTTAGTTAATAATCCCAGACCTCTGAAAAGAATGTTCTCCTCACAGGAGTGCTCACAAACCCTCCCACTTTCCACACCATACCGCATACAAATGTATTTCCTCTCTTTTTAGCAAATCACTTGATCTGCTTTAGGTGGTTTCAATACTTTTCTGGAAAGCCACTTAACATAGCTAATTTTTGTTCACAAATTAGCCTATCGGGATTATAGGAGGGGAGAGTTTATCAAATTATGCAATAACAGGATTAATAAAGACTAGTCGCCTTTCTACTAAACTTTGTACTTTAATGGTTTCACAAGATCAGCAGCACCTTTACTGTTAGTGATTTTCACTTCTAAACCACAAACATTTCAAAATTAGTCATTTGTTATTTATAATAACTGATCACAGACATTTCTTTCTAAAAGGAAATCAAAATCTCGTTTAGTACAAAAAAGACATTTCCACATGAACAAGTCAAACAATTTCACCGAGGAGAAAAAAATAAAGGAAGAAAATCAAATACAAGCCACTTTAATGTTAAGTCATTAAAAAAAAAAAAAAGGAAAGAAAAACCTTCAGAGTGAATTGGACTACGTGCACACACATTAAGCAGGAATATTATATATATATGCATAAACTGTTTTAGAAAACCTAAAAATGCTGGAGTCAGACCCAAACTCTTCTGCTAACTACTTGGGAAACCCTTTGAAGCCTGGTCAAATGGAAAGACAGGCAAGTTTGAAACTTTCCCTAAGCTCTCCAATTCTGTCAAACAGCAACCAGTTTTCATTCAGAGACTGGCCAAGAGGCCACGCTGGCTTACTCCAATCAGTTTAGACAACAGCAGGACAGCATTATAATAGCAAACTTCAGACACGCTGTTGCATTAAATGACATTAAAAAAAAAAAGTAAAAAAAATTAAATACCCAATTTGAGTTAATACACAAAACTATAAGCCTATTTGGATGAAGAATAACGCATTTCTGCCTAGGGAGGTGAGAGGGAATTTTGCTCCTCACCAAGTCATATTCAAAGAAAAAGACGTAAACTAATTGAAAAGGGTTGCATGACTTGGGCACTAAACCAATTCAATATTGCTTTAAAATATTTTAAAAAACACTGTTAGTTTAGATTTAAAAATAAAAATTAAAGGAATGCTGAACATTTAAATAGGTAAAATTCTGTAAAGTGCCTAATAGTAAAGAAGTCATTTTTCTAATTATTTTGAGTTCAGATACATCCTAATATGTATTCATGGTAGACAACTAGTACAAAATATGATTTATACTTTATCCCACATAACAGCAAATATCCAAAGTCTTCCTTTTGACTATAAAATCTTAATCACTGCAATCTGAAGTACCTAATACATTTTATTTACTTCAACAATATAAATTTTATTTCAGTAATGTAGTTCTTATAGAAATATGAAAAAAAGTTACTGAATTTAATTCTAGCTCACCATCAAAAAAAGCCTAACACCCAAAAATAACCCCCATCTCAACCTCAACCTTCACGCCCACCCATGCACAAAATTAATGCGCTATTTTTAAAGATTGAGAAGATGATTTTGCAGACCAAAATGACTAAATCTCTTTTGATAAGTAATCTGCATTGGTATTAAATTCTACCTTCACTTGATGAATGAGAACCAAAAGAGTGTTCTGAGCCTACATTTAAAAACTATGTGCTTTAGTAATATTACTTGTATTTTTAATGACTTCTCAAGTCTCGTGTAAACAAGTAGTATTTCTGGATTTCCATGCTTTCTGAGTTATGGTTAAGATACACCTTCTAGCAAAATTTGGTGTTCAGAATTTTCAGGGATCATAGCTTTCAACTGAGATGATAATTACAAACTAAAAATAAGTCTGTAATAGAATCATGACTCATCGCACTGAAAAGGTGATATCTAGAACTGTTTGAACTCATCAAATGGCATGTAAAAAAAAGGGAAAAAGATTTCTTATTTTATTGAAGAGCTCTGTATTACAGATTCACTGGAGGAAAAGCAAAAAAAAAAAAAATTAATTCTTAATTATCTAAATTTGAGATGCACTAGACCTGTTTACAAACCTCAAGTCACATGAATTTAATTCACCTTCATGATGAAACAGAAATTATACAATACACATTTAAATAACTCTTTTTAATAAGGAATTTGCACCACAGGGAATCAGGTACATTCTGTACAGTGTAGTGGGTCAGGACAAGGCTTTGGAGCAAAGTAATCTGGCTTTGAATTCCAATTTTATTTACTACTTGTTTAATTCACAGGCAAGTCACTGAAACTCTCTCAGCATCAGTTTCCTCAGCTGCCATAGGGGGATAATGATACCTCATAGAATGATCTGAGGGTCAATCAGATCATAGTTAATTAACATAATAAGTATTAATAATACTCTTGTAAACTCATGGAATACATAAACAGCAATTTTTAACATTTTTATTTAAATACATTGTTCTTGGTTAAAGAAAAAAATGAAAATTACGTTGCTTGAAATATTAATACTATTTTCCTGACAACTAAAAAAAGTGAGTATGAGAACACAGGCTACGGCGTGACTGATAATTCAAGCAGGGTTGAATGTGAGGGACTGATACTGGTCAGAAACCTACTCTGCTGTAGTGGACGGATCCCTGGGGTAAAGGTCAAGAAGAGATCTTGGACTCTAGTTCTGTCTTTACACTGAATGTGCAATATCATGTTGAATAAGCACTTAGCAATCTTTGAGTCCAGTCTTTCCCAACTAAATAATTTGGGTGCTGGCTTTCATAATTGCTACAGTAGATCTCTTCTAGATCTAAAATTGGATAGTTTTCCAAGACAGCAATTATTATTATTTCTATTTATTGAGCATTTACTATAAAGCAAAAGCAGGCTCTTGATGTTTGCTGGCTCATTTAAATCGATTAATTCCAATTATTTTATTGAACATTTACTATGTGCCAGTCTCTTATTTTCACAATGTTGGGTTTCAGCAGTGAACAAAACAATGGAATGCTTCCCTTCATAATTCCTTCATTCTATTAGCCAAGAAAGACAGAAAAGCTAAAAAATAAATGTGTCATGTTATGTGGCAATCAGTAATATGTAGAATATGTAGAAATATGTAGAAAAAGTAATATATAGAAAAAAGTATTTCAGAAGGGTCAAGGATGAATCAAATATTTTTTCCTGAGCAATGAAATGATGGAGCTGTCATCAACTTAGATAAGAAAAAGCGCAGGAGAAGAGGATTTGGGACTGGAGAAAGGTTAAGTTTTAGATTTTGAACACATCAACGTTTAGAGATAACTTTTAGATGTTTACATAAAAACGCCCAGTAAATAGCTGGATCTATGATTTGGAAGTTCATGGAGAAGTCAGGGCTGAAGATATAAATTTAGGTGCCATTTATGTATCCATTGTATTTAAGCCTTGACTGGTTGTCGAAACAAGAGAGGAGAGGTTGAAGTATCGAAGGCTGGGAAAACAAGGAGGAACGCACAAAGACGGCTTAGAAAGAATAGTAAGGAGGTGAAAACCAACTGGAGACGGCATCTGGAGTCTAAAGGACAGGGGTCAAAGGAAGAAGAGAATGATAAACGAAATTAAGTGAATTCTCACAGATTAATAAAATGTTGACTAAGAATTTACCTTTACATTTTACAACACCAAGTCATCCCTGACCCTGACGAAGCATCTTTGGTGGGGAGATGGGGGTAAAGTCTGACTGAAAGGGTTTCTAGAAAGAATGGAAAAAGAGAAATTACCAGCAACAAAAAGATAGCCACCACATGAGCTCAGCTGAGGAGAGAGAGAGAGGAAATGGAACACGGCAGTAGGGCAAATATGGCTAAAAACAAAAAGAAAAAGACGTTGAGGGTAAGAAATAATTGTGGGCCTCGCAATTCTTTGATGTTGGCATTTTTTTTTTCCATTTTAGAAATTCTAAGTAATTTTCAAAGTTGATTGGTCGTGGTACTCTATTTCCACAACTTCTATTATTTAAATTGAAGTGCCAAGCCTTAGATCAATTATTTAGGTTCTTAGCATTTTAGTATTTGTGGACAGAGATTTTATAGCGATGGAGTGTCTTAGAAATGATAGATGCTTCAGTGTCACCTCCTCAAAGAAGAGGATAAACCTCCTCAATATATGCATATCAAGTGGCAGTCTTCTTTAATAAAATGCAACAAAATGTGACAAATAATAACAAAATTATTTTTGCTAAATTACATTTTTATTTTCTCTTTTCCAACTTTGAGGTCTGATTTTAGGGACCTTTTTTTCTGACTTGTTCACTATTTTGAACGCCGCACACAGTAAAGTCCCCACATTAATAGATGTTCAATAAATATTTCTGAATGAATAAATGACCATTTCATTCATTCCATAGTTTCACATTCATACCAATACAAAGAAAAAAGATATACATCTACAGCTATTTTCTTGGATACTCTTCCCTATTACCAGGAGCAAGACTATAAATATTATTTTTATTTTAAATTTGCTCCCCCTTACCATTCAAGTACTATCTCCACTAATTGTGACTATGACATTACACTGAATTATGTAGGCATTGATATTTTTATACAAATTAATTATATTTTTAATTCCACTTCCTACAAAGAAAATAAATTCAGGCAAGGTAAAATGTGTGAAAATCTCAATACAGAGTATGTTAAATTTGGAAATCTGGATGTACAAATTAGTTTATGTGTTTCCCCACAGTTTGGGTTATGATAACACTTTAAATTTAATGTTTGCATTACAGATATAGCCACTAAAATATTATACACAGATATTCATCATGAAGCAGCTGCTTGAAGAAACAGATAATCAGCTACAAATAATTGATTTTCTGTTCAGAATAGTTCACATCCTCTAGCTAAAGTATTTGCAACCTTAGAGAGCCTTCCATCATGACAGGGAAGCTAAGAAGTGGTTTGAGTGTTACTGTCAGGCTGGAGAAAAGTGGGCACCAGCTGGCCATATTAGCCACTTTTTTTTTTTTTTTGAGTTATGTTGACAATAATCTGCTAATAAATTAGAACTCAGTCTCTCTAATTTGGCAGAACTACAAGCTCTTTTGTCAATTAAATTAAAGGAGAAAAGAGGTTAAAAATGATATAAGGTAGAGAAGGGGACAAAAGAAAGGCAAAATTTCTAAAGATATGAATACTCTTTATTTGGACTACTGCACCAATATCAGCACTGTTTATTGGGAGAAGACCTGCAAAAATAAAATTGTAATGAGGAAGAGAGCAACAAAGGAGAAAAAGAGAAAGGGGAAAAAAGAGACAATGAAAAGAAAAGAGGGAGAAACAAGTTGTTCAGATTATGACCATTTCTAGGTGCCATCAATCATTTCTTCCCCTAATTTCATTATAATAAGAGGTATCAATACTTTAAATTCATGATTACAGTATTCAGGAGTGTATATCACATTTTGAAAATTACTGTATACTATATTACAAGAGACGTCAGAAATTATGTCATATGTTCTCTACTTTGTTTAAAATAAGCTAGTCTGTAAATATCCATTATTTTAAAAATGCCTCTGGATCCCTGGTATGATTTTTTATTACAAACACACTAAAACACTCACTGTGGTTCCTAGTACAGAGCCTGATTTTCCCTTTGAGAATTGGATAACTGTATGGTGCAACAGAGCAGTTTTGTTCCAAGAGAATCCTAAAATAATCCATATGTCTACTTAACTTTCACATAATCTAGGTGAAACAAGCCTGGTTTTCAATAACTATTATACCCTAACTGTGTATTTGTTCTTTTTAATCAGTGTGTCATCAAACTAGATCATGAGGATTAGAATGAATGAAACAGCTTTTATCTATATGGTCTATTTTAAATAGACAGTTTGTGCAGGTTTATGGAAACCATTTTATTATCTGTATAGAAAAAAATACATAACTTCTGAAGAGTTCTAATAAAAGCTCCACCGCATCATAGAGTAAGAACATGATGCAAAAAAGACAAAAGGTCTACCTGGACAGACATATATCTCACTAGTAACACATAGTGTGGTTTTTTCTATGCCTGATATTCATAAACATAGCAGAGTAATCATACCCTTGCTGGTTTATGCAATTTATAGCACACATAAATATGAATGAAAAATTCTATTCTATGTTTCTTAGCTTATAAAGCCTTTAAGCATTGCAAGAGAGAAAGCTTTGGCACATTTACTATATTTTGGTTTTAAAAGACAATAGTAAGAATTCTTGATTACGTTACAGCCTAAATGGACTCTACATAGCTATCCTCTGTAATACTAGCATTAGCTATTGTTCAAAAGTCCACTGACTTAATTGCTCAAAGCAGAGAAACAAAATGTGTCCTTTCAGTGTTATTAATTGGTTTTGCTCTACAGTAATGTGACATTCCTAAGTCCCAATTCGTTATTTTCTGAGAGCCATAAATATTCATTTCTGTCTTTAAAAATGCACGTCATTGGGCGGGCCACAATGGCTCAGTGGGCAGAGTTCTCGCCTGCCATGCTGGAGACCTGAGTTCGAGTCCCAGTGCCTGCCCATGGGGGGAAAAATGCACATCTTTAACCAACTCCTATGTTTAGATTTATAACCTAAGGCAATGTTCACTTGTAAAGTTGTAGTTAAGCTTCCTACCTGTCTCAAAATTCCACCCATAAGACAACAGTTTCCTTGTTCAGAAGTAAAAGGTATCCATTAACTAATATATAAGCTTTCACAGAAATGTTATATTCAAAGCGCAGAGTTTTTGGTTATGAGATATTATGATTTCCTCAACTCTGAAACATATACAAATATGTGAAACCCAGCAGTGGGTATTTTCACTCCTGAAACTTGGTGTTAAACAACATTAAGGACGTATGCTGTATAGTATTTTCTAACAGGCTCAAAGAATTATAATTTAATCAACAAAATTCAATCTGCCATTATATTTCATTAGGAACTGCTCATTTTGAGAATTTTCTATGATTCTATTAAGGATTTATGGAGAAAATATAATTACTTTATTCTGGTGAAAATTAGTCACTGACAAACTTGTACTTTTACAGGGACGGTCCCTTTAAAATGGGTAATAATGCCTTCATTTGCAGTCATCTAGTCTTCAAATATCCAGGCACGTGCGTGGCATCTTTAGGGCAGGTAACAGAGTAATGAAGCAGCATAAGGACTATTTTTTTTTGGATAGCATTATTTAATTCAGTAATACTTTTTTCTGAACTGCAAATACAATTTCATTGTTCTCTGGAAAGTCACCATGAAGGATGAGTTGGCATACGCTGAATGGTAGCGCCTACTGGAAATGCGTGGTAAGGTGCCCTCCAGCTCCTGATCACAACAACGGCATTATCCATCCAATACACGGCCTTACTCTATGCGCATTTCTGTTCAGTGAAACCTTATTTAACACACACTTAGCTGATTCATTAAAAGTGAACTCACAACCAACAGCGCTATAACTCAGGCCTGGACGAAGCTTATCTAATTCGTGAATTTTCTCTCTAAGGCAGGCCACTGCCTTCTTGCACTTAGGAACACTTGGCAGCACTTGAGCATTACATTTGGGAACCAGTTTAAACAGCAAAATCAACAAAAGCCGCAAAACTGTGAAAAGCATGGCATTAAAATACCATGAAAAGGACATGTGAGGTGAAACAAGAGGTAAGAACAAGAAGACAGGACATCATCGTGTTTGACCTATCCTGGAGACATGCACAGCAGGCAGGCAACTCAAATTTTTTTTCCCACTCTGCACAGGTGTGTAAATTATCATGTAAGCACCGCATGTATTGATTTCAGGATTACATGCAAATTTTAGCAAGTAGGCAAATTTGCATCTATGGAATCAACAAATAATGAGGATCAATTGTAATATTAAAGATTTTATGTTTCTTAAGGGGGAATAAGAAAAGCTTGAAATATAGTATAATTTATAATACACCTTGAACATTCATAACTGAGAAAGCAAGATTTCTGAAACTAATTTATGTATTTATATAAGCATATATGTATATGTAATTATACACATATAATCATAAGTTTGTATACACATAGGCATTTCTCCATTCCGATGCCAGTATTCAGACTTTTCAACAAATACCATGAAACATGCAGCCTCTAATAATAAAAGAGTTTATCCAATCTATGCCTTCTAAAAATAGATGTAGAATTAATGAACTACTTTTGATTTTTTAATTGCGCAAGAGAGGGAACAGAGAGATATCATTAAAGTGATATTGACTGGCTACTTCGGAAGGGCTTCCAGAGAAGATTCTGACTGGCTATTCCTAATTTCACAAGCAATCATTTAACTTTTCCATCACAACCAGAGCCCGCACCAGGGTGTAGCAAACACAGAATGATTCTGTCTAACCAAACCCTGCAGGCACAATCTACTTGTAAAATGAATTATACATTGATTTATAACTTGTGAGTTTATAATAAGAAATATCCACAAACACACATGCCTGATCACTGTGATTTTTCCAAATGAGTAGATCGACATGGGCGGGAAAACCCATATTTGACTGTAATCATGATTCTAGGACCCTCGGTGACCAGGCCGATGGCATTCATGGTCAATATCAGCCAGTCAGGTCACCCAGAGGTGCTCTTCTTAATTATAGGGCTATGCCTTCTGGAGGGTCTCTCTCCGAGCGGTGGCAACCCTTCCACTCAGTGATAGAACCACACCAACAGTTCATTTCAAAATTGCCTTTACAAAGTCTTGTGAATGTAGTCCTTCTGTAAGGGAGCTCCAGCGGCATACTGCCATTCCCTGATGCCACAGCATGGCAGATGTCAATTATGGCTTTCCTTCCTAATACATCTGGACAAAGTATTAGATTCTTTCTCAGTATAGCAAGCAGCCCAGACAACCAACACCAATTGATTATAATAGTCATTTTAAATGAGAATTGATAGCCATCTCAGAATTAGAATTAAGTTTCAGGCATGCTGTATAGTCAAACACTCAGGATTCAGTGCCAAGGCAATCTCCTTATGACATACGGTTTCTATGATTTCAAATCCATCATTCATAGAATTCAAGTGTGTTGCCTCTACAGCTTGTACACATTAGTGATCTCACATTCTATTACTACTGTATAAGCTCATTCTCAATGGGAATCTCATCACATTTTGGGGACAGCTTGCTGATGTTTTCTATGCACTAACAGTACTTAGTTCTATCTGTTGACTTGACCTCTAACATTTTATTTCCCCCAGTGCTGATCTTATTCTAAACATTCCTTTTAAGGAACACTGCATTTTAAATATATGTAAATGAAACAGATGAATTCACATAATAATTGGCTGGCAAACTATGTGTGAGGAAAGGAAATTGAAATTAATAGTCTACCATAAAAAGGATGCTGACCAGGCTTTATGACCAATAAACCCATTTGATCAATGTTATGGAGTTCAGTGACAAAGTCTGGACTATTGTTTACAACACTGAGGGTTAGAAAATGGAAAATGAATTGTATTGAAGGTGCAAGGAATATTTGCTCCTTGATAATAAACTTATTTTGGGTAAATTCCAAATCACTTTTTTTTTAATGCAAAGATGAAACAAATATGGTCAGTTCTTCAAGAGAATCTGAACACAGATGTGATGGTCATGTCCATGTGTCAGCTTGGCCAGGTGAAGGGGGGCCCAGTGTCTGGCCAAGCAAGAACTGGCCTATCCGTTACTGCGAGGCCACTTCTTGGACTTAAATGATCAGACAGTTGACTGCATCTATGGCTGATTACATCTGCGATCAACTAAGGGGAGTGTCTCCTGCAATGAGAAAATCCAAGCAGTTGGATCTAATCAGATCCGCTGAAAACTTTTAAGGGAGAAGCGATGACTTCAGAGGTCAGAAGAGAGAACTTCATCTCTACTTCAGCCAGTCAGTGAATCTCTGTTGCCAGCTCACAGTCTCCCCATGGAAACTACACTCCTGTATCCCCACAGTTGCATGAGACACATTTGTAAAATCTCTTATTTACAGATGCCTCCCGTTGGTTCTGTTTCCCAAAAGAACGCTGACTAATATGATAGGGAAGTTGCCTCAGGGCAAGGAAGGGTAAGTTTGATAATACAGGTTTGATAATACAAATTTCAATATCTAACGATGTATCCAACAAATTGACTACGTCTTAGAAGTCTTAATATTTCATCTCTGCAAACTTTGATTTTTCTCTGGGCAAAACATTACTTTTGTTCCTGTGGAATGTGACTTCCCTTTCCTGGAAGTAAAAGACTCTTTTTGTACAATTACTCGTTATTCTTTGGGCGCCGATTTGCAGCAGGCTGAGGTAGAGTGAGACCTGCAGAGAAGTTCTGCAGAAAAGGTGTGAGAAGAATCTGGACATGGCTTATTTGCAGTCGTAAACTGGCTTCATGAACCCCTAGGGATTTTATTTGTTTTTACTTGCTAACAGTTACTAGAAATTTATTACAATGCAGCAGAAACAATGACCCTTTGCTTTCCCCTAACCCTAACCCTTTGCTTCTCCCTCAGTCCCTCTGTTCCTCTTTGATGAACTCATGAAACAGCTAAGTTTACTTTGAGAAGGACTACTTTCGATAATCATTTTGGTAATGTCTCAAGCCCATTGAAAGGAAATAAGGCCTTATATTTTAGGGACACATTACTGAATCCTGGACACACGTGTTGTATCAGGAAGGCAATGTCCTGTTGTATCAGGAAGGCAATGACTAATAATGGGATGTGGTGAATCTGTGATGAACAGAATTCTCCCACTGCTCAGAGGAGGGCATAACCTAAGCTGAAAAAGACTAACTGTGGAACCAGAATAAAATATACACCCGCGTTCTCTCCATTAACATCAGTGAATTTCAATGATCAGTCTTATCAAGATACTAATCATTCCTTTGGTTTCTGTCATATTTTCCCCTAATATTTTCATAGCTGCTTCTTTCTAGCCTTATGATGAATTGATATAGCATAATTAACTGCCACAGAATGAAAATATTTTCTCTAACAAAGAAGACAGGTCCCAAGGAACAAAGACACCATTTTCACTTATTTTCTAAAGTGCAATGGCATACAGATACAAACAGGGAAGTCATATTTCCCCCATAAAAAAAATGTTTGCAGTTACTTATGGTAATTTCGTATTATTCTGTTAATTGATTTGTTGAAGTTTTCCCTAGTGTTTTAAGTCTTTTATTTTTCCTGTGCATTCAAGCATTGTACAATTACATGGGCTACAAGAATTTTAAAATGTTTTTAAAAAGGAACCAAGATAATATGTAATAATTCAGAATAAAATAGTCATATGTATCTAAAATCTCAACAAAGATACTCAGTATTCAATTCTACAACGGGATTCATTTGCAGAATGAATTCTACAGCTGATTCATTTGCCATAATTCACAGAGAAATCAGGAGAGCATATACTTCCGCACATCTAGAATTAACTAAACTGTCATTGCCAATCCCCCAAGTGAAAACAACTGATCATTGTTTTCCCACACAATCATGCTCAACCATAACTGTTTCCCTCATTTTCTTCACAATTTTCCTTCTGCCTTCTTAATCTTTGGCATTTATCAGAAACAGTTCTTCTGAGTGATATGAGATTTCTTTATTTCACAAAGAGGAAAGCATCTTTACTTTTGGCATGTGAATAAGCCAAATATATATATATATATATTTTAGTAATCCCTCATACTATTGACAATGACTGGCCAAAGTGGGGCTTATTTTCTGTGAAGACACTTCCCTCAACAGTATAAGAACAAACATTTTTAATGCAATGTTTTGTCAGGCAAAACCGGAGTCACCCATGAACCTAATTCATTCTTCTGTTGTACGGTGTTGAAGACTCAGCCAGACCATTTTTGTTAAGAGTGTATATGCTTGTATGTTATTTTAACAATGAAAATTAAAACAAAACAAAACAAAAAAGACCATTCAAAAACCTAGAGTCTCTCTCCTCTTCCTCTCTCAATATCTCTTCTTCTATTATGTGTGGCTTCAAAGCCCCAGTCAGTATCATATGTTTTTCACAAACTGTATGATAGTTAGTAACAATAAGTTATATAGGAAGTTTGATATTTGGGTAGATTTCTTAAAAAGAAAATAAAACAAACCTTTGTAGTTATCATTTTTTCTAAACTAGCCTCTTGGCCCCTTGAGTACAGGTAATTTCTATGAAACTTCTTAATATTATCTCTACCATATAAGATTATACCCTACAGAAGAAGAACTTAAAATTTATTAACCTACAGAAAATATCTTAATTTGTTTTTTCTCTTACCCTTTTAAGTAACTTCAAATCTGGTGGGAAATTTTTACTATTAAGTTAATGAAAAGAGCATTATTTCATGTCTATACTCGACAGCAGCTAAGAAACTGTACTTTCTCCATCTCTGATGGAGGCTTCATGAGTTAAATATGAAAAACACTTTCCCAAGAACATGTAAAGCATTTAGTATGATTTGAAATTTAATATATGCTGTGGAACAGGTGTGTGTGGGGGGGTCTGATGTATCTATATAACACAAACAGTATCAGTAAGTTGGTAATCAATTATTTTGTAAAAACTTATTTTAAAAACTCACAGGAAAGAAATAAATGAAAGTAGGAATGCCTTGGTACATTTCATTTTAAAATGCAATCTAATGTTTCATGAATGTAAATGAAAAATAAAGAATAAAATTTTTATTTTCCCATATTTCGCTCCCTGGGGAACCTAAAACCTCTTCTAGGAGAGTTCAAACCAATGAAAAAGGAAGCAAGTCCTATTTAATATTTATTTTTAGCTTAGAACTTGGCAAAATCAGATGCCAGGAGTAGTTCTACTGTTCTGAAAACTAAATATTCAACAGATGGCTCTCCTTAGTTTTCATCCAATCTGGAAATACCCCAATAGGAAATGAAGATGGTCTTCAAACTGTCCCTTTTCTATGAAAATATGCTTCTCACATGTGCTATGCATAAGAAGGTAAGAATTATAAATTCATTTTGTTAAGAAGAGAGAGACGGAGTTGGAGGATTTACCAAGATTCTTTATGCAAATAAATATCACTCCAAACAACAGTTTTCATATCCATTTTCAAGTGATGTATCAAGAGACTAAAAGATGAAAAATATTTCAAAGATGTTTTTGAATTCCTACTTATAGCAATTTGTGGGTGACAACTCTCAATTACATAGGGCCTCTACAATTTAAACATTTAAATGCTCTCTCCCATGCCTCAACTCTCAACTGAAGCTACTAGAGTTAAAAACAAACAAACAAACAGAGATCTGGCAATTTCCACAGTACGAGGATTCTTCCACTGTAAGACTGCAGTTGAAGTACAATGAGTCTCAAAGAATGGTCATAAATTAGCCAGCCCAAGTACGAGAAGATCTATATTCTATAGAAGTGAAGTGTATGTTGTCTGTTTTCCTCTCATTTAAATGCAAATACGTTTGTGTATAGTATTCAAGTGTATTCTGTTCAAACAGTCCAGCTAACAATAATCAAAGTACAGCTACAAGTAAAGTGGCAAACATTCAAAAAATGGTAACTATTATTTTTTCTTGTTTATCACAATTGGTTGAGCAAGGCAGTTTTGTACATCATAATAAACTTGTCAAATGCAATATAATGTACACAAATTTTGTATTTTAATACTTCAGAATTTTGGCCAGTGAGGCACAGCAAAAGCAACACTATACCAGAAGTCAAGGGTTTTAACTGCATTTTTAAAAAATTCCTTTTTATTTTTTGACCTTAGATAAGTCACTTAGCTCTTTTGAGCATCAGTCCTCTTCAGTGAAAAAAAAATGAGCCTTTTCTATTCAAAGATGCTCTTGGGATTGCCATGGTATAATGTAAATGAAAACATTTTATAGATAAGGTATTGATATTCCTTCCAACTAGAGTGAATGTTCCTTTTATCTGTAATTTTATTAATTATTTTTGTTAATTCATTCAAGAAATATTTACCGGGTATGTCTTCTGCCTGGTACTGCCCAGGTTTCTGGGGATTTATGACAAATAACACTGATGTGGCTTCCATCATAAGAAAGTTTTAAATGTATGAAGAATATAATCCATGAGCATTAAAGAAAGAAGCAAAAACCAAGTATAAGGCCGTGAGGGTTAAGACGGTGGACTACACAAATAGCAGCAGCTCAGGGTGTGCTGGGATTTCACAAAGGCCAGAATGAAATCAGGTGGCTGATTTGAGAATGAATGGATGAACGTGGTGGAGGAAGAACCAGGTTGGGGAAATGCACCTCAAGCAGCGGGAGCAGTCTGTGCACAGGCAGAGTCCTAGCAGGAATGCGTGCTACCGAGCCGAAAGCCCTGTCTGGCTAGTGGTAAAGTATGGGGAGGAAGGAGAGCTCAGTGACCTGAACTGGGAGATATTTAAACAAAGCTCTACAGCTACATTAAGGAGTTTGGGTTTTACCTGAAAACCAGTGACGTTTAAGCAAATAAGCTATATGGTCCTATTTTCATTTTAGAAAGATCATCCTATGAGCGATTCTGGGTAATGAGTTAAGTGGATGAGAATGGAGGTAAGGAGGCCAATTAGAAGATGGGATAATCAAGTAAGAAATGAAGGAGGTGTGTACTGGAGAAGGAAATAGATGGAAGCAGTGGCGGTGGGAGTGAACAAAGTCATAAATACAACAGCTGTTTGGATGGTCGAATTAAGGAGTGTGACCATTTATTGGCCTGGGAGTAGACCCAGCTGGGAAGAAATGGGAAGAAAAGGCCATGGGTCAAGTAGGCAAGATGGCTCCAAGGTATCTGGCTGATACTTCAGTGGGTGGGTGTTGTCATTACTAAGGTAGGAAACACAGGAGGAAATGGGGGTCTTGGGAAGACGACTGTCAAACAATTTTAGCACAACAAAACGAAGCACATAACAGAGACCTGCACTGAGAAAAGATTTGGGGATCATTAGCATGCAGTCATGGGGGGTTAACTGATAGTTCTTGGAAAGTTTATGAATCAGAGGAGAAACGCGTTCAGGACATCATTAGGGATTATATCCACAGGTAAAGAAAGGGCACAGGAAAGCATCCACAGAGATGCCTGAGATGGTCTAAGAGAGGTATAAAATGGGGAGAGTGTGATGTTATGGAATCCAAGATATAGGAAAAGGTCCAGCGAAATCAGAGTTGAGAAAAGTGCCTAGGAAGGAGGCACAAGTAGAGTTTTCGGTGGAGAAGGCAGACTTGAGGAGGGTTGAGTAGTGTCTTAGAGGTGAGGAAATAAAATTAGTTAGTATAGATACCTTTAGGAAAACCCGTCCATGAAGGGAGAGAAAAGTATGCTTGTAGCAAGTGGAGGGATACTTGGAATTGAAGGAAGTCATTTTACTATTTTGTGTGTGTGTCATGGGGAGGGGGTGCAGGCACAGGTGTGGGGATGGGTGTGTGCTTCAAAGAGATAAATCTTTATGGTATTTGTATCTTGGCTTGGGGGAATTAAGAAAGTCAGGAGAGAGACCACAGATAAGTACTAAAGACAAACTATTAAGAAGGCAAGAAGGGATGAAATCCTCAGTATAGATAGAGGAATATGACTTAGAAAGTAATAGAAACACTGTGCCATCATGACAGGAAAGGAGAGAGAGAGAGAGAACCGGGGGTGAAGGGTGGTGGGAGGGAGGAAAAGATGAGTGCAAAAGCAAAAGATTTTGTAGCAAGAAGTTAAGGGAATTTTAATTTGATGTCTTCTGTTTTCTCTAAGAGTAGGAGAAAATTCAATCTGGTGAACTTATTGGTAGAAGAGGGATGGTTTTTATGTAGAGAAAAGTTGTGGAAACATGAATATTTCCTGAGTAGAGATGGAGAGACAATTGCTGAGAAATGTAGAAAGACGCCAGTGTGGAGAATCCAGTTGAGATCGAAAGGATGGAGAAAAGAAGCTTATAGTGAAATCAATCATTTTATTTGGCTTTCTCTGGTGGTGTACAGAAGTCAAGGTGTAGGAGTGAAGAAAATAAGCCCTTGAAGTTATACGAGGTGCAGCTGTCAACACGCAACAGTGACAGAGGGAAAAGGGGAAGCCGAGCTGAAAGTGTTCCTAAGAGGGTACTTGAGAGGATGGACCGAGAAATCTAAACAAGGTGGGAAGAGAAGTGGCCCATGAGTGCGCTCTAAGAGCACAGTAAAGCGTATTGGCCCTGAGCTGACCAAGACATAAGTTTCAAGGCTTCCTTTTTCACTTAGTAATTCTTTTACCTGGAATGTGTGGTTTAGACTTTTTAATTTTCCTGATCTCAAAAATGGAGCCAATAATACTTGTCCAAAATGGTGGCTGTGAGAGCCAAAGAACTAACGTAAATAATTGCTGTGAACGTGGCCCTCAGAGGCTCACAATCCAGGGACGTGGCAACAGTTTTGTGCCATTATATGACATGCACCCGATAAATGCTAACCATCGTTTTTGCTGTTGACAAAGCCCATAAAATCATAGTTTGTGGTTAAGAGAAAGTGTTTCATAGAAACCACATCTTAAATGAACTCTTCAAATTCAAATTAGTTAATAAGTTTCCATCCTTACAAAAATATTTGCATCCGTTCAAAGACATAATGCTATCTCCTCAAGATATTAAATTTTCCTTGCTTTTTGGTTCTAAACTTTATTTAGAAAATGTTATACATTTGTTATTGTTTTACTTAAGAAGAAAACAACATTTATTTTTTAAATAAAATGATTTAAGGAATAAAACACACTGACTTTAGACAGTATGGGCGATGAGGGTATGACTGATGAAAATTGAAAATTACAATATCCTAACTGTGAGAGAAAACAAAAAAAATACTAAAGAAGCATTCTCATCTTTGGCACTGCCAGAGAGGATGAGCAGGAGAAGAATTTCAACTTTCTTATATTTTTACAACCCAAATTGTAATCCTAACAATTAAGAAAAGCATTCCTTTTTTAGGGAAGAAGGAACATTTCCCTACATTTGTGAAAATGCAGCTACAGAAGGCAGAGTCGATTCCTCAGGCCCCAGCATCTGGGTGGAAGGTTAGAGTATCATTAATGTTGGAGGATAACCCTCTCTTGGAAAGAGTTGCGTGGAAGAGGTGCTTTAGTTTATTCTGACAACATAAGCAGGGTCTCTCAAAACCATTACCCGATGGGAACCTTTCCAGACATGGAAAATGTCGTAAACAGGTCTTCCTTTGCTTCCAGTGAATCACAGAAAGCTGCACGAGTTGCTCAGTTTTCTCAGCTTTGATCACATTAATAATAATCAGGAATGGTCTGCTTTTTTTTAAGGACTACAGGTGATAAGATTTAAGGACCCTTTTTAGGAAATTTACCTCCCCACCCCCTAAAATGTCATATCTGGTACATGTGCTTTGAAGAGCCTCATGTGAATGGGGGACTCTGTAGCTTAAACCTCATTAGCTTTGCAGTATAACATTCTCTATCACCATAGTAAGGAATCTGCAATTAATATTTAGGTGACTAATGGAACTATGTTGTTTTAAAAATTGTCTTATCTCCTAGGGTAAATTCTGAGACATTTGGAAATGTAAACCAAACAAAAATGAAGTCAGATCTTTTTGTTTCTTCCCTGTGCTATTGACCTCTTTGGGTCCATTCTCTCTGCTTTTCTCCCTGCCTTGGGTCCCAGAAGGTTCATCTCTAAAGCTGGTCAATCTCGTCCTCTCTTGCCCTCTGGCCTCCATCTGAGCTCACTGAAGGCTGAAAGAGCAGAAGAGCTGAGGCCAGGAACCTCTTTCCCCGGCTTCCTCTATGCCAGGGAGAAGTATGGTAGTGGCTCAGTTCTTCCACCTAAAGCCAGAGCTGCGGGTGGCAGCCCTCCCCTGCATCTATGTCACTTTCAGTGTCGCAAGACCATCCAGGCTGGTCATGGCGGCAGCTTCCCTAGGGGTGTCACCATCCCGGTGGCACCCCATTTTACCTGCCTACACTTTGAACTCTCTATTAAAGACTCTTCAATTACTCTATTTAAGTGCACCATCGGCATTTTGCTGGGATTTTGCCAACACATTTTCCTTCTATCCCTTAAGCATAGCAAACAATCAACAGAAGAGATAAATTAATGTATTATGGGATAACTGATTTATTGGCTCTGATCTGAGAAGTCCATACTGTCAGAGCATTATGGAAGCACCGAAACACGGGGGCAGGCATTGGCACAGGGAATAAATTTTGCCATGGTATTACTTTGCATAAAGGTGACCCTATGCAATTAGAGTTAGACAACTCCTTGGGTCACATCTGGGAGTCTGTGATACAGGCTAACCTTTTCACTAGATCGCATTTAAAGTTAACCACTTTCTGACAGAGAGGCTATCCTTACCATACTGATGAATATTATGTAGAAGTTAATGAGAAAGTCTATACAACCGATGTGGCTTCAGTACAGTCATTGAGAATGTTCCTATAGGGAATTATGATTTTAGAAAATGTTCAGTGAATTTAGAAAACTATTTTAGTGAACTTTAGAGTTATAGAAGGTTCATTATTTTTTATTTACTTAAGCTGCCTCTTGTAGGGTAGCCAGGTAATGCTTTTCTAAGATCTTTTCCTACTTCTTATTCATCCTCAGGAAAATATTAGGAGAGAGCTGCTTGAGTTCATGCTTCTAGAAAAGACCTCCAGTCTATGCTTATAGATATTTGAACTTTGATTATAAATCCATCCATATTCTAAGCTCTGAGACAGGTCCTTCAGGAACCAAGATGAGAAGGTCAAATGACTCAGCTGTATGTGAGACTCACTGTTATCTCATCGCTGACAGTTCACTTCAGTTCTAGAAGCTTGGTTTCTATCTAATTCATGTGATAACTGCAGAGTAACTTCCATAATTGCTATCCTTTTTATTCAGGTTTTGTCTTTTTTATTAATCTGCCACACAGTAGCTGAAATAGACTATGAAGGACTACACATCCCAGTTACCCTTGCAGGTAACTGTGGTCCCATCACTAAGTGTTTGCAAAGGAATATATGCAAGTGTGTTGCATGTAACATCCAAGAATGTCAGTAAAGGTAGTGCAGGTTCTTCATCATTTCATCCTACCTGCTGACAGGAAAGTAGGAAATAATGGTAAAAGTTGCCATCGCCATCTTAGACCATATGTGGTATTGAGAATGGAAGAAAAAATTATGGGGTCTCTTAGTTTGAAAATACTGTGCACCCCTCAATCCTGACTCAACATTGTTGGGCGGAATCCCTTTTGATTGGATTTTCTCAACAGAGATGTGACACTCCCAGCTGCGGTGGGACCTTTTGTTAAAAGTACGTCCGTGAAGATGCGACACGCCTGATTGTGTGTGTCGCCTTTTGTCAGATGAAGATGTGATTCTGCCCATTCAAGGTAGGTCTTGATTACTTTATTGGAGACCTTTAAAAGGGGGAGTATTTTGTGGAAACCTGAGATGCAGACGCTTGGAGAACAACTGCTTCAGAGCCAACATGAGACCCAGATACTTGGAGATGCAGGGCGCAGCAGATAAACCCACATGCCTTCCCATGAGATACTAAGCAGGCCAGCACTCAGAGGTGTGTCCTGGAGGAGCCAAGTGAAGGCCACAGATGCTTAGAGAATAAACCACTGGCATCAGAAGCTGGAAGCAACGAACTGGGAAAAAGGGGCAGCAGAACAGCCACATGCCTTCCCAGATCGGCCTTCCTTGAGTCTAGGTCTCTTTCTCAGGATGCCTTAGTTTGGACCTATTTATTGACTTAGAACTATAAACTTGAAACTTATTAAATTCCATTTCTGGTGTACTGCATTCTGGCAGCTTAAAGAAACTAATACATTTGGGTATCATGGAAAGCCACGTTACCCGTTGATGAATTCCCAGCTTCTCAAACAAGAGAAAAACTTCATCTTGTTGAGATTACAGTTATAACTACATCCCTATTGTAATGCCATAGGATTAACTTGTTGCTTTACTATTGTACTAGGCGCATGCATCAGTTTCTCAAAGTTTTGGAACATTCTTGCCTTAAGCTTCTTTTTAGGAAATGTCACTTGGTCCTTAAAACCAGGTCTAGAGCAGACTGCGTGTCCATTTGGATCTCAACATATTTGCTCGGATTCAGACTTTCTATTTCTGCTCTGTCAATATTCCAGAATTTTTTTTGTTAACTGTGCTAGTCCTTGAAGATAGAACCTGCCTTTTAGACAGACAACTATAACTAGCCTCTTGGAACTCCATGATCTGCAACTCTCGATCTCATCCCTTGCTTGTATGTAGGCCCATCTGAGGGCATTATTGCATTTCTCAGCACAGTGGAAAAGGTGATTTATATTCACGGGCCCTCTTTTTCTGATAAGCGTAGTATTAAATTCAAAGTATATAAGACATTCTCAGGGAATTAGAACTGTCCAGTTATGCTGAAGCATAGACAAGTATTTGGAAATAGCAGAAAAGATTAGGACTCTTAAACTGGAACCAAAACATCAACGGATGTGTTAATTATGCAAAGGAGTTACATATTTATACATATATATACCATATATTACATTCAAAATATATAAAATGTAGTATATTTTTAAAATGTTGTTGGTCATTTTTGCAAGAGGCATTCAATTCATAAGTTTTTACATATGCCTATAAATAAATAAAAATATACATAATATATATATATATATATAGTTGTTTATATAAAGCTTTTGTTTAGAAAATTTTTGAAAGAATTTTTGAAGTTTGAAATCCCACTGGAAGAATATCATCATTTGAGGTGGAGATGTATAACCCTATCATTTTACTGAATTTTCATTTCAATAGGTCTTAAGTACCTAAGTAGTTTAGGTAACTGGGTACAGAGAGCATAAAGAGATGTTAGGTTTCAATAATGAGGGCTATCTCAGAATGTAATGGGAAAGGGAAAGTGAGGTGAAAAGATAGATTCCTCTTAGATGATCAGGAATTTTTTATTCAATAACCAGCACCAAGTCAATAGGTGTCAAGGAAAAGTTCTGCCACTATAACACTTTTATTCTTTCCCCTTAGGAAAATGTAAATATCTCAAGAGTAAGGGTTCTGTATCTTTGAGATTGTAAACAAATGTGCTCAATAAACATTTGTTAAATGAGATTCAGGGTTGGGAAATCATCTCCCTGGACTCCTATACAACCTTTAATTAAAGAGTTCCTTGTATATCCATCACTTCTGTCTTGCCTACTAAAAAAAAGTCTGCACTGATTATGACATTTTATTATAGGTCATGTGTTAATACCTAAAAAAAAATAAGTTGAGCATCTTTTTAAATATTATGAATTGCCAACAGATTTTAAAAGCAAATGGCTTCCTAGGAGATGTTAGGGAAAGCAGAATTACCCAGAGTAACTAAAGCTACAAATGATGCAGAATAATGAGTAAAGTTTCATTATGTCTGCACTAAGCACCATTCTAGAATTTCTGCAGGTTATAGTCCCTAAAAAAGTGTGTGTGTGTGTGTGTGTGTGTGTGTGTGTGTATGTGTGTGTGTGTGTGTGTCATATACAAACCTCAGTGCTTGGGGGAAACATTTGAGTGCTGCAAAGGAGCATATATGATCTCACAAGTAATTAGAATAAGCAAAGTCATAGAGTCAGAATCTAGAATATAGGTTACCAGGGGATGGGATGGGAATAGGGAATGGGAAGTTAAGTCTTAAAATTTACAGAGTTTCCATTTATAATAATGGACATTTTTTGGAAGTGGATGGTGAATTGATGGTAGCATTAAACTGTGAACATAATTAACAGCACTGAAATATATATCTGAATGTGGTTAAAAGGGGAAATGTTAAGTATTTCTATTAAAGAAAAAAAAGTAAATGATTTAAAAGAAAAGGAGTGGGGGGGTGAAGTAGCCATAATAGATATTAAAGATTATTTTAAATTTCAGTAGTCCCATTTCTAATAGTCTTATTTGGATGGCTTATATGGTACAATTCCATCAATTATCAAGGAAGATCAATGAGGCAAAATAGGCTAGAAAAATTTTAAACAAAAGAAACTATAAGATTTTGTGTTTATGTTTTTTATTTTAATATATACGTTTTTAAGACACAATGAAGGAAGGCCATTTATTGAACAGGTAAGCAAAATAAAATGGCGACCTGCAGTGAGTGGTGTCAGGACAGATCTTTTTCCAAGAAAGGATTTTTCAGAAGATGAAAAATCTCTGACTTGCAGAGACTTTGCAAGAAAATGGAATAATGGAACCTACCCTACAGAACTGCAGTTAAACAGTACCTGGTCCAGGAGAGACAGCATAGCAGAATGGACATACCATATGGACCAGTGTATTTCCACTCCCCACTTTATGAGACCCCTTATGAACACTGGAACTGCAGGAGCAGCCAGGCAGGACTTTCCCTGGTTTCTGTATTTCCCTATCTAAGTTTTCCATGTTCACTCTTGCAGCAGCACTCCTTACCACTTTTGGTTTGGCATTGCCCAACTCACAAACTATTTATTGCCCAAATAAACTTTAATGAAATTAACAAAAAGAAAAACTGAAAAAAGATAAGATTGGAGAATATCTGTATGGCCTCATGACAGGAAAAAATTTCTTAAACAATACCAAAAAAGCACTAACCCAAAGGAAAAGATTGATAACCTGACGACATTAAAATTAAGAACTTCTGTTCACCAGACCCCATAAAGAGAATGAAAAAACAAGCCACAGAGTATGAGAAGATACCCACAACATGCATAAAGGACAAAGGGCATCAGGAATTCCTACAGGTCAGAGAGAAGATTGCCCGACAGAATATCGGGCAATGACTTAAACAGACACTTCTTTAAAAAGGAAAAGCATATGTGCTTAAATGTATTAGAATTAGGGAACTATAACTTAAAATCACCATGAACTACCCCTAGACCTCAACCCTAGCGAGCAGTTCTAATTAGAAGCCTGACAACAACAGCATTAAGGAGAATGCAGAGCAGCGGGAACTCATGCACTGCTGAAGAGAGGATACATGGGTGTAAGCACTGTGAAATCAGTTCTGCTGGATCTAGTAAAGTTGAACTTATACATACTCTTATGATTTAGTAATTCCACTCTTGGATTTAGCCAACAAATAAAAACACACATGGTCCACGAGCTATGGATAAGAAGAACCCAAGTAAATATTAATGATATAATGTCCTAAAAGTTGTAGTATGTCCATAAAATAGAACACAATATAGCAATGCTAATGGCTCAGTACCATTGGATGACCTTTCAAACACATGGTTTAATGAAAGAAGCCAGATGTATACCAAAGTGGCAAAAATGGGGAAAAAAAACAAAGAGGCAATTACTATGAAAGCACAGGTAAGTGAAGGCTGTGGGCATGGGAGGGGCATGCAGAGCCTTTTGGGGGTCTGAAATGTTTCATTCTTGATTTAGGTGGTGGCTACACAGGAGATAGCTTTATAATAATAGTTCAACTATAGCAATGTTAATGCAATTTTCTATATGTCATATGTTATCATGAAAAAGGTTAAAAGAAACAAATTTAAAGGGACAGAAAGGACAATGTTTTAGAAAGAGTTTTTCTATTCTTTCTGAGTCTCAGTATCTTCTTATGTATAGTAGAGACAAGGAGATATAAAAATCATAAAATACCTACCACAGTGCCTGACACTTGAGGACTTCCAAAAATAAATGTTACGTGTTCTTATATTTATTATAACTTATCTATCCCACAGGGTTTTTGTGAGGTGAAAATGGAATAACATGTAAAAGCTCTTTGTAAGTTATAACTTAGTAAACAGATGTTACATTTTTAGTAAGGTAACTATTATTCCCTACATTTTATCATCATCCATTTTGTCATTAAACTATAATCTTTTTATATTTAGGCACCTGTGGTGAATATTTCAAGACCCCTTTTTCACAAAGTGCTTTATTTTACATTGCTTAATGCTTTAGCAAATTGTCTGATAAACTTTGCCTAAATGCAGTGCGGTTTCATTTAAAACTCTTTTCAGTGCTACCTCTGATTTCAGGTAAGAAAAGGTAAGTTGCCTTCGCACAAGAATAACTAATTCTGCTGCCCTCTTATACCTCTGATTTATCACACTGGATTTAAAGCCTAACTGGTATCTGGTGCCTTTTAATGGGCTTCATTATATGGCTTCATCACCCTTAACAATAGCTACTATAAGAGACAAGCCTCTAGGACTGTTTACACAGGCTTCCTTTCTGGAATCATTTTATTTTGAACCAGAAAATGAGAAGTTTGGCTGAATCAATGATCTGCGCCCGTAGTCAATCTATAAGAAAATTAGGAAGGAAAAGGATATTGTAATACGTTTTCCAAAAAAGGTAAAGTTACGTGATTTGAAGTGTTCTTCATTACTCTAAGATATTACCCTTCTTTTTACTTTATTTTGTTGACAGAATGTGTCCTCTCTACTATATGATAATAGCAAAAGAAGATGTAACTGGAGTTTGTCAACTTCATTTTTAGCAAAATAAAAAGTTTTGCAAACTCAAATCAGACAGCACCCAGATACTGCATAAATTGCACTCTCCTGTCGAATTAAGCAGTCCTGGAACTTCAACAAGAGCCCTAGCTCTGACCTCTAGCCCACATGGCTGAGATTTATTGCATCCCCTTTCAAATGCATTTGCACCACTAGTAGAAAGTCATAAAGGAAGTATTGATATCTCCATTTATTCTAAATTACCTTAATTCATTTTCCCTTTCCTTTGAGGTTCCTTTACACATATGAATTATAGTGAAGTTAAAAATAATCAGACTTTAACAAACTCATAAAAGTTAAATAAGTTTAAAAGTATAAAGTGTATGTATGTACTAATTTATTCATTTCAGTCTCAATTAATCTAATTCTTTATCATATAATATATAGCCTTTACAATATATGGGTCATATCATATGAGATAAGTGAAAATTTGAGATATTGATATTCTTAACATAGCTAACTATTTGTTGCAATGAGTGCACTGACTTTTGTTTCATATTTTGCCTTACATAGATTTTTCCCCATTGTGCTTAGCTTTATTAAAAGATTTCTCTGAAGATATACAAAGGTTATAGTATGATTTGGTAAAACCAAAAGTCAACAACTAGCTGTTTCCCAGTAATTTTGAATTATTTTATCATATTTAATAAAACATTTTTTCATATTGTCCTATCTCCTTTCAGTATGACATTTTGTTGGCTATTATTATACTCAGGATGGAAGCTTTCTCACTAGTTTTGATAATGGGTATTATTTTATTTTACTTATCATGAATTACTTCAAAATAAATGCATGAAAGACTACAGGACTAATGGACTGAATGCTAACAGCCAGTAAAATCTCATTCTACAGAAGCACTTAGGAATAAGAATGCTTGACAGTTTTTATTTAGAATTGAATATGTGCATTTCTTGATGAAAAGCTATTAAGAAATCTTTTGAAGACAGTTAATAATTTTTCAGAGCAGCACAATATTATATTCTCACAAAAATATCTCCTTTTCTCCCCTTAGGAAAAGCTCTCTGGCGCTTAGGATATTAAAGTCTCTGATTATCATTTTGGTAATATGATATATAATCTGAATATCTATCCAACAATGTATTCCTCCCCCTGTAGAAACCTTATTTTCATTCTTTTTCTGTCCTCCTTAAAACTTCCAGGTCTATTAAAAAGTACCTGAATATAAGGGTCATATAAGATTTGTATGATCTTCAAATATTGACTAGAGAGCCAAGTTTTAAACAACTCCTGGCTCATTAAAAACAGAAAGCCTTATAATAGGAAGTTATGCAACAAGATGAATGAAACGGCAAATATCCAAATTCTTTTATAAACAAGGGCTAAGAAAAGCAGGAAGAGGAGTTGGAGAAGGAGGGAAAAAAGAAGGAAGCAGAGAGACATGGGAACAAAAGGGAAGACAGAAGGAAGGAAGGAGGGAGGGAGGGAAGGAGGGAGGGAAGGAGAGAGGGAGGGAGGGAGGGAGGGAGGAAGGAAGGAAGGAAGGAAGGAAGGAAGGAAGGAAGGAAGGAAGGAAGGAAGGAAGGAAGGAAGGAAGGAAGGAAGGAAGGAAGGAAGGAAGGAAGGAAGGAAGGAAGGAAGGAAGGAATCACATGTCAATCTTTACAATTATTAGCTGTGCATTCAAAATAGATAAACTGTAAGGTATATTTCTAGGGAGTAGCATAATCCAATTTAGTATGACTATATGTATCTAATCTCAGTACATTTCTAATGTGTTTTATTTATCTTGAACCTCTTATAAACTTAGACTATATACATAAAAGCTCATTTATTTCTAAACAGTAACTACCTGGAAAAAAAAAGCTACTTGGAAATTCTGAGTTAATGGAAAAAATGGAAAAAGCTCACTTATACCTATCACATGATTATAGATGAACTACAAATAGAATCCGAACATCCCCAAGCATTTAATTTGTCATCTTTATTTCAAATAACCATTGTGGTGATTTTCTATGAGTTTCATAATTGCTAACTTCAAAAATATGTTTGAGTCATCTCAGAACGGTAGGTATACAGATAATTCTTCAATCCTGAATTTGCTAATCTGCAAATCCTGAATTTTATTTTGTGACAGAATTACAATTCTCCTGGTGAATGACAACCAAAATAGGTCCTTCAATTAAAGTAAATTCAGATTGTTAAAAGCAATTGATGTGAAGCCAATCTGCACCATCCAAGTCTTTCTGAGGGAAATGGCCCTCCAGAGAAATGTACTCTTGGCATTCTGAGTTGGAATTTAGAGTTCATTTTCTCACATAAACAACGTGAAAAGAATTGCCTGGCAGAGTTGAAATGAAATTAGTGGTAGTTTATAGGTAAAATAGGACTTCATGGGATCATTTAAAATTGAATCACCAATATAACACTCCTTTCATGCCAAAATGTGCATGAGTTCTAAGAAACAACTTATGAAAATATGAACCAAACCCACCTGTGCACAGTAAGTTTCCTTTGGGGAACTTTGTCATTTGTTTTCTACATCACTAAATGGTATTTCAACTAAACAGGTGTTCAGGCACATTATCATAGAGATCACATAAAACTGTTCCTTCATCTCCATCTACTCCTCAATGATAAATCAGTTGTGAAAGACTTAAGATACAGTTCAGTTTTTTCCTTCCTGATTACAAGGCAGACAAGCCTTTCTGAGCACAGCTAGAAAATGTGCACCCCATGTCCCACCTCTCCTGTCTGTTCAGGCTCACCCACCGAAGCAGCAGTGAGAAGGCTGCACAGCTGCTGAGATGGAGATAACTCTGCCCATAGGAAATGAGTGGAGCACGTCACCCCCACAGAACACAAAGAGCTGACTGTGCAGGGACGGGCACAATTGGCACAGCTCTGCTGCTGGTGGCTCATCTCCCTGCCTCCCATGACCTGCTCTGGAAGACAGAAACGTGGGAGAGGCTTACATAGCTCAGAGACGTTGCAAAGCATTTCCAATAACTACCAATGAACAGATAGTTTTTCCATTTTATTATATTTTTTCTCCTACTGAAAGCACTATACAGTACTCAGGGGCTTTCCACAGTGAACGGTAACTGACTCTGTTTCCAAGTAAATATCAATTCCAGAATATTGAGAGCAGAGATCCCAAAGGATAGAAATGAATATATAGCCTCAACCTTCCCTTTCCTGCATAACACACGGCTTCATCAGACCATTACAAAGGATCTTCTCTCTTTGCTCTGCTTACAAATATGCATGTCTATAGTAAGCCACCACATCATAATTTGATGCCAAATGAAGGTGTATTTGTTCTTTTAATCTTTCCTCATAAATCAATGCTTCTAACTCCTTCATTATTCTTTGTGGCTCTTCTCAGAAGCCTTTCTAATTTAGCTAAATCTTTTTTAGAGTTGAGGTGCCAAGGCCTCAGTCAGGAAGGCAATCTCAATAACCACGCATGAAGAGAAAAAGAAAAGGGAAAACAAAAACAAAAACAGCTCCTACCCACTCATTAGTCAAATTCGCGAGAACCTGCAGTTCTCACATAGGAGCTCTTCTTCCTATAGTATGGGGACAATTTCAAGAATCTTCCTATGTTTCAAACTTCCCTCTGATCGGGCTTTTGGAATGTGGAGTTCAGTCATGGAAAACTTCTGGAGAGCTGGATTGGAGGTCACCAAGTATCAAACCCTTTTCTGCAAGAAAGGGTAGAAAGAATATTAAAATATTCATTTTCAAGGAAATCTGGGTCTGATTTATTAGTCACAAATAAAGCCAGGGAAAAAGGGCAATGTTCTAGAGTTTGGAGAGACAGTGATTCATTCTAATTCTTGTGGGACTAGCGAGGTCCTGTTTCGGGCTTTTGACCCATCACCTGGTTATTCTTCCCAGGAAGCTGCACTGTAATATGCCCTCTACTTACCAGAAAATAAAATAAAATACTAACCAGGTTTTGCCTTTTGTTTCATTTATCCTTAATCAGTACAGATTGAATACTTTGATTTTTAAGCATTGTTATTACATGCCTTTTCTCAAGTGACTTTTATTTCATCAAAAGATTTAAAATATTATACATACTTTAATTATTATGACAGTACATATAGCTAGAAGATTGAAACTATACTAAAAGTTAGACATACTGCAATAATTTTCACTTTGGTGCACTAGTTTTGCAATTTGTCAATTCTATTAGCATGCACAAAGGAACACAAATAGAATGAGCTGTAATAGCTGTTCTTTACTATATAGTAATACAGTTAAAACACAGTGGGATTAATTCACCCATGTTTTTTTTTTTTTTTCTGTGAGTAGTTTCACAGAAAGCTGTACACTTGTGTCTTTGCAGTAACATTCATCCATTATTGCTTCAGAGTAGTTTAAACCTCAGGCATTTTCAAAATCATTTAAATTTTCCTATAAATATATCCCCAAAAAACATCTGTCTTCCAGCCAGTAATATCGTAACTAGTATTATCCAGCTTGCAACCCAACCTACCTGATTCATAAATCACTTACTCTGACATTATTTAATTTAGGTACATAAATGTCAATTATTAAAGCGATTATTTTGCTTTTACTCCCTCGATTAAGATGAAGTTCTACCTGGTGTAAACTCCTAAAATAGCTTCCATCTTATCAGCATTCAGAGAAGACCTAATAGTATTCAAAATTTCTCAGTTTGGAAACCCAGACTTGAGTTTTGAATTTGGTTTAAAAAAAACAAATAAATCGCCTGCCATGCCAGAGACTGGGGTTCAAGTCCCAGTGCCTGCCCATGCAAAAACAAACAAGCAAAAAAAAACAAAAGCAAAATCAAATAAAAACTTTCATGAACTCTACCATTTTTCCAGTAAATAATAGAAGACAAGATACTGGATATTTGTTAATGTGATGTGATTTCTGCCGAAACTTCCAACTGCATGCTGATAATGTTGCTTCTTTTTGGTTGGACCATAAAAGTAAGAAATCAGTGGTGTTCATGTAAAGAAAATGTTCATAAAGGACTAACCTGTACTAAATTCTTCACTAGCATTCAGGGCATACCTTTAAAATAAAGTTAGAGTTGGGTTATAAATGCACATAGAATCAATTTGATTTAATACCTACGTAAAATATTCTCTCCTAGCTAGCCAAATGCCAGTTTTCCAGCTGTGAGTAATGCCTTTCCAAAACGACAGAGACAATTACCTACCAGAAAATAAATACTAATACAGAGACTAATATGGGGAGCCATTCTAAAAATCTGTTTTACCCTTTTTCTTCCAGTTTTTTCAAATAAAAACAAATCAAATAAAAGGAAAACAACAATTAACAAAAAACATGTGCATCTTGACCTTCTAATCCCCTTTGGAAATTCAGCTTTCTCTACTTTGGTTAATTCCCCTACTTGGCAAATGTTCCTTTGGCAATTCTCCAAACTCAACTTCAGATAATTCTAAAGAATACTGTCAATTATTAAAATGTTCTCATTATCTGTCTAGGAAAGTAAAGACATATCTTTCCAAAAGGCAAAGTATTCATGAAACATAAAATTATTATATTTCTTTCAAATGTATACCTTAACACAATTGGATATTTCTTGGAAGTCTACAGTTGAAAACAAGAGAAAGTGAGTTAAAAAATTGTGAATTAGTTCTGTGCTTTCAATGTTAGACTTGCAAACAGAAACCTAAAGTACTGCTGGTCAATGGCAATTTTATGTTACTTTCTATTCAGAATCTAAGATATATAATTCCATTATATATCTTAGATTATCATAAAGCATTAAGATAATTTAATGCTTTACTGCATTAAAAGTATATTTCTATAGGGCGGGCCACGGTGGCTCAATAGGCTCAGTTCTCGCCTGCCATGCCCGAGACCTGGGTTCGGTTCCCGGTGCCTGCCCATGTGGGGGTTAAAAAAAAAAAAAAGTATAAATCTATAATAACACCATCTACTCTAAAAAGTACAATTATACTTCACATTTAGTTAAGTTTTAAATTTTTCTTAGTGTAAAACATTGAGTTCAGATTTAAATGAATTAAACAGTTTTATAGAAAGTACAGAAATATAAAGTTCAAAGAATATATGCTTTGATAAAAGCCATTTCCTTGTTTCCAGATTTTAATAAATTAAGGCTAAATTTATACCATAAAAAGTTGGCAAATAACTACAATCATTTGTATGCCATTATATGCACTCTTAAATATATAAATTTAAAATATATTATTTTCTAGAAATATAGAAAATATTTAGAAAATATAGAAAATATAGAAATAATAAGAAAATATGATAGTTTTCTTAGAAACCATCAAAGATGAAAATGAGAATAGAAATAAATTTATGTTAACATCATTCAGAGATGCTCACCACTGAATAATTTGATATTCTATTTCCAAATATATAAGAAAGACAGAGATAGATATAGATTTAGACTATCCATAAGGGAATAAATAGTAGATCGATAGATGTTGGATGTATAGTTTTACATTCTAGTTGGTTTTTATTCTTATGTAGCATTTTGATATGAACAATTTTTAAAACGTATTAAAATTTGGACATTTTCTGTAACCTTTAAACAAAAAAGGCTGTGATGAAGATCTCTTTAAGTGAATGTTTGTCCAATTCTCTGAGCATTCCTCTAAATAGGCTCTAAATTTAGAACTATTTAGCCAAGCATAAGAATGCTTTCAAAGTCTGATGCTATTTGCAAAATGCTGTATAAAAATGTTGTACAATCTATAGCTCTTTTTTTCACAGCCATGTATGAGAGTTCAGGGTTTTAATGAAAAGGAAAAAAAAACCAAAAACAAAAAGGATGTTACAGTGACAGATGAAAACGGTGTTTGCTGTGATTTTATTTTGCATTTCATTTGTTCGCAAATAAGACATGGATATTTTCTGCACAAATATAGTGGTAATTTGTATTTATTTTAGGGACTTTAATGTTTTGTTGCCAGCTTTTAGATAAAGCATTTAGATGGACTAACTTCATAGTAAGAACATTCCACCTTTGGGGGTTCGGGCTTGTGCTTGGGCTAGAGCTGGATTGCGGAGATAAGGTCACAGATCAGAAAGAACATAAACTGAACGGAAAGACAACGGATCCTAAAAGGGACAACATCACTAAAAAAATAAAATAAAAAAACAGCCTGGTAAATTAAAACTTTTGTTGGTGGCCTTTCTTCAGATATGCGTGAAGAGGACACAAGGGAGAACTTTGGTAGTTTTGGTGATTTGGTGCTTCCCATGACAAGACCAATAAAAGGTGTGAATTCTGCTTCATCACTTCAAAGAAGAGGAGCCAGTCAAGACAATAATGGAAAAGAAATACCACATTGTTGGACTTAGTGAAAGTGAAATAAAAGCCGCCATGTCGAAGGAACATCATCTGGAACAGCAGCAGAGAACGCAGAGAAGGATTTGCAGGAAGACGTCGCAGAAGAGGAGGTGACCACAGAGTGGACAAGAGAAGCATCTAGGAAAGGAGGCCCTCAAACAGGCAGCACACCGTATGGAACTGTTCCATTTGCAGCTTATCCCCCACAGGTGGGGGGGGGCAGTAGTTTCCAACCTGAAGATTCATTTGCGGGTGCGTCCTGCTAATAGCAGTTGAAACTTAACTTTTTGCATCAAGTTCCCAAATGGAAGTGGGACATTAGGTCCCTCTGAAGTTTAACTGAAAGAAATTTGCTTTCATTGTTTTATTCCTTGAATTCTATGCTTTAGAATCAGCTTGTGTTTTCGGCTGCTACCCCAATATTTTAGAGCAACTCGTGTCAAAAGCTCAGTGAGACAGTGTTATGTATGATGCAATAATGGTGTTTATAAATCTTTCCATGTATATATATATATGAAAGAATAGTACCCCATTTGCATATTTGGGACAAATATTTCAACCAGTTAGGTGCTTAGTTTTAATTGGTTCATACTATTTCTATGTGCTTTTTAGGCATTTATGTTTTCATAATATTTGAACCTGTCCTTTGTCATGTCTTCCATTATTTTAATGCTTAAAAGGCTATTTGTTACTCCATTTCATGGTCATTTAAAAAAAATCTTATCTTTTAAATTATTCTGACATGTATTTTGAAATTTGAAATAAGGTAAGAGGCTTATTTTTTGCTGTTTTTTCTTCATTGTTTTCCCAAATTGTGACTTTGTTTTCTCAACATCATTCATTGAATAATGAATTCAGCCATTCAGTAATGTATTTGAAAGACATTTATTGAGTTGTTATGTGCTTAGTACAGAATTAGGCAAGGGGATCCAGCGGTGAACAAAGCCTTTGCTTCCATGGAATTTACATCCAGGGATAAAAGAGAAAATAACAAATGCTAAGGAAAGGAAAGGAGCGGGGAGTGAGGAGGAAAGGAGGAAATGGGGAAAGGAGGAAAGAATGAAGGTTAGAGAGGACCCAACACCTGTGGATGGATGGGTGGTAATTTGTAGGTGTCAAAAGGCCCTCTTATGAAAAACAGGGTTGATCCGAGAGAACTATACTTGAATGAATATTTTATTTGTCTGTTTATTTAGGGGCGTGTATGTGTGTTGTTTATGTGTGTATATATGGTTTTGACATTTAGGGAGACATTTTATGTATAATCTACAATATTTAATTTTAACCAATCTTGTCCAATACATTTTAAAATGTGTGATTTACGTAGTTTATATTGTGCACTATTCAAGTTGAGGACAAACCATGTTGCTCAATTCAAAAAAGTCAGTGAATAATTTTGCAAACCGGTAGTATCAAATCTCACCTACCCTACCAACCCCTCCCAAATACCACTCTTCTGATTTCTTCTTTTCTCCTTTTGCTTTGGTAATACTCCTTGTGTAACCTGCCCCTGGTATATCCAAATACATAATGCAAAACTTACACCTATGTTAAGTTTCCAATGACTGTCAGACCTTAAATGGTACATCCTATTTCTGCACTTCCATTTTACTTAGTCAATGTTACACTACCTAAAAATTTACAAATGTTGTCTCCTATTTTATAGTTAATTTCTGAATGTAAGTTTTATAACTCTCTACCGTATTACAAATTCATCAAGTATCGGGTATATCTCTTATATATAGTAGGCAGCACAAAAGGAATTTTAAAGTATTTCTTGCTTTTGAAAAAGTTCAAAAAGACAACAGAATAAAACAGGCAGAAGGGAAAATGAATAATAAAATAATAATTTTACAACTTGAAATAAACTTGGGAAGTAGGAGATATTTTTCTTCTCTCAAATAAAACTATAAGCAAGGTTCACTGACATGGCACGAGATTTATTTTATAGGAAGTTTTGTTCAAGAGATTTTATTATTAGAAAAATTATGATCTTTTTAAAAATATGCATAAGCAATTGTCAAATGCTTATTTTTCTAATGCAACAAAAGAGAGTTCCTAAATTTTACTATAAAATTAGAAAGCCTACATCCACTATATCAACTTTTAAATATATACCCAAATTACTTATTTAGAATTACCAGTATCTCCTAGTCATCTAAATCAATGTACTGATTATCCAGCCATAAACAGTATTCAAGACAGAGTTTAATATATTTTCTCATAAAATATTAAATTTATGGTAATGAACACTTTAAGAACTGGCATATTTTTTTATGCTGAAAAGAATGGAGGGAAGCACAGAACCAGAAAAACAGCTTGAGGGCAGTAGTGTAGAATTCAGTGCCCTAGATGGCACTTTTCCTGCAATCCCCTCAGACTTCAGATGCCCTCATTGAGAGGTCTTGCAGCATTTAATTTTTTTCCATAATCTTTATGTTTGTTTTTTTTGCATGGCATGGGAATCGAACCCAGTCTCTGGCATGGCAGGTAAGAATTCTGCCACAGAGCCACCATCACACCGCCCAAGGATTTTTTTAACTGTAAGATTAATGGATTCTTATTTCAATGTAAGGGTGCCAGAAAATAATAAGGATCAAGGTAATTTCTAGGTCTATAAATAGAAATGTATTTTATTTTTAGATTTACATTACAAAATCATATGTACCAGTACCCTCTCCTTTTTGATAAAAATATCTGTTAGCCTTCTTTGTTTTTTATCTAAGAACATGCTTTTTAAACATTTATAATTTATACCAAAATATCACAATATTTATTCTTAAAAATATATAAAGACATATGGCATACAGTTTCATTTTCCAAATCAATTACTATTTGACTTAAGTTTACATTTAATATTTATTTTAAATACTTCAATATTTTATAAAGCATTCAATATTTAGAAAGAGAACTGTGCAGAAAATGTTGTGTATTACATTAACACCAGTTATATTATTGAATACCTTTAAAAACATTGCACCCTTTTTTGCCGAAGCAAAGTATTAGTTGAAATATAATTAAGAAGAAAATGTGTGAAAATATTTTTGTCATGTCTGGAGCAAACCACAATGACTGTAAAGAATGAAGATATATATTTGAGTACATTAAATTAGATTTTTTTGGCAAAAGAGGTCAAAAAAGTAAAAAAAAAAAAAAGCCATGATAAAATATTTGCAACAGAAATGATAGGCAAATATGAATACCTGTAATATAAAAAGAGTTCCAATAACCTGTAAGAGGAAAGCAAACAAACTTGACAGAAAAAGGGCAAAGGAGAAGAAGCAGCAATTCACGGAAGAGAACATTTAAATTGCTAATAAATATATGAAAAGAGGGTCCCTCTCATTTGTCGTCAGTGAATTGTAAATAAATCAGCAATGAGGTACACAAAAATTGTACAATTTAATTTTTTCCATAAATTTTTAAAGTTTTAAAAATTGTTATATCAGTGCTGACAGAGAGGCTATGAAGTTACTTTCTTATATTTTTGGTTGTTGTTTAAATGTGAATTTCTATACACTTTTTAGAAAAACCAGTTTTGCCATATATATTTTTTAATACGATATTAAATTTTGCCAATATATATTTTTTAATAGGATAACTATTTAGCTTCTGCCACCCTGCTTCAGGAAATCTAACCTCTAGAAATGATAGCATTAATATATAAAGAGCATGCATGTATAAATATGATTATTGTATCTTTGTATGCAAAAAAATATTAGGAATATAGCTAAATTTGAATATCAGCCATAGATAAAATTCACATGCTGATGATTTCAGTTCACAGCAACAGAATAACTGGGTGCCATGGCCTGGCCATGTGACCCTGAACCTGAGGCTACAGTGTCTTGGGAAAGGAATGGAATCGGGATATTATGCACTAGGCTATTATTTTGGTTATCTGGTGAGAAGAAGAAATAGAGGAAGGCTGGGGACATTTATTTCCTTATTTGTATCTTTTCTAAAAATTAAGATAAGAAAAGGTAAACATATACAATTCTGAACATATCAATTGAAAAATAGCTAGGACCCTAGGTACAGATCCACAAAAAATGAAATTATACATCCACACGAAAATGTGTAAATGAAAGTTCATAGCAGTAGTATTCTTTATAGCCAAAAGTCAGAAGCAACCCAAGTATCCATCAACTGGTGAAGGAATACATAAAATGTGGCGTATCCATACAATGGAATATTATTTGTCAGCAAAAAAGGAATAAAGTTCTGATACATAATACGACATGGATTAACCCTGAAATCATTGTGCTTAAAGAAAGAAGCCATCACAAAAGACCACATGCTGTATGATTCCATTTTCGTGAAATGTCCAAAACAGGCAAATCTATAGAGACAGAAAATAGATTCTTGTTTGGCTAGGGCTAGAGAAGGATGGTGAGAGACTGCGAATGGGCAGGAGTTTCTCTTTGGGGACGAAATGTGCTAAAATTTGATTGTGGAGACAGTTGCAAAACCCTTTGAATATACTAAGATGCTGTTTAATTGTACATTTTAAATGAGTGAATCAAATGGTATGTGAATCATATGTCAATAAAGCTGAAAAAAATCTGTGACATATTTGGAACATGTAGCCAATTTGTTTCTAAGTGCTATGTTCATTAAATGAATTACTTCATAAACTGACATCAAATGAGAAAATTACCTGTTGGCTGGAAATTAAAATATCAAAATGTCAATTTACCACTTAAAACGTCAAAACTTTTTCTTAAGTTTAAGTGTTTGGGTTAAAAGCATTCCTGAACTTGGTTATAAGCCTAGCTGACTTTTAGACAATATCTAATGATAACATGTCTTACTTTCCTTGAAAGTTGGAATCAAAAAAATCAACATGACCTTTAATATTATGAAGCAATATAGCTGAAATACAACACTGGAATAAAGGATGACACCAGAAGTTCCCCAAGATTTGCCATTAATTTTCTTTGATAATTAAGTCCACTAAATACACATCTTAAACAAGAGTAAAGGAGCAAATCTCATTTAAGAGAAGACCTGAATTCCCATGAATAATGTACCTGACTTTTAATGCTTATTTATTGTGAGATCAATTTCAACTGTTCATATATTTTTTGTTCTTCACTCTGTTCTGGATAAGTATGACTGTCAGGCAGTAAAGTGATTGTGGTATTAATACCCTAATTTTCCATTTGGGCAGGGGCTCCCCATATTCTCTGGAATTCAAGTTATTACAATTTACATCAATATTAATCCATGGGGGATTAAAATTACTGCAGGGATATCTACTTTTAGGCAACAGTTTGCTAAACACGGTTTCATCAATGATTGCAGCTACCAGCATTTTTAAACTAAATACCAAAACAGTTTCAAATTCTGTGAAAGATCAATTGAGGGATGTTGTATAGAGGTAAGAAAAAGTTGCAGGTTCTGGGTAAAGCTGATTCGACTTGCCTATGTGTCTTTTTGTCCATTTACTCCTCACACTGATGAAAGTTATTATCTGGAATGGAAAATATGTGATTCTTTATGTTTCAATCTCATATGTGTAATGGGATGTCTTCCAAAATTTATACCTGACCCTATCTATTATAGATCTTTAGATGGATTAAATATAAAAGCTGTTCCTTGTCCAAGTGTGTCCCCTCCCAGGCATCACCAGCCACCTTTGTCTCAATTTTCCTTGAACCCTTATTTAATCAGTTTGCAACATATCGAAGAGGTTGTGTGTGTGTATGTGTGTGTGTATGTGTGTGTGTTTTCACTGTGTTATAATGAGAAGAGTCTGGATTTTGATGTCAATTGAGACTTTTTCTTGAATTCTAATTCCATTTTTTTCTAAGCATTGACTTAGTTGCTAATTTTACTTTTCTAAAACAGTTTCTTCACTCTCAAAGTGGAGATTATCTACTTTGCATCTCTGTGAGGAGTTAAACCAACCATCATTAATAACAAGTTTCCCTGTTACATAAGGATCACCCAATAATAATTTCCTTTACTTTAACTTTTTAGCCTGCAACTTCCATCTTAAGACCCTGCCATTCCACTTGATCGTTATACCACAGACAGCTGCCAGCTTTACCTTTCCCACACTCATGTCATGGCTTCATCCTCAAAAATCGTCAGTGGCAGGTGATGAGAAGAATTGTCAAAAAAAACTTAAAATGCTTTAGCTTGACATTCAAGACCCTCCTTAATCTAGCCACATCTTCATTCGAGTATAACTGACTTAGTCATGATATATGAGATAACTTGTTCTCCTGGAAAAAAAAAAAAAAAACCCACAAGGAGTATTAACTTTTAATGTGTTTTTCTCTGATTTCACAGCCATATACATTTTACAGTTCCCTGTTCCATTGTAATCTAATGACATTTTACTTAGCCCAGTTCTCACAGTAACTAGATCTTAGATTTTACATATTTTGTAAAACCTGTCTTAATTATTAGAACAAGAAAAGCTCTCTCACTTTCTCTAAACTCTAAAATGATAGTTTTTAAAGTTTATAAGATAATTAATTTTGTATCTTTAAGAACAGTTCCTAAATTATTTTTTATGATTTGTTTTCATTTTTGTTTCATATGTATGTGGTGTAAGTATGTGCATATTATCTCCACGGCACAAAAAAAAAAAACAATCTCTTGCCCCAAAGGGTGATAAATGAATATTTGGAAAATGATTCTCTCTTCTTTAGTCAGCTTCCTCTGAACTCAATCAGCTACCTAAACTCTAAGATCTCTATTATGTATGAAATTGTTCATGTTTCTGAATCATCAAGAAATTAAAATCCCAACTGTATGTACACTATAAGACAGAAGAGATTTCTGTGATAAATATTTGAAAGAACAAAATGGAATTTTGCAAGGTTTTTCCTTAAACAGAAAATGGAATTTATTACAGTGCCTCAATCTCAATACATGTTTATCAAGCCTTATTTTTATAGCAGGTGCATTTTCATTAGCTGTGGATTTTTTTTCCATTTGCTTTGGGTAATCTATATGGTTTTACAAAGAACTATTGCAACAAAATAGATCCGATGCTGAATCCCACCTCCTGTCAACGAGCCAAACATTTTACATATACTCACTGCCCACTTTCTCTAGTAAATATCACTTATCATCTATATTTACATATCCATTGTACAGAAAGACAATATCTAACAAAAGGAGAAAAGTTTTCACTGTATAACCCAATTTTTATTGGTCATACCTAGACTAAGTTTGTCTTCTTATTCAAGCTGAAAAAAAAATAGACACAAATTTCTTACAAGTGTAAATTTGTTTTCAAGAACAATTTTCATCCAATGTTAACTTTCAAAACCCTGTCTTCTCTGCCTATAATTTTCTTGCCACCCTCAATAGGGAAGTTTAATATTTGGAAATATGTGCTAAAGTTTAGGCCCTTTAATTTCGTTAGTGTCATGGCTCCTGCACTAAATTTTCCACACCTGCATTGTAAACATTGAAATTTCCATACAGACTCATGCCTTGCCTATCATGCCACATAATTAGCTCCATAGCAAGAGTTTATTGAGCAGTCACTTTGCATAGGGAACTGACAGGCACTGTAGAAAGAAGGCAAAGAAATAAAAATGCATACCTCAAGAGCTTTCAGATTTAGCTGGAGAAGGAAAAAAAAAAGAAAAAGAACATGAAATTCCCTCAAGATAAGTCTTAAGCAATTCAAAAGAGCAGCGTATAACAGTGTGGACCAACTAAGAATGCCGGAGGAATGTGGAAGAATGCACTGGTTAGACTAGAGAGAAAAGTTAATTTCTTTGGATATGAAGTAGGCGAGTTTTAGAGAAGTGAGCCTGGGAATGAATGAAATGAATTAGCATGTCAAAAAGCTGTGGATTTTCTGTTAGGGAAGAGGGAGAAGGCTGTTCAGAGAGAGATGGTCTTAAAAAAAAAAAAGCAAACTGGTGAATTTGTGGAATTTCTGTGTAGGGCATAGCACATTGACTTAGCTGAAGCACAGGTTCATAAGACTAAAGATGTTAAAACTAAAGAAAAGGAGACCAGATTAATTGGTGGTCCATCTTGAATGCTAGTTTAGTAAGACTAATAAGGCACATGGATTAACTCACTACTGTATGTAATGTGTGATTACTTAAGGGAATAATTAATGAGACTCCATGTGCAAAGTAAATGACACTTATCATACTCTCCTGTATACTGAGTCCTTTAGAATTTCTTATGTACAATGGAGTCTAACTGGGAGTACACAACCAGCTGTTGTGATTATGGCTAAGATAAAACATTGCCATCTGTGGACCGCTCAATGCTTAAGGCATCCTGGCATAAAACCTTTATCTAATAATGGTGGTCCATAATGGCTAGTGACTAATGAATAGCATCCAACTTTCTTTCAGCTATGTGAATATCAGAAACATATCCAGAAGCTTACAAATTTACATTGTGAAATAGAAGCTCATAGTCATACAGAAATAACGTAGAAAAGGCCTGGAAGCAGTGAAGACAGCAGAGATGATGCACTTGTGAGTCCTGAGAGAGGCAAAGAAGGGAGTGTGGAGAATGCAACGGCACAAGTGTTGCTGCTCAGCCTCTAACGGGCTCTACCACAGGACGTCACAGTTCTACATTAAGCTTGGCGTAACCAAGGCTGAGAAAGTTTCCTACTTTTTTTAAAAAATTAGTTTAATGCAACCTCACAATAACCTTAAAACTTGTGAAAAACCTAACGTACAACATTCTATTTTGTCTTCAAAGTAATTTTCCAGGATCATTCCTCAAGGAATTGTTATACCCATATTATATTTCTTTTCCTCCTGTGCTCCTTCCCTTTTCGTCTCAGTGTCGTATCAACTGCACTTGGAACTATTACTCATGTTTACCATTAATTGTACTCCTTCCTCTCCAACCGAGTATATTTCCTACTTTTATGTTGCGCAGTATGGCTCAAGAGGGCACGTTTACCACATACTGCCATAAACATCGCTGCTCCTGAGTGCTTGGATGGGTGCCACAGCACCTCCGCACAGCTCCCAGTGGCTCCATCCCACTTACAGACTCTCCAGTTGAGCACAAAATATTGCCAGAACACACTGAAGTCACTGAAGCAATGGGGGTGTTAGCCCAGTGGGTGGAGCAGATGCACAGGCTGGCCCAGCTAACCAGGGACCGTGCTACCTGGGACACAAGGACAGCTGAGCCTTTCACAGTGCAGGAAGCCGGCAGTGACTCACCCCATGCCTTCACCTATTTCAATGTTGCCTTCCCAAGGTTTCCTAAAAGGGAGCAGACTGTTCCTGACGTGAGCTGGCATGACTTCAAGTCCCAGCTGGGTTCTCTGCTGTGTAGCCCCTGGGCAAAGGAGCAGTCTGTAGGTCCCAGCAGGGGATTTTACTCCCCGCATGGACATGGGGTAAACACAAGCACGTGTGTGACCCTCCCGGAACCACACAATAATGCAGTTTATTTCTGTCAGCTTTTACACGTTTTCTAAGAAACTGCATATGCTAAAACCTAATGATTCTAACTACATAAACACAAACTGTCAACCGGGTCATTGAGAGTTTCTGGAGCCAAAGAAAATCCACTGAGAAATATCACAATTACTAACATCTAAGTGACATTCCTTACCTCACACACAGTCAGCTAGTTACAACATTTTTTTTCAAATATTGAAATAACGGATAATTATTTATTAAGAATGGTGCTGATTATCATACATTTTGCATATGAAATCAGCAATCGGATTAAAAATTCAAACACAATCAGAAATATTTTAAAGAATGGACCATAAATTATTATGGAACCATAATATTGTATTTAAGAGCTGGACACTGATGACTACAAAGCTATTTTCTTCCTATCAGTACCTGAGTGTATACTGAGCTTCAGTGGCTCTTCCTTCTACCTTCCTACCTCCACCACCGTTAGCAGTGCTCTCTCTAAATGCCAATAGCAGAGAAATCACACATTTGTTCTCTACGTTAAAAGGAAGGAATGGGCAGCTCGACCAAACTGAACAAATTATCCCTGAGATGTTCTCACTGATGATAGTAACTCAGAGAGCTGCTTACCCATCTTTAAATGTTGAGAAACCATATGGAGGAAAAGAAATAATAACTGCAGATAATAGAATGGTAGAAGGAAATAAGGGCACCCATACCATATCCACAACAGTAATTATTTTTGTATTTGAAAAAGAAGAGATTTCATTTACAATCTTTTCAAAGGATCTAATTCCACAGGAAACGACTATGGTGGATTTTATCATACAACAACGACTAAATGCAACCATTGTCTGATGATATGTAATTAAGGAAAAGATTACCAAAACCTGGCCCCTACTCCTCAAAGATGTGAGTGCGGTAGACGTTTCAGAAGAATAAAATAAAAGCAGCAAGGTAAGTGACAATTACAAGGTAAAAGAGTTTTCAGGAAAGGACGATATAAAATCTGAGCCTTGCTGAAGGGACTAAGTAGCTACAGAAACAGGGTGAAAACAGGTCCAAAAAAAAAAGGAATAATGGAGAAAGAAGTATCAACATGATCAATACCTGTTGAGGTGAGCCTCTCACAATTTGTCAAATCAAAAATAATAATGATAATAAAAACGAAGCCACTTCAGCCTTGCACGCAACCAACACCTCTGTATCACCGGGATTGTGTGGCCACAGCAGAGGTCAGGAGAAGGCATTCTCAAGCCAGACTGCCTGCCTTCTTGGCTTCAGATCCTGTTGTGCCACTTCCTATGGGACCTTGGGTAGCCTTTTATTTGCCATCTGTTGAACTGGGGCTTTCATACCTACTGCATCGGCCGTGTGAGGATTAAAGGAATGACCGAAGAATGCACAGCACATAGCATGCGCTCAATAATTACATCAGCTCTTAATATATGCAACGAATTTAAAATAACAACAACAAAGCAAATATGACTTGACTATACATCCCCAAGAGTATTCCTCTTTGGTCATCTTGAGAGGGTATGATCCTGTCATTTCTGAGACTATTTTTAGCCTATCTTTTAGGAGCTGGTGGCTGTGCAACTTCAGGAAATGCTGAAGCTTTCTCCAAAATTATTTTAATGATTTTGTAGGCTACATCGACTCTTCAGCCCACTTTCTCTGATTTTTTTTTAAAATTAATGAACAGGTTGTTTGAGGCCAAGACAAGCAGGGAATGGGTTCCTTTGGTCCCACTGTTTGCTTATTTTTCCTACCATTTTGACAGTGAGGTTGGAGGTGGAAGCTGATGTTTGATTCAATCATGCATTCAGGACTTGGTGCTCAATGCAGCAAAACAGCTCCGTATGTTTGTTTCCCGCCTCTGTTTACCAGGTACCTCTTATGCTCGCTCATACCCCTTTCTTTCTTACACTATTGATGTAAATATTTTCAGTTAAATAAAATGACTTTGTTGCTGTAAATCGTGCTGTTTAGAAAAATGATCAAGGTATTCAATTGTTTTAATACATTTTGCAGCAGAAAACACTTCCTCAGTCAAATTTGATAACCTGGGCATATTTCTAATGAACACATTTCTATTTTAAATATTCTTGTGTAAAATTAGCCTAGTAAACATATCTTGTACTCTTCTCTGGGGTACTTTAGATTCTCTGGATAACAGATGATGACCTTGGAAATCATACATATCTCACCATCTCTCTGTATTATGACTTTGTTTACATCTGAGTAAGTTCCTTATCTATGTTCAAACCAATCTGTGTTTACGTGCTGTGTCTGACCCAGCTCTGTCTCCAGTATGAGAAAAGATGGTAATATGTAGGTGATAAATTTCTTGTGGCCACTAAGTCTCACTCGTGTCCGCTCACTAAACCCATGTTCATTGTCATTTTCCCTGTTCTCGAAGTCTGGTTAATGAGAGTCCAACACTAAACTCCACGTCCATATGTTTCAGTCTGGATGCTTTGTGGAGTCTGGTTCTTACTTGCTGTTTGTTTCCTTTCTTCTGTTCGCAATCCCTTGAATGCCAGTCCAAATTACACCAGATATGGGGATAAAAGTAGTAAGAAGTAGTGGTATAAGCTTTAGAATTTCTTTCTTAAATTTAGCTTGAAATTGAATATTGTTCACTATTATCCATGCTAAGGGTAGTAAATTAAAGTAAACTGAATCCTTAGATAATTCTTCAAGTGGCACTAAATCAACTCTTTCAAACTCAAACTTCTGAGTTTCACTAAAACCCCTGCTCAAAGTAAACAGGTTTGTGATTTGACTCCTTTTCTTGAAGTTGTGTCAGTAAGAGAAAAAGGAGATTATATAAAAACAACAAATAAGGATTCCATAGGGAAACATAAAATCAGTAAGCCATCAGTTTAGTAGAGAAAACTAAGGTATGTGAGAACAGAAGTATGGAAAGTGGGGGGTAGACAGGCATCACTTTTAAACATTTATGTATCTCTACCTCTATAAAAATGTCTTAATCCCATTATTCCCTCAGTTATCTTCCATTTCTTTCCTTTCACTGACAAGCATCTACAATGATTGATCTATTCTTACTGCCTTCATTTTTCATACCTATTCAAAACGTTAACCCCTGGAAACCTGATTTCCAACCAAACCAATCTCCTTCTCTCTTAAGGGTCACTAATGGCCTCCTTCTTGCCAGATGCAATGGCCTGTTCTCCAGCCTCGTTTTTCTTCATCTCTCGGCTGCATCTGACACATATTCCCCCTTCCTTGAAATGCTTTCTCCTTCATGTTGGTGGTGTAACAAATCCTGCTTTTCCCTTGACCCTTTGACAATTCTTCTGTTTCTGTTGCAGGCGTTTGGTCCTCTCCTCCCGGCATCCTAAGCACATGTCCAGGGCAATCCTAGACTCTCGGTTCCTCCCGCTCTGCCATCCCTCACTCATGTGGCATAGTTCATTTCTCTGCACGCTCGCAATATTCACTGACTTCTTGTTACTGACTCCAAATCTATCAAAGAAGAGGCTTTACCAGCTCACTGTCCTGCTCTTCAACCCTTCCCTTTTCTTCTCCAGCCAAGGAAACCATGTACCAATTAACCATTCATGCCATGAAGGTTGTCCCCAGCTCTTGGAAGAAAACCTGTACAGGGCTTCTTATTTCTGACCTGCCTTCTCTCCACAAGGCCATCTGCATTCCTGATCCTGGCAACCTGAAATCCATAATGCTTACACGGGGCTCTCCTAATCCAGAGTTCACTGTCATCCTCTAGATTTTCCTCGGCTTCTTGGGCTCCTGACCTAGAATCTGTCTTTGTGTTGATCCAGGAAAACCCTATTCCCAGACCTCTGGCACCTGGATTCAGGCTCAGCCCATGGGCAGGACATGAGCTGCTGTGCAAGTGCCCCTCAAGAGTCTGGAACTTAAAAGAAACAAGAATGTATATCACTATGGTTCTTCAATGACTTTTGTAATTTTTTCTACAACGTGGAAAATTGTCATTGTCAACAGCCTTTCAATAAGAAGTTATTCTCTAAATGAAATTTATCATCCATAGAAAGGCACATCCAAGTTTACCGTGTCCCTTTCTGCTCCTTCCTGTGTTTGTGTATTCCCACAGCCTGTCCTCTCCCTACCTGACTGCCCTGCCTCCTGCCCCCTTCACTCCTTTTCTCATAGATGCTTTTAGGGGGCAGCCCTTTCACCATATAACCTCATCATATGTCACCAGCTGACCAGAGAAGATGTGTGACCTTCCTTGACCCAGCAGACTCACTCTTTCATAGGATATTGAAATCAGGGTTCTGAGAGGCCATTCAGCATTTATAGACACTTGAAAACTGAGGATATAAAAACCTGGAAGTTTGGGGTGTGAGCTGTAACTTCTCCTCATGGCGCAGAGAGGTAGAGAAAGCTGATCTCAGGAAAAAGGGGAGGGTGGGACAGGTGCACATGGAGAAGCCCAGGGGGGAGAGCAGATGTCCCTGGAGAAAGAGACTGTTGGAGCAAGGCTTTGGTTCTGGGCACCAGGTGACACCAGAGTGTAACTCCTGGCTGTGCATTCTGTGATCTATTCTGTCTCCTCCCAGTCCATACAAGGCACTTTCTCCCTGAGCTTGCTGAGTAGAACCCTGATATTTATAACCATAGGTCCAAACTGAAACACCGACTATCATTCAAAATAAAGTTCAGGGGTGGGCCATGGTGGCTCAGCAGGCAGAGTTCTCGCCTGCCATGCCAGGGACCCAGGTTAAATTCTCGGTGCCTGCCCATGCTAAAAAAAGAAGTAGTAAAGTTCCAGCAGGCCACGGTGGCTCAGCACGCAGAATTCTAGCCTGCCATGCCAGGGACCCAGGTTAAATTCTCGGTGCCTGCCCATGCTAAAAAAAGAAGTAGTAAAGTTCCAGCAGGCCACGGTGGCTCAGCACGCAGAATTCTAGCCTGCCATGCCAGGGACCCGTGTTCGATTCCCAGTGCCTTCCCATGCAAAAAAAGGAAAAAATAAATAAAAATAAAGTTCACACTTCACCTTCTGTATGACATCTTTACTGATTATTCCTTATTGATCCCTGCACCCCTGAACTACCATTGCAAAGGACGCTTTGAGCCACAAAACTCTGCTGTAATTGTGTAAGATTATGTATTGCTCATATATGTTATAGAAATTTTGCATAGAGAAAGTATATGTAGGAGCATATAAACATGTTGCCTCCTAAAAGAATAGAGGTAGCATTATACATTTAACAGAACAAAAATTGCTCAAACTAACATATAAGGACCAGAAAATTAAAATATATTGTTTATTTTCTTAGGCTGACTTTCCTAATTTTTGTGATTTTAAATGGCATAGAGAAATACTTATTTTGACCAACAGAGGTTCTTATATCATCCTAGTAAGACATAGACTATAAAAACCACTAATCTGGGAATGTGAACAGACAATGGAATAAATGAAAAAGAAAATGCTTTGTGAACAATTAAGGAGGACTTGACAATATACCTTTTGAAAAGAAAAAAAATAGAAAAAAGCTTCAGAGAGCAAAGCAGCCTCAGTCCTTGCAGCTGTAAAAATGAGAAGGCAAAGCCTGGGTTACTCTGCAGTCCTCCGGCCTCAGGGTGAAAAAACAAAAGCAGGAATTTCCCAGAGAGCTGGAACAAAAACTGTGGCAGTCAAGTATTTTAAAATGCCTAGGGGTAGAGGATTCCAACATAAATCCCTCAAATACAAACAACATTTTAAGCACTGAGACAAAAGACTTAGAAAAGAAAATAAGAGGCCCTTCAACTATTTAGTAGTAAATTTCCTGACTCGGAGGGAAAGTCATGCAGGCTGGCTCCTTCTATAAACTCATACAAATTGACTTTCTCAAGGCCCTCTGTTGTCCGTCTGCCTGTTTTATCTGCTGTCTGTCTGCCTACTCCTTTTCAATTCCGTGGACTTTAGTATTTGAGGTAGCTGATCTCAGTTTAAGACTGCCCTTACTTTTGGCTTCTGGAATACCAATTTTTCGTGATTTTCCCCTTACCTCTCTATCTCTTCGTAGTCTCATTACTGGATTTTCTTTTTCTTCCCTAGAATGGAGCAGATTTTTCGAGACTTGGACCCTTTCTATCTTTCCAAATCTACTCCTAAACATTTCTAGACCTCCCAGCTCTCACCCAGCCAGCCCCTGCACACTTTATAATGCAAACTGACTGTAGCACAGGCATGTTTCTTTGCCTTTCAAGTACTGTCTCCCTGGCTGCAGTCACCTCCATTTGCCTGACAAACACATATTAATCCTCCTATGCTATGATCTCTTCTGGAAAGCCTCTCCTGACCACACTCTGGAAACGGTCAATCATTTCCTTCATTCCACACTGCTCTATTTCAGGCCGACCAAACACTTTGTGATTGCAATTGTACATAGCGAAGATTTACTGAAGGGAGAAAATGCACCAGTGCTGCTGCAGAATTTCTGTTACATCACAGGGTGTTTCCATTACAAAATCAGTCGGCATTGTTTTGTCTTGGTTTTTAGGAATTCGGTTCTGTGGGTAGGTGCCTGGGAGGATGCCTCTAGGAGAGTGGTATGCTGAAAGTACTGCTGAGACTCTGAGGATGGGAGAGACGGAACCAAGATAATGGCACCCTTTGAGATTCTGGATGCCAGTGACGCGACCTTCACTGGTTATGGGCCAACCGGCCCTCATTTTGACAATGCCTATAAATATACTAACAAAGACAACTTTCTCTGATTTTGGCTTTGCCAATTATAAAATGTCAGGTTTGATCTTGATTATTTCAAAAAGGCATTTCCAGCTCTTTCTCCGCCGGCACTCCCGCTGCCATCCAGCCTTCCTCTTCCTCTTTCTCCACCAGCGCTACCGCCGTAGTCTAGCCCTCCTCTTCCTCTTTCTCCACGGGCGCTTCCGCGGCCATCTGGCCCTCCTCTTCCCCCTTCTCCGCCGGCGCTCCCACCACCATCTTATCCTTCCCTTTCTCCTCCTACTCCAGCGGCGCTCCAACCACCACCGTGCCCTCTTCCGCCTTCACCGGCTCCTCCGCCACCAGCCTCGACAGCCTTGCCACCCTCACCTTTCCTCCTCCAGAACAGCTACTGGGGGAGTGGAGACAATACAGAGCAGCTCCCGGAGCCACGAGGAAGATCAAAGGGATGGCGTACCCCATCTGGAACGGCTGACTGGCTGGGAGAACCCGCTCCGGTGATATCGCCGAAAGGCGCGGGCTTTCCCGGGCGGGGCGGCAAGCGGCCGGAGTCCCTCCCTTCCTCCTTCCCAGGCCAGCTGGAAGAATTGGGCAGGCGGTCCCCGCAAGCCGCGGCGGCTGGCGCCCCCACCACACGAGGCCCCCAGACCAACTGAGAGAATTGGATTGGAAATCCCCAGACCGCGGAGAACGGTGACCAGGGTGGTCCCTTCCAAACACGTGACTCCCCGGTCCAGCTGGGAACAGTGCACTCTCCCGGGCCACGGTGGCTGGGGCCCTCCCACCAGGCTTGGAGCCCCAGGCCGACTAGGAAATTTGGACGGGCGCTCTCCTGGGCTGCGGTAGCCAGAGACCCTCCCCGCGTTTGGACACCCGGGCTGGCTGGCACGATTCCAAGCTGCTTTGGCTGGCGAACCTCCCCCACGGCGAGAGTTTTCCAAAGTTAAAGGACCCACAGCACCTTTTACTGGTGGGACCTGCAGACAAACGTGTGCCACGAGCGCCACCTACTGGGCAGGATGAGGAAAACAGAACACAGAGATTTCACAGAAAAATCTTTTAACCTGTTGGGTCCAACACCCAGGGAAATCTAACTAAATGCCCAGACGCCAGCAGAAGATAACGGATCACGCTCAGAAAATTGAAAATATGGCCCAGTCAAAGGAACAAACCAATAGTTCAAATGAGATACAGGAGCTGAGAAAACTAATGCTGAATATACAAACAGAAATGGAAAACCTCTTCAAAAACGAAATCGATAAATTGAGGGAGGACATGAAGAAGACATGGGCTGAACAAAAAGAAGAAATAGAAAAACTGAAAAAACAAATCACAGAGCTTATGGAAGTGAAGGATATAGTAGAAAAGATGGAAAAAACAATGGATACCTACAATGATAGATTTAAAAAGACAGAAGATAGAATTAGTGATTTAGAGGATGGAACATCTGAATTCCAAAAAGAAACAGAAACTATCGGGAAAAGAATGGAAAAATTTGAACAGGGTATCAGGGAACTCAAGGAGAATATGAACTGCACAAATATACGTGTTGTGGGTGTCCCAGAAGGAGAAGAGAAGGGAAAAGGAGGAGAAAAACTAATGGAAGAAATTATCACTGAAAATTTCCCAACTCTTATGAAAGACCTAAAATTACAGATCCAAGAAGTGCAGCACACCCCAAAGAGATTAGACCCAAATAGGTGTTCTCCAAGACACTTACTAGTTAGAATGTCAGAGGTCAAAGAGAAAGAGAGGATCTTAAAGGCAGCAAAAGAAAAACAATCCACCACATACAAGGGAAACCCAATAAGACTATGTGTAGAATTCTCAGCAGAAACCATGGAAGTTAGAAGACAGTGGGATGATATATTTAAATTACTAAAAGAGAAAAACTGCCAACCAAGACTCCTATATCCAGCAAAATTGTCCTTCAAAAATGAGGGAGAAATTAAAACATTCTCAGACAAAAAGTCACTGAGAGAATTTGTGACCAAGAGACCAGCTCTGCAAGAAATACTAAAGGGATCACTAGAGTCAGATACTAAAAGACAGAAGAGAGAGGTATGGAGAAGAGTGTAGAAAGAAGGAAAGTCAGATATGATATATATAATACAAAAGGCAAAATGGTAGAGGAAAATATTATCCAAACATTAATAACACTAAATGTTCATGGACTGAATTCCCCAATCAAAAGACATACACTGGCAGAATGGATTAAAAAACAGGATCCTTCTATATGCTGTCTACAGGAAACACATCTTAGACCCAAAGATAAACATAGGTTGAAAGTGAAAGGTTGGGAAAAGATATTTCATGCAAATAACAACCAGAAAAGAGCAGGAGTGCCTACACTAATATCCAACAAATTAGACTTCAAATTTAAAACAGTTAAAAGAGACAAAGAAGGACACTATCTACTAATAAAAGGAGCAATTAAACAAGAAGACATAACAATCATAAATATTTACGCACTGAACCAGAATGCCCCAAAATACGTGAGGAATACACTGCAAACACTGAAAAGGGAAATAGACACATATACCATAATAGTTGGAGACTTCAATTCACCACTCTCATCAATGGACAGAACATCTAGACAGAGGATCAATAAAGAAAAAGAGAGTCTGAATATTACTATAAATGAGCTACACTTAACAGACATTTATAGGACATTACATCCCACAACAGCAGGATACACCTTTTTCTCAAGTGCTCATGGATCATTCTCAAAGATAGACCAGATGCTGGGTCACAAAGCAAGTCTTAACAAATTTAAAAAGATTGAAATCATACACAACACTTTCTCGGATCATAAAGGAATGAAGCTGGAAATCAATAATAGGCACAGTGCCAGAAAATTCACAAATACATGGAGGCTCAACAACACACTCTTAAACAACAAGTGGGTCAAAGAAGAAATTGCAAGAGAAATTAGTAAATACCTCGAGGCGAATGAAAATGAAAACACAACATATCAAAACTTATGGGACGCAGCAAAGGCAGTGCTAAGAGGGAAATTTATTGCCCTAAATGCCTTTATCAGAAAAGAAGAAAAGGCAAAAATGCAGGAATTAACTGTCCACTTGGAAGAACTGGAGAAAGAACAGCAAACTAATCCCAAAGCAAGCAAAAGGAAAGAAATAACAAAGATTAGAGCAGAAATAAATGAAATTGAAAACATGAAAACAATAGAGAAAATCAATAAGACCAGAAGTTGGTTCTATGAGAAAATCAATAGGATTGATGGGCCCTTAGCAAGATTGACAAAAAGAAGAAGAGAGAGGATGCAAATAAATAAGATCAGAAATGGAAGAGGAGACATAACCACTGACCTCACAGAAATAAAGGAGGTAATAACAGGATACTATGAACAACTTTACACTAATAAGTACAACAATTTAGATGAAATGGATGGGTTCCTGGAAAGACATGAACAACCAACTTTGACTCAAGAAGACATAGATGACCTCAACAAACCAATCACAAGTAAAGAAATTGAATTAGTCATTCAAAAGCTTCCTAAAAAGAAAAGTCCAGGACCAGATGGCTTCACATGTGAATTCTATCAAACATTCCAGAAAGAATTAGTACCAACTCTTCTCAAACTCCTCAAAAAAATCAAAGTGGAGGGAAAACTACCTAATTCATTCTATGAAGCCAACATCACCCTCATACCAAAACCAGGCAAAGATATTACAAAAAAAGAAAACTACATACCAATCTCTCTAATGAATATAGATGCAAAAATCCTCAATAAAATTCTAGCAAATCGTATCCAACAATACATTAAAAGAATTATACATCATGACCAAGTAGGATTCATCCCAGGTATGCAAGGATGTTTCAGCATAAGAAAATCAATTAATGTAACACACCATATCAACAAATCAAAGCAGAAAAATCACAAGATCATCTCAATTGATGCAGAGAAGGCATTTGACAAGATTCAACATCCTTTCCTGTTGAAAACACTTCAAAAGATAGGAATACAAGGGAACTTCCTTAAAATGATAGAGGGAATATATGAAAAACCCACAGCTAATATCATCCTCAATGGGGAAAAATTGAAAACTTTCCCCCTAATATCAGCAACAAGACAAGGATTTCCACTATCACCACTGTTATTCAACATCGTGTTGGAGGTTCTAGCCAGAGCAATTAGACAAGAGAAAGAAATACAAGGCATCAAAATTGGAAAGGAAGAAGTAAAACTATCACTGTTTGCAGACGATATGATACTATACGTCGAAAACCCGGAAAAATCCACAACAAAACTACTGGAGCTAATAAATGAGTACAGCAAAGTAGCAGGTTACAAGATCAACATTCAAAAATCTGTAGCATTTCTATACACTAGTAATGAACAGGCTGAGGGGGAAATCAAGAAACGAATCCCATTTACAATTGCAACTAAAAGAATAAAATACCTAGGAATAAATTTAACTAAAGAGACAAAAAACCTATATAAAGAAAACTACAAAAAACTGTTAAAAGAAATCACAGAAGACCTAAATAGATGGAAGGGCATACCGTGTTCATAGATTGGAAGACTAAATACAGTTAAGATGTTAACCCTACCTAAATTGATTTACAGATTCAATGCAATACCAATCAAAATCCCAACAACTTATTTTTCAGAAATTGAAAAACCAATAAGCTAATCTATCTGGAAGGGCAGGGTGCCCCGAATTGCTAAAAACATCTTGAGGAAAAAAAACGAAGTTGGAGGTCTCGCGTTGCCTCACTTTAAGGCATATTATGAAGCCACAGTGCTCAAAACAGCATGGTACTGGCATAAAGATAGATATATTGACCAATGGAATCGAATAGAGTGCTCAGATATAGACCCTCTCATCTATGGACATTTGATCTTTGATAAGGCAGTCAAGCCAACTCACCTGGGACAGAACAGTCTCTTCAATAAATGGTGCCTAGAGAACTGGATATCCATATGCAAAAGAATGAAAGAGGACCCATATCTCACACCCTATACAAAAGTTAACTCAAAATGGATCAAATATCTAAACATTATGTCTAAGACCATAAAACAGTTAGAGGAAAATGTAGGGAGATATCTTATGAAACTTACAATTGGAGGTGGTTTTATGGACCTTAAACCTAAAGCAAGAGCACTAAAGAAGGAAATAAATAAATGGGAGCTCCTCAAAATGAAACACTTTTGTGCATCAAAGAACTTCATCAAGAAAGTAGAAAGACAGCCTACACAATGGGAGACAATATTTGGAAATGACATATCAGATAAAGGTCTAGTATTCAGAATTCATAAAGAGATTGTTCAACTCAACAACAAAAAGACAGCCAACCCAATTACAAAATGGGAAAAAGACTTGAACAGACACCTCTCAGAAGAGGAAATACAAATGGCCAAAAGGCACATGAAGAGATGCTCAATGTCCCTGGCCATTAGAGAAATGCAAATCAAAACCACAATGAGATATCATCTCACACCCACCAGAATGGCCATTATCAACAAAACAGAAAATGACAAGTGCTGGAGAGGATGCGGAGAAAGAGGCACACTTATCCACTGTTGGTGGGAATGTCAAATGGTGCAACCACTGTGGAAGGCAGTTTGGCGGTTCCTCAAAAAGCTGAATATAGAATTGCCATACGACCCAGCAATACCATTGCTGGGAATCTACTCAAAGGACTTAAGGACAAAGACACAAATGGGCATTTGCACACCAATGTTTATAGCAGCGTTATTTACAATTGCAAAGAGATGGAAACAGCCAAAATGTCCATCAACAGACGAGTGGCTAAACAAACTGTGGTATATACATACAATGGAATATTATGCAGCTTTAAGACAGGATAAACTTATGAAGCATGTAATAATATGGATGGACCTAGAGAACATTATGCTGAGTGAGTCTAGCCAAAAACTAAAGGACAAATACTGTATGGTCCCACCGATGTGAACCGACATTCGAGAATAAACTTGGAATATGTCATTGGTAACAGAGTCCAGCAGGAGTTAGAAACAGGGTAAGATAATGGGTAATTGGAGTTGAAGGGATACAGACTGTGCAACAGGACTAGATACAAAAACTCAAAAATGGACAACACAATAATACCTAATTGTAAAGTAATCATGTTAAAACACTGAATGAAGCTGCATTTGAGCTATAGGTTTTTTTTTTATACTATTATTATTACTTTTACTTGTTTTCTCTATATTAACATTCTATATCTTTTTCTGTTGTGTTGCTAGTTCTTCTAAACCGACGCAAATGTACTAAGAAGCGATGATCATGCATCTATGTGATGATGTTAAGAATTACTGATTGCATATGTAGAATGGTATGATTTCGAAATGTTGGGTTAATTTCTTTTTTTCCGTTAATTAATAAAAAAAAAGGCATTTCCACAGTAAAATATATGAATCTGAAAATGTTTTCCTAACTTTCCATGTCAATGTCAATGAATACTAGGAACCCCAAGATACAGGTCCTTAACGCCAGGCCTTCAGTCCTCTCCTCAGTAGGCTGTTGTGACTATAAATCCCCTCCAACATTCAGACATAGATAGTCTCCATGGAGATGTGTCTCTACCCATTCCAGGTGGACTTGCTTACTGCAGCCCTTTAAGAGGGAACCACACTCTATAAAAGCTTTAGAGTCACCACACAGCCAGAGACCACTGGAGATGGAGAAGGAAAATGTCCTTGGGAAGCCACTGAGAAGCCTGGAGAGAAAGCTAGCAGACATCCTTTCCATGTTCCTTTCCAGCTGAGAGAAACTCTGAATATCATCAGCTTTCCTGAGCAACGATATCTTTCCCTGGATACCTTAGTTAAGACGTTTTTATAGCCTTGCCTTAATTTGGACATTTTCATGGCCTTAGAATTATAAACTTGCAAGTTAATAAAGTCCCTTTTTAAAAAGTCATTCCATTTTTGGTATATTGCATTCCAGTACCATAGAAATGGAAACACCTTTTTCCTAATAATAGTCTTCTTTTTGTTACCTGTTCTCATATGCATCACACAACAGGTTAAAAGGCTAACCAAGGCTGCCTGTGCCATGTGTGTGAGCCAAAACTGTGCACATGTCTACACTTCTGCCTAGAAGAGAGGAACCTTACACTAAATTCCTCTACAGTAATTTATTTCTTATCCAAACTTCAGAAAGTCAGATTTTTAACCCTGAGACCTCCTGAGGAGTGCATCAAATGATAACAGATGCAAATAAATACATAAATACAAGTTTACAGTGATGCTGAGGAGAACAAAAAGACCTAGTCAGTTCTTGAACCCAAAGAGACAAAGAAAAAATGAGGCTAAGAAATCATTAACTTTTATAATTTCATGAAACAAGCAACCCAATATTAATGCAGTGGGAAATGGCAGTCAGAATATAGTACAAAGCAGGACCCATTTTTCCCTGATATCTCACGGTCACCCAGATCAGAATGGTCAGCCATGTAACTAGAACTTTGGGTTCTGCCCAAATTTCAGCAACAGCTTTGTTCATTCAACAAATACTTTTGAGTGGAAGACAAATGATGAAGAAATAAAGATAGATCCTGCCTTCAGGAAGTCAGTGGACCATCAGGGCACACAGTCCTCACCAAGCTGCCCAGAGCCTGTGATGTCCCTGGAGCTTCACCGCACGGGACGAGGAGCAAGAAGCCATGCTCTGTCAGCTTCCCCTCGCAGCAGCTGAGGAACTGTCTTAATACCAACACGTGGTGACTTGGAGCAGCCAACTTTCCCACTCAAACTTGCTATCCAGAAATAGCTCCACATGTAAACAAGCAACACACATTTAAGAAAAAAAAGATCTGATGAATGAGGTTTCTGAATTTAAACAGAAGACACATAAGTCTTTCACTGCCTGATGGAAGATAAAGACCACATTTAGAAAAATGAAAAGGCTCAGGAACATGGAAATGACATGCATTAGGGGGTCTTATCACTTATTCCTTCATCAACCCAGGGAATTCCAGAGGGGAATCGCAGATCAGCCTGCGGTTTTTTGAGAAGGGTTCATGACTAAAAAAGAAGTTGGTCTTCCAAAGTCTTAAAAGTTAAAGGTTTGTTAGATGAACCTTAAATTGCCATTAAGTAAATGGACTAGATAATAATAATAAAGACTGACAACAAGGGATACACATAGCAGCTATATAAAAAATCTTTGTTCTCTAAGACTGACAGTCTTGGAAAAAAGGAGCTTAAGAGTTGCAGAATTAAGCATTCATTTCTTTTAAATCCTTGAGAATCTCTATATATATTGCAGCAATGCAATATACTTATAAACCATTCTTACTGCCATAATGTCCAGAATTTATATTTATTTATTTCCAAAAGTCCATTTGACTTTGTAAAGTAAAATATAATTTCATATTTAATGCATGAATATATTTTCCATTTAAAAATTAAAAGATCACACATAATAGCTGTTTCTTTTACATTGTGGGGACAGGGGAGAAGAGACAAAGTTGATTTATAATTACCAGAAGCAAATTTCTCATGAAGATTAAGGCCTCTCATTTACAACGGCTCTTTCTGAGGCTTGCTTCTAGTTCTGGATTTGTCTATTACATATCTGCTTCTTTCATTGCCCCCTCCCCAAATGTATGGGCTTCAGGAGCTAATGAGGTCTGAATGTGATACTGCTAGTTAACATTCTAGCTCTGGAGGAACCTCCGCTGCATTTCCATGTTGCAATACGGAGAAAATCCAGCAATTCATACGTGAACGGCAAATGCGGAAATGTGGGGGTAGCCTAACTAACCTACAGGTTTGCTCCGGACTGAGGGATTTCTCTGGAAATAGGACATTCAGTGCTAAAACCAGGACAGCTGGTTACCCTAGAATTTTGGGTTAGACCATTAGAATTTGAGGTTTAGACATTTTTTTACCAAACAATGGGGGTAAATTAAGTCTGTTTAATGTTCTCCAGAGGCAAAATTGCTCATTAACCTGTTTTTCTCTGACCCTCCATTTTCCTTCTACAAAAATGACAATTCAAACCCATAACTCCTACCATCATAAAATGAAATAACCCAAGAAAAAAAATCTGCACACTGTAATTTTTGTCACTGCTTTTGCATTGGTTCGCTTACTTGAGCTACCGAACAGTCTAACAAGTTAGTTAGGGACAATATATTTTACTTCTTTTTTCAAGTTAGGACAACTAAGACTCTGAGGTTTTATTGACAAATTGAAGAACACAGTGTTCGTTAGAGCCTTCATCGGACCAAAAGGCTCTTGAATCACAGCTTTTCCCCTCCTGTGGCACACAGGTCTGCAAAGAGGCATTGGGAACCCCAAGTGATACGTCCCAGACTCCAAATAATGGCCATCTGTAAACCATCTTGAACGTAACTTCAACTGTGCTGGCACTCAAGCCAAATTAGAAAGCATTCCATATAGTAGCAGTTATTTGATCACAACTGCCAAAACTATTTAGATCCCAAGCTAGAAGGGCTACTGAATTGCCAACTGGGTGGACATGTGTGACATAGGATGCAGAGAATGCATGATGTTACCTTTATACATGCTAGTATATGCCTTCTATTTGTGGCTAACAGTTCTCTTTAAAAGTTTGAGCCTTTTATTTGAGAATGTCATAACTAGATAGCTATTAAAATATGTGGATTTATTTACATGATTAAAATGGCCAACTAGAACAAAATTTTATTATCAGGAGTTATGCTAAAAGCTACTATTATTAGAAAGTTTAAAAATAAAATCTTTCTGACTAAAAACATATAATTAGATACTAACAGTTCAAAATAAAACCATCTCTCATGTACCCAGATAATCACACATGCAACATGAAACTCAGACTCCTAACAAAATAACATGCAGAAATAAAAAGTTTTTAAGAGTGTACACTAGTTTTGAAGATAAGTTCAATTACATCCCAAAATTTGGTTGAGTATCTATTTCTCCATAATGTTCTATACATAATTTTTAAAAGGGAGTTGCCTGAAAATATATACCTACATGTCATTTTTTTCTGTTCTCATTTAAATCTGTAATTTTATGGTATCAAACATAATATTAAATGTGTCAGAAAACAGTAATTTTAAATATCATACATTAAAGTAAATAACAAGTGAATGGAAAATGGTAAGTTATATATGAACAGGATTCTTGGGAGCTATGATTCAATTCATTTCAAGTATTAAGTATTATGGGGTATGCAATATTCAATTTGATTTTTCCTGATAAAGTTTAGCAGTTGAAAATGAGTTCCCTCATAATTATCACTTTTAAATCATGGCTCAAGTATAAAAACTAAATACATACTTTTTAGTTTTAAGTGCCTTATAATAATCAGAAAAATTAGAAAATAAAGAGAATTTTATTTTAATGAGGAGGTAACTAGTAGTTTCTGCTACAGGTTGCCATATTCATTTCATGCATAGTAAGCCCAGAGAGTAGAACTAAATTCAAAGTCTGAAGTGCTTTTCTGACTAAAAGGTAAATTTACACATTTCATAGAGTGTTGGCTAGATAAATAAGGTAAGAGAAGAAATAGACTTTGTGTTGACATTCATAAGGGGAATGAGCAAATCAATTTCCAAAAGCAAACACAGTCTATAAATTTATGTGAACAAACAAAATTGTCCTAAAAAGCATATTTCCAAAGTTAAGGAACTTTTAAAGGACTCTTTCTTCTGTTAGTACTTTATCGTAGTGTGCAAGCCTTTCACTACCGTGGGTACATTTGTACACACAGACTTAGTAGAAAAACTAAATCCTAATATTGAATTATTATGGGAAAATTATGTAAGTAATTTATTAGAGCCTAAAATTCCCTCCTGTCTATCTATATGCACATATACAGGAATATATAGCATAGATAGTTAAATACAAATTGTACAAACACACACATATTCTTAAAAACTAAATGCTGTATAATTGTATCCTAGATGTAATGGAATCAGGTGAGGGGCTGCAGAAGACAGCAAGATTCAAGGGGATATAACACAGAGGATGTAGAATTCTTATTTCCAGTTATGTGTATTTGTATCAGCTATTTTAGATGCTTCAGAAATTAGTAATATCTAGATGCTAAAACTTTAGCAATTACTAGGTATGAGGCAATATTCTAAGCAGTCATATACTCTCATTTTATAATTATAGCACCCCTTTGAGAAAGGTACTATCAGCAGCCTCATTTTTCAGAGGAGGAAACTGAGGAACAATAAAATTAAATGAAATGACTGAGGTCGCATCATTCGTTAGTGCCAGATACAGGAATCAAACCCAGGGAAGTTTTACTCCAGAGTCTTTGTTCTCCACCATTATGCTATATTGCCCCTCAATTAAATATCTAAGCCCAAATTTTCTATGATTTAGACCTACAGTTTAAACATAGGTCATCCAGTTTATCTGCAACTCAGAAACTATTGAAATATATTAACCAAGGTCATTTTGAGAGGTGCGCTGTCATCTGCATTAACGCCCTGATTATTTGGGAAGAGGCAGCATAAGCCAGGCACACCTGGGTCCCAGTTCAACTCTACTACCTCTTGCCTGTAAGAACTTAAGTGTTTTTAACCTTATTCAGCCCCATTTTACTCATTTATACTATGTGGAAAGCATGCACTTTAGAAGGGTTGTTATGGGGATCATAGAAAGTGCATGCTGATAAACATAATCAATATGTAATTTCTATACATACAATGTTTATTAAGTACTTTGTAATTGATAAACATTATTAGACTATCATTGTCATTGCCAGATGAGAAAATCTAGGATCACAGAGTATAAGAGCTTTCCTTAGAGGCACACATCTCCTCGGCGGTGGAGGGATGTCATGAACTCAAGTTCTCCTATGCTCTGTTCCATGCAATTTGCACTGCACCACACTGCTTCCCAAAATCTCTCAGTGCCTGCACAAACTTCCTCTTCTCCATTGTTTCCCTTGGTCACTTAATTCCGTATTACTTCTACTTAATTTCAAGTCTTTATGTAGAATGTAGCTTGTACGACACAACTTATATTTGCCTATTTCTAGCTTTGTACATTGTTGCTTCAACAAAAAAGGTACAAATTTCCTAAGAATAATTGACCATACACAAACTATGTCTATACCTGTGTACAGTAATTACATTATAAAAGCTTTAGCAGATGAGAGAACAAGTTCACTCTTCTAACAAATGTTCACAATCTACGTATATTCATTTGATGGACCCTCTGACTCTCCAGGAATTCTTTCCTCTCCAGCCACAAAAAAGAATACCAGGTTTTGTCGGAAATTTTGCTACTGAAAAATAATTTCATACATCAAGGACAACAAATAAGGGAATCTGCCAGTGAAAAAGGTCAAAGGTGAGACAAAAGACAGAAAGAAGCATCCATGTTAAAGAGTGGCACAAAGGAGGAGGAAGGGGTAGGGGTTTAGGGATGACATATAGAGTGCCACCGTACACAGCCAGGAGGAGATAAAATGGCACAGGACTGACAGACACTGAAAACTAGGAAAAGCAGGTAAAGAAATGGGGAATGTCTATTTGCACAGTAGGAAGACAGAGAAAAGGGGAATTACTTGGAGTAAGGAAGGAAAAAGTAGTCCACTATCTGCTTCTGTGTTGTAGCTATTCCCGTTATCTTAGAAGTAGCTTTATTTCCATCTGTTTGGAGACCTCAGAAAACTCATATGAAGTTTCCAGGTTGTAAAAGCCTGGGAACACCAGGGCATGCCAGGTTCCTCTAGGGAAATGCCTTCATCCCTCACATGCACAGACAGCACACAGATAGATGCTAGAGCAGACTGGGGTGGGGGCAGGAAGTCTTCACTAAATGCGAGGTGCTTATCCAGTGCTGGATGGCCAATAAATGTTTTGTTTTTTTTTTTGCTTTAATTAAGGGTTTGCAAAAAGTTCAGAAAACAAATTATTCCTAATTTTAAAAATAAACCATGCACTTCCAGGCCAAGATGGTGGCTTAGCAATGTGCGCATTTTTGTTCGTCCTCCAGAACAACTAGTAAATAACCAGAAACCATAAAGAACAGCTCCTGGGATCACGTCAGTGACCAGACACACAGTGTACCCCAGTCTGGACCACCTGGACCGGCTGTGAGCCCCCCAGAACCGTGAGTTCCCCAAGCCACAATGGGCAGCACCCCTCTCCCACAGGCTGCTTCCCAGAGGAGAAAGGAAAGAGACTTTACCAGCAGCAGGGGCTGAGCCCAACCGAACGCCAACTGTGGAATTAACAAATTCTGACTACTAAAGCTAGGGCCCCAGCTTAGGTGAACCTGGTCAAAGCGGAGGTCACTAATTTTTGCTCTGGCACCAAGGGGGCAGGACTGATGGAAAAAGGAAAGAAAAAAAAAAAAAAAGAAGGAAACAGAGGTTTTTGTGGCTGTGTTTCTACAAAGGCTTGACTGCCTTTAGATACAGTGGCAGGGTTTCTCAGGCTGCAACTGCCCCAGGCATGGGCAGAAACAAACTCATTTTGAGGGCTTTTCTGGAAACGGTGCCTTCCCCAGGGGAGGGGTGAACCCCAACTCAGGTGAAATCCCTCTCTCAAGGAATTCAGACACCAGGGCTTGGTAATTTGAAGCCATTAAAACCAGTCTACAACCTCTCCTCTGTCTCCATGACGCCCCTAGCCAAAGTTAAAGGTACCGCATGATCTTATGCTAGTGGGACCTGCAGGCAGACAAGCGCCACATACTTGGCAGGATAAGAAAAACAGAACCCAAAGACATCACAGAAAAGTCTTTCAACCTGCTGGGTCTCACCCTCAGGGAAAACCGGCGCAGGTGACTCTTTCCTCCTGATAGGAGGCCAGTTTGGTCTGGAAAATCCAGCTGGGGTCTATAATACCTAAGTACACCCTCCTAAGTGTGGGGGGAGGAAAGGCACCATACAAGCAGGACAAGAAACAAGAAAACAAGAACTGAAAAATTCTCCTCTGTTAAACAAAACTTAAGCTAGAGATCCAGAAAAAGCTGAACTGAATGTCAAAGAACAGAGAGACAACAAATTCATCCAGCAAGAAAACCCTAGGTAAAAGAAGTGAAAACTATCTCCAGAATAAACTAATTAAAATAATTAAATGCCTAGATGCCAGCAATAAATAAAAAATCACACTAGGAAAACTGAAGATATGGCCCAGTCAAAGGAACAAACCAACAATTCAAATGAGATACAGGAGCTGAAACATTTAATTCAGAATATACGAACAGACATGGAAAACCTCATCAAAAACCAAATCAATGAATTAAGGGAGGATATAAAGAAGGCAAGGAGTGAACAAAAAGAAGAAATCAAACGTCTGATAAAACAAATCACAGAACTTATGGGAACGAAAGGCACAGTAGAAGAGATGAAAAAAAAAAAAAATTGAAACCTACAATGGTAGATTCCGAGAGGCAGAACATGGGATTAGTGAACTAGAGAACAGAGCATCTGAAATCCAATAAGAAAAAGAAAATATAGGGAAAAAAGTGGAAAAATATGAGCAGGGACTCAGGGAATTGAAGGACAATATGAAGTGCATGAATATACATGTTGTGGGAGTCCCAGAAGGAGAAGAGAAGGGAAAGGGAGGAGAAAAACTAATGGAGGAAATTATCACTGAAAATTTCCCAACTCTTATGAAGGACTTAAAATTACAGATCCAAGAAGTGCAGCACACCCCAAAGAGGATAGATCCAAATAGACATACTCCAAGACATTTACTAATCAGAATGTCAGAGGTCAAAGAGAAAGAGAGGATCTTGAAAGCAGCAAGAGAAAAGCAATCCATCACATACAAGGGAAGCCCAATAAGACTATGTGTAGATTTCTCAACAGAAACCATGGAGGCAAGAAGACAGTGGGATGATATATTTAAATTAATACAAGAGAAAAACTGCCAACCAAGAATTCTATATCCAGCAAAATTATCCTTAAAAATGAGGGAGAAATTAAAACATTTTCAGACAAAAAAATCACTGAGAGAAATCGAGACCAAGACACCAGCTCTCCAAGAAATACTAAAGGGAGCACTAGAGACAGATACGAAGGCAGAAGAGAGAGGTGTGGAGAAGAGTGTAGAAAGGAAGACCATGAGTGAAGGAAAACTAGAAGGACATATAAAAGCCAAAGGCAAAAAGCCCGGGCAGTAAGAACACTGATGTTGATGGATTAAGCTTCCCAGTCGGAGGGCATGGACTGGCAGAATGGATTAGGGAATGGGACCCATCTATATGCTGTCTCTACTCAAAGGACATGAGGGCAAGGACACAAATGGACATTTGCACTCCAATGTTTATAGCAGCATTATTTACAACTACCAAGAGATGGAAACAGCCAAAATGTCCGTCAAAAAATGAGTGGCTAAACAAACTGTGGTATATACATACGATGGAATGTTATGCAGCTATAAAACAGAATAAAGTTATGAAATATGTAACAACATGGATGGACCTTAAGGACATTATACTGAGTGAGATTAGCCAGAAACAAAAGGACAAATACTGTATGTTCTCACTGATATGAAATGACATTAGTGAATAAACTTGGAGAATTTCATTGGTAACAGAGACCATCAGGAGATAGAAATAGGGTAAGATATTGGGTAATTGGAGCTGAAGGGATACAGATTGTGCAAAAGGACTGAATGTAAAAACTCAGAAATGGACAGCACAATGCTACCTAACTGTAATACAATTATGTTAAAACACTGAATGAAGCTGAATGTGAGAATGATAGAGGGAGGAGGGCTGGGGGCACAAATGAAATCAGAAAGAAAGATAGACAATAAAGATTGAGATGGTGTAATCTAGGATTGCCTAGAGTGTATAATGATAGTGACTACATGTACAAATTTAAAAAATGTTTTTGCATGAGGAAGAACAAAGGAATGTCATTATTGCAGGGTGGTGAAAACAGATGGTAATTAATATTTTTAAATTTCAGCTTATGTGTGAGATTAAAGCTAAAAATGTTTATTAGGTACAAAATTTATATTTTGACTAGTGCATTTCCTAATATAACTTATGTAGATAGCTTGGTTGAACAACATAAGTACATGGAACCTTGGGTAGGACATGAGATTTTGTTGGTTTGTTCAGAGTGATGCCCCGATGAATCCCAGAGTGATTTGATCAGTGAGTGGAAAAGTATTTGCAAAGTCCCCTTTGGGTAATGGTGAGAACGGGGGAAAATTTAACCTCCCCAAGTCGAATTCTTGATATTCTCACAAGCAGTGTGGACAACCAAAGCCATAGGCTGAGCCCCCAGACTTGGGGTTTGTTCATATGAAACTTAACCCCACAAAGGATAGGTCAAGCCTACTTAAAATTAGGCCTAAGAGTCACCCCCAAGAGAACCTCTTTTGTTGCTCAGATGTGGCCTCTCTCTCTAGCCAACACAACAAGCAAACTCACCACCCTCTCCCTGTGTACGTGGGACATGACTCCCAGGGATGTGGACCTGCCTGGCAACGTTGGACAGAAATCTGAGAATGAGCTGGGACTCAGCATCAAGGGATTGAGAAAATCCTCTCGACCAAAAGGGGGAAGAGTGAAATGAGACAGTGTCAATGGCTGAGAGATTTCAAACAGAGTTGAGAGGTTATCCTGGAGGTTGTTCTTACACATTAGGTAGATATCACCTTGCTATCCAAGAGGAAATGGCGAGGCTGGAGGGAACTGCCTGAAAATGTAGAGCTGTGTTCCAGTAGCCATGTTTCTTGATGATGATTTTATAATTGTGTAGCTTTCACAGTGTGACTGTGTGATTGTGAAAACCTTGTGTCTTATGCTCCTTTTATCTCCCTTGTCAACAGATGAGTAGCACATATGGAATAAAAATAAATAATAGGGGGAACAAATGTTAAACTAAATTTAGTTTGAAATGCTAGTGATCAATGAAAGGGAGGAGTAAGGGGTATGGTGTGTATGTTTTTTTTTTCTGTTGTCTTTTTATTTCTTTTTCTGAATTGATGCAAATGTTCTAAGAAATGATCATGGTGATGAATATGCAACTATGTGATGATATTGTGAATTACTGATTATATATATAGAATGGAATGATCACATATTAACAATGTTTGTGTTTCATTCCTGTAATTTTTTTTAAAAAATTAATTTAAAAATTTTAAAAAATAAACCATCCAATATAGCAATGTGTGATAATTATGAAATTAAGGATGCCAAACTTGTAAGCTTTTGGGTCTTAGAGGGAATGAAAACCAACACGGGTCATTTCCGTGGTCAGAGAAGTCCATCCATAAGATGGGTTTGGTTGTCATCCAAGTCTCTTAATGTGGTACCGAGAATATAAAATTAAGCAGTGACACCTAGCAGCCGACCTATGGCATAAGAATAGCATTGCATCCCCAATTTACTTCCCTTTTTTCTGACAATGCTCTGCCAGTGTGAATGCATAGTGTCCTGATAAAAATAATGTCGTTGACAGAGCATTCATATACAGAAAAGATATTCAAATTAAAAAGGCATATTTATGTGAAAAAATTTACTGTAACATGCATATTCCTATTTTATGGTTTTTTTCCCTGCTTCTTAACAATTTATTGTCAAAATCTTTATTCTTCAATATACATGTTCATGGCACCACACTACCAGAGGTACCATTTTATCTGAATTATCCCCCAAATTTATCAATTTTATGCTAAATGCTTAATCCCTTTTCCTAACCATTGTTTTTTCTTTATTATATTCTGCAAATTATCTTTCTCCATTTGCCATTTATACAGAATGCAATTTTAAACTGCTTTCTCTTTCCCTTCTATTTCAACATTTAGATCTTTTTTTTACTCAGAATTTACCAGAGGCATTTTAAAACAGTATCAAAAATATACTCTGTGTGCTTTACACTGGTGACACCAACAATGAGCAAAGCACTGGAAGGATAATATTTGACACCATGCTATGAAATCCTTGGTGTCAAGGCATAATCTTTTCCCTCTTTGACTCCAGTTTTAGGTACTTTAATTGCTTAAATAAATACTAGAACCTCAATAAAAACATGTTGAATGAATGAATAAGTTCCCAAATACAGTCATAAAACAATTGTTCAATCTTTTGTTAATTCATTCAGTTGTTCCTTCATTTTTACATTCATTTATTCCAACAGGCACTATGGGGATAAAAATACCAAATGGAACTCTAGTCTTCAGAGTAGTCACCGCCTATTAGGGAAGAGGACAGTAACACATGATAATTAAAACAGAAGCTGAAAGCTCAGGGTTTCGAGACAAGACTCAAAGCTGTTACATGGGAATGAAGGGAGGGAGAGAGCAATCCACTTTTCATCCTCCTTGCCGGAGAAAGATGACAATTCCACCTAATCCTGTACAACCAACATGACTAACCTTAGTGTTAGGAACCCACCAAAATGCTAGAACTTTTACCAATAAATTCCTAAATAGTTTGGCTATAGTGGTATGTCCACAATAAATGGAATTAAACTGTGAATTTGGGTCATGTTCTACTGTTTGGCACCATGTTACTCAGCATCAAATGCCAGGCCAGGTCATAACTAACAGCTGAAGTGCAGCCAGGCCTGGGAACTAAATGAGAACAGCTCCCTCAGCGGTCTCAGTCTGGCTCTGGAGTCCTGTAGGCCGATCTCCGTCGAGTCCTTCCTCTGGAAACCCTCATAAGAGTCAACATCAGGTCTGCCTGGACACTGTGTTTGAAAATCTGATTGCAAATCTTTCACTGACTTAAGTACATAATAAATTATGCTGTCTGTGGGAAGTATGGTTCCTTCCTTTGAGGCAGATTTACTGCAATTACCAAAGGGCAACAGGTAAAGGACGGGGTGGCTGCAAGCTCTATGTACCCCAGAAAAACATGTTCTTAAATCTGACCTATTACTATAGCTTGTACATTGGATCTTGTGATGAGAATACGTCAGTCAAGGCATGACCCACCTCATCCAGGATGGATCTTAATCTTATCTTCTCATTGGAGTCCTTTATAAATGGAATGATAAATGGAATGAATGCAGAGAGAACTAGAGAAGGGGGGTGGGAGCGAAAGGAGGGGAGAGGGAACCATGAAAACAAGAGGCTGAAAATAATAAACCCCAGAAGAGAAAGGAGAGGCCAGCAGACACAGCCATGTGCCTTATGACGCCTTCTTTTGGATATTTTCTCAGCTTTAAGCTGTAAGCACATAAATTCCCATTGTTTAAGACAAGGATTTCATTGTACCTGCCTTAAGCAGCCTAGTAAAAGAGTAAATAAGGAATATTCAAATCCCTCATAACAAATAAAACTCTGACTTTAGGGCCTAAGGCCCAAAGGTGTGAAATTATCAGCAATCAAATTCCATCCTGTGGCGAAACATTATCACATACGCCACATCTGCGTCACTGTGTCTGTCTCGTACGGGTAGGAAAAATATTTAAGATGTTTGCACGGTTTGTTTTTCATTCAGAAAATTAAGTTTTGCATCTAGGTCCGTGTCCACAGTTCTGCCACAGGTAGCATCAGCACATTTTAAAAAGGCATTAAAGACAGAGGTTCAGGCCTCAAGGAGCTTTTAGTATACTTGGGAAGATGGGGGAAATTAAAATACAAAATAAGTGGTATTTTTACCACTATCATTTCCACACAATTGATTTGTGAAATGCCCACAAAAATAAATGACTGATGAATGTCAGGCCTGGAACCCACAGACAAAAATGCACGCACCCTAACAGACATTTCCTATTTGCCACCCCCAGAGATGGAAACACGTCCTCAGGTGCCAACATCTCCATCTCACAAAGGAGCACATTTTCCCTGTAATGTAATGCTTTAAACGACACAGTGGCTCCCTGTCTAGACTACCAAGCATGCTTATTCTGTAATGATGCTGCTACAATATGGGAAAAGAAAGTGGCAGCGGAACACATACGAAAAGAAAAGAAAGAAACAGGAAGAGGATAAAGGGCATGAATTTTCATTTAATAACGGAATTTTATTTTTGCATATCACTATGTGGTTTACAAAACATTATTTGCTTACATGTTTCAATTTGCCTTAAAGGTCTAATGGAACAGGGAATTACTATCACTTTACAAATGAGGAGATTGGACCACACAGAACTTTTAAAATGTATCTATTAAGAATCACAGTTAATTTTCTAATTCTTTCTTTTTCTATATCATTAGCAAAGAGTGTCTAATTCTGTCTCTATTCTTTTCCCACCTATGCTGTGAATTCTCTACTTCTTCATCTCTTTAAAGCTTTGGCACCACTCTCTGCAGTATATAATTTCTCCCTCTTGCTTTTTCACTCAACATGTGATTATTCTCATGTATTTTCCCATATTAAAAAACAACAGCCTGGTACACGGGTGGTTCAGTGGTTAGAATGCCTGCCTCTCATGCGGGAAACCCAGGTTCGATATCTGGACCATACACGAAAAAATAACAACAGCCATGTTCACAAATCTAAGCATCTTGCTATGCTGCCTTCTGACCTTCGTACTTCTTTTCTAATTACCATCCTCCTTTTCCACCCGTATTCACTGTCAGCTTAGTTTCACCTTTCATAGCTCTATAAAACCATTTTTGCTAAGTCCCAAAGATTCCCTAACTGCTAGTTCAAATGGGCACTTCCATTTCTTATCATGTCGATATCTGTGCTGGTTTGAATCTATTATGTACCCCAGAAAAGCCATGTTTTAATCCTGAGCCAGTCTTGTGGGAGCAGCCATTTCTTTTCATCCTAATTCATATTACAGGACAGAAACTTTTGATTAACTTATCTCTACCGAGATGCGGTGTGCCCAACTGTGGGTGTGGCCTTTTGATTCGATGGAGATCTGACTCTACCCATTCCAGCTGGGTCTTCATTAGTTTACTACAGTCTTTAAAAGGGGAAATCTTTTAGAGAAATCTTAGAAAATGACAGAACCAACAGAAACTTCAGAGCAGAGCTGACACAGATGCTGACACTTGGAGGACAGTCATGGATGTGTGGAGATGCCTGGAGCCCAGCAGACATCACCATGAGATGCTAAGCAACCCAGAACCTGGAGAGAGCCAAGGGGAGCCAAGAGATGAAAACCAGCCCCAGAGAAGCAAAGTGAGGAGCCCCCACAGGGACAGAGGCAGAAAGCAATGGAGGCCAGGAGCAAGGGACCAGCAACCCTTCCCCGCTGACAGAGCTGTTCCAGATTCATTGGCCTTTCTAGAATTAAGGCATCTTTCCTTAGATGCCTTAGTATGGACAGTTTTGTAATCTTAGAACTGTAAACTTGTAACTTATTAAATTCCCTTTTTAAAAGTGATTTAATTTCGGGTATATCACATTCTGGCAGCTTGCAAACTAATACAGTATCTCTGCCACATTTGATGCTATCTTCCTCCTCGTTGAAAGTGCTCTTTTCATTTGTCTTTCTGGACTCTGGGCCACTTTATATTTCCTCTCTAGACATTTGTCATCCCACTCTGGCCACTAGAATGTCAGGTGATCACATTCACGGTCAGTAGTGTATGTAGGCTTCCTGGATTTCTCCCTCTCCTTTTTTGCAGCTGCATTTAACTCATCACAAGAGACTGTACATTCTGCAGACAATTATTTGAAAATTCTGATCCTCCTCTCCATTTCCACAGCCATTGCCATCTCAGGTCCTCATCCTGTACCACTTGGATGACTAAATAATTTGCTAACAGTTCTTTCTGCTTTTTCTTACCATTTCCAACAATAACCATTCATTTATTCTCCATGCACATGACCTACTGATCCGTTAAAAAAACAATAACATCATTATTCTCCAATGTAATTGGATAATCAAGATGCAACTCTCCGTCATGGCAAGTAGGTTTTGTAAGGTCTTATTCTTGCCTCCTTTTTGAGCTTCATTTGCAGTCCTCTCAACTTGGATTCTGAGATCCAGACCACAAAAATGTCTTGTTCCTCTGTGAGGTCATCCTGCTTTCCCATATCTTTGACCTAAGAAGACAATATTCTATCTAGAAATGTCACCTCCACCTCTTGTCTTCAAAGGCCTATGCTCATGTGTCTTCTTCTTAGAGAAGAAGCCTACTTAAGAATTCTTAAATTGATTTTGAGTAGGGATCCTTAAGCTTTTTATACCTACCATTTTTAAGCTTGTATGTGATTGGTGGTTTATATTCCCCATAAGCTTGGATGAGTGGGATTATGACATATATCTTTTAAGCATTTTAAGCATACTTCTCATCTTACCCCCAAAATGCAGCTTTGATTACCTGTTTGTTTAATAAAGCTTTTATCCAAGACAGCACTAATGAAAAACTGGTTTGGCTTCTATACAAATTAAAAATAAATCTTAAAGTTTGCAGTCTGAAGTAATGAATGATGTTCATAGCAATCATTAATTAATCAGTGATTCCTAAGCAGTATCTCATAAAGTATTATGTTTTGCTTTTCTGATATATACACGTTATTTATGTAAAAATGATTAATAAAAAGTTTGCCTCAATGTAGCTTTATCAAGAATGCATAGTAATTAATTAAAATGTCTTCTAAATCAAGAAATTTTAAAGTGCCCTTCATCTTAAAGTTCTTAAATGAATTCCTAAATAAAATGTAAGTGATAACCTCATCTGGTGCTTTTTACTTGGCTCTCTCTCCCAATGAATATGAACTTTGATGCATTACTGCTACAGAGTAATATTCTGTCATATTTATGATTTCCACAAAGTCTTAAGCCATGAAAAAGATGGTCACATGCTGTGTGTTAAAATGTCTGATAATTATTTGTTTTCCTTTCTGACATGTCTTTTATACTTTGCATGTTTCTCAAAGATAAGGGAATAGCAATGTTAAGCAATGTTACCATTTTGATACCAGTAAGAAAGTGAAACTATCAATCCCCAAACAGAGCAATACACTTGCCTTTGAAGGTGCAGTCGTTGGTCCAATTTTAGAGCCTTTTCCCAAGCAACTTTCTTGAATTATGAAATGCAAAATTGCTTTGACAGGTAGGGTTCTATATTTAGAACTGATACCTTTTGTCACATACTTCTGCAAAATCTTCCAAGCACTTGGAGCACGAAGACAGTAAGGACGAGATTTAAAGTGCCTGAACTGCCATCGTGTATGAACAGCACATGAAGAAGTCATGCAAATTTGATCAACAGATTCACTGTTATCAAGAATCCTTCTAAGACATTACCTATGGTCACACATGACTCAACATTATTAACAGCACCTGTACAGTCACTGTTTCAATAAAAGGGAAAAACTGAGAACTTCAAGGATTAATTTGGGTTTATATTTTTCAGTACAAACAAAATCTTCCCATGAAATATATATTTCCGAGCCTGGATAATGGTTTATAGAAATTGAAAAAGCATTGTTCTCTTTATGTGGAAGTTCTATTCAATTGGTTTAATATAAGGAAAGGCCAAGAGCCAGAAAAGAGTGGATCTTGACTGTAAGAATTAACATGTAAAATGTTATTTAATATATTCTCACAGGACTCATAGAAGTACAATTAGTATTTTTCATTTTGGAAAAAAATTTGGAAATAATTTTCAGAAAATCTAATAAGTTGATTCAGAAATCTGTTTGAGGGAAATAATCAGAAACCCTTATATAAATTAGTTTACTACAACACCCTTTAAAATAGTACAATTCTAAAGACAATAAAAATTTCTGAAAATATGACAAGTATTTAATAAATCATGGTGCAAAATGACTGAAATGACAAAAACTTTAATAAGTTATGTTGAAAATGTAGAATGGAATATCAAATACTTTAATAGCAATTAATTTTAAAAAAAGTCATAGGAAACTGAAAGTCTGAGGAAAAAGTTTTACCAGGGAAGCTTTGGAACAAAGAGAAAAAACAAGATATCTCAGTTTTCATATCTTGTTACTTTTCTATTTTCTTCCCTTCCATACTTCAGGCAAAGAGAATAGACAGCAATAGTCGTGAAATATCTCAAACAATAATTAGCTTGTTTCCTCTTCATTTCATTCTATTCTTTGTACTTGATGGATGCTGCCTAAATAGGTGTAGTTGAACAACAAATCTTCCATTCTATTTTGAACTGAATATGTACTCATCCATAATGTTTTAAATAATTTCCCCCTGAATATTAAAGTTGTAATACTTGCTGACTAAAGAGAATTATAGAATTTCAGAATGGTATAAAGAACATAAAAAAATTCACCATTCATCTATCTAGGAACAATCATACACTGACATTTCGTTGCTTTTTTTCTTTAGGCATGAGTGCACAAATTTGTAAATATGTATTAAACTATACATACACATTTTTTCCTATTTTTTCATTTAATATTATATTGTGGACTTTTTTTTCAAGAGTCTTAAAATATTCTATCAAGTGTAATATGTCATCCATTTGCCCATTTGGACATTATGAGGCTGTTTCCTTCTAACATTGATAGGAATAAAATTATATATTGACTTTAGCCCAACTTTCATATTCATTATGCACGATTTCTCCTTCGCAGGTTACAGGCTAAAACTTAGGGGCTATTTAAAGGTTCATGGCATGTTTGTTTCTTTACTTTCCAAAATGTAGCAATTTAGACTCATACTAGTTGCATATATGTGTCCATTTCATTGCATTCTCACCAAGGATTTAGGATAATCATTTACATACTTTTTACTCATTTTGGGGTTTGGAATGGCCTCCCTTGTTTTATTTTCAGTTGTTTAATAATGCAGTGAATCACTTATTACTAAATATTTTACTAGTTATACTAGGTATTTTTATCACTCATTGTGGTCGCTTATTAATATATGGTGCCAATTTTCAACTGGAAATGTTGTAATTTCTTTCTATTTTATTATAAAAATATTACAAAATATGGTTCATATTGGTCCTTTCCCCTTTATGGTACATTTTTAGAGAAGGTACGGACTGCATCTGTGTAACCAGATTCCAATTTAGAAAATACATTCAAAATAAGGTTAGTTTTGCATATGAATTAAAATAGTCTGATTCACACTAAATAATTGCACAATACTTTAATATTATAGTAAAATGAGACTTATTGCTCATTCATCCATTCATTCATTCAGTTCTGTTTACTGGTCAGCTACTAAATGAAAAGGCCTTCTTCTAGCCTCTTTGAATTCATCAGTAAACATAAAAGACAAGGTCCGTGCCTGCGTGAATTCTTCCTTACTGAACAGTAAGGCGAAATAGATAATAAGCACTATTTGTCCATGCCCTAAAACCCAGAACCTGTGAATATGCTACCCTAGATGGCAAAAGGTATTTTGCAGATATAACTTAAGGTGACAGACCTTAAAATAGGGAAATTATCTTGAACTGAGTGGGTGGACCAAATGTGATTATAGGAACCCTTGAACGCAGAGAATCATCTCTGGCTGGATGTGGAAGAAAGGTGAGGCAGAAGGGAAAATAAGACACATTTATTCCATTCCAGAGAAGGATATGACGACAATGCTGGCTCTCAGATGTGGGAATCCACACGCAAGAAGCAGAGAGAATATCCCACGAGGTCAGTGTCCTGCTCGCGGGCAGCTGGCAAGGACACGGAGATCTCAGTTCTACAACTCCAGGGACTGGATTTTACCAACAGCCTGAAGGAGCGTGGGAGCAGATTCCTCCCAGAGGCTTCTCAGGGTCCCAAACAACTTGATTCTGACTTTGTGAAACCCCAGAGAAGAGAAACACTGCCAGGTTGCCTGGATTTGAAACCTACAAAACTCTGCGGTAATAAATGTGGATTGTTTTAAGTTGCTACATTTGTGGTCATTTGTTATGGTAGCAATAAAAAGCTAGCATAATACGCATAATAAAAAGGAAGTTAAATAATATCGTACTAGTGGATATTCAATCCTCTGAGAAAAAGTAAAATTAGTGCAAGGTCAAAGAACCCAGGAATGCCTGTGTGAAGGGAATGGGCAGATGGGCCATTAAACAGGTGATATTTGAGAAAAGAAATCAAGGAGATAAGGATGTTGGCCAAGTGGACATAAGAGAGAAGCCTTTCCACAGAGAGAGAAAGGAGGCTAAAGCGCGCCTGTTGTGTCCAATAGCAAGGAGCCTCCTGTGGCTGGAGTGGTGATGAAGATGGGAGAGGACAGCTGGAGACTGAGTAAGAGAAGTACGAGGTCTTGTGTTGCATGCCATTTTGGCCTCAGGAAACTTCAGCCCTTACACTGAATGGACGGCAAAGCCACTGGCAGATTCTGAGCAGGAGAGTAAACCATCTTCTCTGATTTAAAGCTTTCAAGGATCAATCTGGCTGCTGGATGGAGTACAGCCTGTTAGGGAGCAGGGAAAGAAGCCAAAAGACATTTGGAGGTTACTTCACTAATCTACAAAAGTGATAGACCGTCTGTTATTAAGGCGCCAAAACTTAAAGTGATGAGAAAGGATCCCGTTCTGGAAATAACATTTTTAAAGTTGCTTATAAAATTTAAGGGGAGGGTGCACGGGTGGTTCAGTGGTTAGAATGCCCGCCCTCCATGCGGGAGACCCAGGTTCAATTCCCGGACCATGCAACCAGAAAAGAAAAAAAAAAAAAAATTAAGGGGCACCTTCTCCCTGGAAGTGTCCCCTGACCACCCCAGGCCGTCTATACAATAAACACAGTGCTTGGCACACAGGTCTGAAATGACCTGCTAAGCCTTTCCTACCACACTGCAAGGAGGACACTGAGGAAGGCAACTGGGCATTTTCACATGAGTTAATAAAAAGCCATAAACTGTCATTCCTATTTTTAACCTGTACTGTAGGTAAAATCTAGCCCTCCAAGGAGAGTTATCATTTATAGCACACGAGAGGGCCTCCAGGCTTGTCTCAGCTTCTCTCAGAAGTGATATCATTCCAAACTACTTAGACGAAGCATCGGTATAAAAATCAGGTTCATATTATGTTAATTTTTAATAGAAAGAAAATGTCAAGAAAATAACAATCATCAATAGAAAGTCAATCCAATAGAATACTGCTTCTTGGATTTTAATTCATGTTTTGTTTTATTTTTTCCTTCCTCAGATTGGAACATTTCTAAAGAAAAAGTCCAGAACAATCCAATGAAAAAATAGTAGGCAGTGGCACAATGTTTAAATATCACTCAGGAGTAATGTGCAAAAAATTCCCAAAGCCTGTGATGCACATATAACAAATTATTTCCGTCCAATAATACGCAACATAGTCATTTCTGGCTATGAACTTCATTTTGTTTAGGCACCTTTTTTTTTTTTTTTTGGAATTATGTGTGATTTTATTTTCCTTTAAACATTGTTGATCTTTATTTTATTATGTCCATAGTAAGCATATATTGCCTTTATTACTTAAAACGTGACTTCATTTATAATTCCAGAAATTTGGACTTTTAAATCTGTAACTGTTTTTTTTTTTTCTTTTTAAATTTTAAAGGTACGGTTTTCTCCTGATACTGTCTGTTGTCTCTTCACTTGGTGGTGTTGGCCTGGTCAGCATGAACCTGGATTAGCCTAATGACCTGGGATGAATGCTGGGGCCAATCATCAAGGGGCTTAGGCTAACAATTATTTTGATTACCAGGAAAAAGATCAAAACAAAACAAAACACCACACCCTACATAAATGTTCTCTGAGGGCATCCATTTTGACAAACCTCCAGAAGAAATGTTACTCAAATAACTACCAATAAAGTATCATCTACATATAATCTTCGACATTAATAACCTGACCCCAAGTTAGAAACCAATCGATCCAGCCATGTTCTGTTCATAGTAATTCAGGCAAACACTTGTGTTGCTGACTCATATATAAACTAGGAACATGGATTTTATATGAGTAAGCCCATCTATTGTGATTGCATTTTTCTTGACCTGACATTTCAGGCTGCTGTGCACCCACTTACTATATGTTTTATCTTATGGTGAAAAGTACCACCAAGAGCTGTGGAAGGGTCCCTTCTTTCTTATGTAGCCTGTTGTGTCATATGAAATACAACTGGCTTTTAAACTGTTCTCACAGATTCCATTAAATGCAGCTGCAAAAGTATTATTCTTACAGTACATCTTTCTTCATAAGATCATGCATTTCATCTGGGCAATATTTTCACGTATCCAAGGAATATTGGAATCAAAGATACAGACAACCTATTTATTGCACAAGGTTTAAGCATGAAATGTGATATGCTGGAACACCGAACTCCATACAAAGCAGATACCCATCCTAGGCAGATCTTTTTGCATGATATACTCAAATATACCTATTATTGATTAAGGCACCTTTTTTAAAAAAAAATTCTGGTCCACATTCTAACAATAAGAAAAGTCAACTCACATTTGTTGTGTTCAGACAGGAAACTTGTAAGGCACTGAACAAGCTCTATTAGGACGCATCCTAATTACTGGTTAGAAGACAGGCCTATAAATTAATCTCTGGCACTAACAGTTTTAACTATTTGGTTCCCAGATAAGCATAATTATCCTGGAGTGGTTCTTTGTTTTTTTATTTTTTTTTTGGTAGTGTTTTAAATTTGTTTATTTCATTTATACTTCATTTAAGTGGAAGATGAAATATGAACAAAAACAGAAAAATGATGAGAAATCTGACATTAATTTTCTAGCCTAAAAAGGTTATAAGCAAGAATGTTAAAGGTCATTCAAAAAAACTGAGAGGTTAGTGATGTCCTTTCTTCTCCTTTTTTCTTTTTTGGTACTAATTTGATAGAGGCATTTATCAGTCTTCTTGTCGTCCATATATCTGCAGTTCAATTTCTCATTGTTCTTAAATTTTATCTTCATAATAAGTTTATGAGAGATTTCAGATTACAAAAGATGTATCAGCTCCAATAACTTCTACAAGAGGTTTTTATTAATTATATATATATTAACATGAATGAATATATGGATGGAAAAAAAAAAGAATGTATTCCATTTCAGAGAGCAAGATCTTCTAAAAGCTTATTATTCGAAAATAATTGTAAAGTGTTCTCATTACTAATTTTTCTATCAATATAAATCAACCTGTTACTTTGACTATAAAGTTCGCTCTACACAACAAAAAGACAGCCAACCCAATTACAAAATGGGAAAAAGACTTGAACAGACACTTCTCAGAAGAGGAAATACAAATGGCCAAAAGGCACATGAAGAGATGCTCAATGTCCCTGGCCATTAGAGAAATGCAAATCAAAACCACAATGAGATATCATCTTACACCCACCAGAATGGCCATTATCAACAAAACAGAAAATGACAAGTGCTGGAGAGGATGCGGAGAAAGAGGCACACTTATCCACTGTTGGTGGGAATGTCAAATGGTGCAACCACTGTGGAAGGCAGTTTGGCGGTTCCTCAAAAAGCTGAATATAGAATTGCCATACGACCCAGCAATACCATTGCTAGGTATCTACTCAAAGGACTTAAGGGCAAAGACACAAACGGACATTTGCACACCAAAGTGTATAGCAGCATTATTTACATTGATAAATTTTATGATAGATGAAAATTTTCTAATATTAAAGTTACTTATCCAGTCATTGAATTAACAATTTAATTCCTACTATCCAGCAAACACTATGCCGCTCATTAAAAATAAAAGATGTTTAAGCCATCGCTTTTGACTTAAAGGATTTCACAGACTTTTCTAATTCACCTTTATTGAATAGAAATTCAACTTCGAGGAAAATCCATGTTCTTTACAGCATGAAAGTTCACTAAGGTTTATTTGTCAGGCAATTGCTTAATTCTAAAATTAAATGTAAAGTTCCTTCACATTGGAAGAGCTCTGATTCCTATAGAAAGAGATATATCACAGCTTATCATAGAAGATAAATCTCTTCAAGGAGCAGAAGTAGTAAGGAAAGGAATTTGTGAGCTGCAAAATGAAAGATAAGACAATATTAATTGATCCCCTTATAATTATAATAAGGCATACTACAGAAGTTTAGTTTTCCAGGGGAGAGGGTAGGGTTAAATAATGATTGTCCCAAAGCATTCCCAAACCTTGAGATGACATTATAAAATAGGATATCCTTAAAGAAAAGGAAACTAAGCTATGTATAAAAGTGGCCTGTGTGGCTGAGTTGGAACATTCTAGTATCTCCCGGAATTCTGGACAAAGTCAGCACAGACAGATTTAATATCATGTTCTTCTGAATCCAAGTATAGAGATCAAGGCCAAACATTCCTTGCCCTAAAATGAGTATGAGACTATCCAAACATTTAGTCTCAATAATTTAAATTATATTACATCTCTAAGGTCCATAATAGCTGGTCTTACAAAACAAGTAACAGCAGCTGTAAACTGAGAACTCATATATGACCAAAAAAGAAAAAGAAAAAGCATGTGGAAAGGAAGGGTTTACCAGCGGTAGGCATGTAAAGGAACAGGTAAGAAAGCTGTCCGAATCAATCACGGTAAAAGCAGGAAAATCACAGCCATTGGCTCTATTGGTCTCTCAAACTCATGCATTCTGCTTATCAATGCATATTCTAGGATAGATCACCTATTCAAAAAAATATTTTTATTGACAGATCTTCACATGCATGCAGTACATATGTGGTGTACTTATATCCATATTATTTTTTTTTACTCATTTGCCAATATCCTGGGTAAATGGAACACCAAACACAAGTTTTTCACAATCACACAGTCACACAGTAAAAGCTGTACAATCATCTTCAAGAATCAAGGCTACTGGAACACAGCTCAACAGTTTTAGGTACTTCCCTTCAGCCATTCCAATATACCATAAGCTGAAAAAGGGATATCTATATAATGCATAAGAATAACCTCCAGGATAATCTCTTGACTGTTCAAAATCTCTCAACCACTGAAACTTTGTTTTGCCTCATTTCTCTCTTCCCCCTTTTGGTCCAGAAGGCTTTTTCAATCCCATCATGACAGATCCCGGCTCCTTCGGGGAGTTTTGCCCTACACTGCCAGGGAGATTTACATCCCTTGGAGTCATGTCCCACGTAGTAGAGGAGGGCATTGAGTCCCTGCAGAACTGGCTTAGAGAGAGAGAGAGACCACACCTGAGCAACAAGAGGTTCTCTGGGGGTGACTCTTAGACATAATTATCAGTAGGCTTAGCCTATCCTTTGGAAGAATATGTTTCATAGGGATGAACCCCACGCTCACAGGCTCAGCCTATTGATTTGGTCCCTCTACTTATAAGAATGTCAGCAATTCTCCAAAAGGGAACTTGGATATTTCTTTTCTCCTTAGCCCCCCAAGGGGACTTTACAAATACCTCTTTATTCACTGCCCAAATTACTCTGGGATATATCGGGTCAGAACACTAACTTGTACAAACCAGCAAGATCTCACGTCCTAGTCAAGATTCTGTATACTTATGGTGTTCAACTAAACTGTTTATACAAGTTAAATTATGTAATGTGCTATCCAAAATATAAATTGAGGCAAAGGTTATTACCTTGGAAACAGAGCCCTGGTGGTTTTAGGGCATTTAATAAAACCCAAAGGCCTGGTAAGTCCTCTATGCAGTGCTATGGTCAGGTGCTGTACTAAGCCTTTGCATGGAATCATCGCCTCATGATGGCACGAGTAGTAGGTGTTCTTATTGGAAATGTTCCTACTTTATAAACAGGGAAACTGGAACTCAGAACTAGGTTAAGCAGCTTTCCTGAAGTCCCAAAGCTCATAATCCAGGCCGCCGAGCACTCATTTTGTTTGGCAAGATTTTCTATATGGAAGAAGGAAAATGCAACTACCAAAGGGCTCAAGACTGTATTTGTTTTTTCTGATATAAAAGGTCTGTCAATCATCAAGAAAAACACAAAAGATGAATAAAATGAGCAAGAGACAAGCAAGAGACAAGAAGCTCTGCAAACAATTATTTTGAATACAAACAAAACAGAATGGAAATATTTCAGGTTATAAAAAATACTTTGGAAATGCAGATTACAGACAATGGATAAATTATGTAGCAATATGGATTATTTTGACTGTGGATTTGTAGAGGGAGAGGCAGGCAGGGATGAAGTGTTCCAGAGTGTCACCAATGTCTGGTAAGTGTAATTCCCTGGCAAAGAGTCCCGGAGTTCTCAGATGCTCCTGAAGTGTGCAAACCAACCACACATTGCTGATGCAACGTCAAGGTGAGTTGCAGCCATTTGCGGTAAACAGCTTTGTATTCATCCTCAGTCAGCAAAGATTTTAATCCACAGGGTTTTAAAAAACTGAATACATTAAAAATAGAGGGAATTTATGTCTCTCAGAGATTCATTAATGTGTTTCTGAAAACTATCAGCATATCATCAAAATTTCATTTGATTTTCTTCAGAACTGTTTTTGATTTAGTTCAGAAAATCGCATAGTGTCAAAATCTTATTTTTTGTGAGTTACATCGTTCTGTCAGGTTTATTAGACATTTGCGCCTCATTTCAGTGTTTCAGCTGATATTAACCCTGTCCTATAATAGTAAATATCTATTTAATGACAAAAGTTTTTACCAGGCTACAAAATATTTGACAATAGCTGGAAATAAGCATTAAACATGGAGGAAATCACTTTCTCAAATTCCTGGTACACAGATTAGAACCAGCGCCTGGCAAATTTCTGAGGGTATGAGAATATTCTTTCTTAAAATTAAGCTCAGAACATTAAGATTAAGTTCCTACTACGTTTAAGGCATTGCCTTAGTGTTTGGGGTATCTAAAGATGAAATAGGCCATTTCTGTTTTAAAGGGAATGGGCAGTAGGGAAGTATGCTGGCTTGAAACTATAATGTACCCCAGAAAAGCCACGTTCTTTAATCCTCCCTCAGTCAATATTGCTGGGAGGGAGCTTTTGGATTGTTACCATGGAGATGTGGCCCACCCAATTATGGGTGGTAATTTTGATTAAATGGTTTCTTGGGGATGTGTCTTCTCCCATTCACAGTGGAGTTGCTTACTGGAGCTCTTCAAGATGGAACTGCTTTGGAAAAAGCCAGTGCCAACAGAGCCCACATAGCCAGAGACCATTGGAGATGCAGAAGGAAAATGTCCCTAGGGAAGCCTTATGAAATGAGGAAAGAAAGCTAGCAGATATCACCATGTTCGTTCTCAGCTGAGAGAGAAACTCTAAATTTCATCAACACTTTCTTTGGAGTTAACATATCTTTCTCTAGATGCCTTAGTTTGGACATTTCTATGACCTTATAACTGTAAACTTGCAACTTAATAAACTCCCCTTTCTAAAAGCCATTCCATTTCCAGTATATTGCATTCTGGCTGTTTAACAAAGTAAAATATATTTTGATACCAAGAGTGGTGTGCTGTGGTTTGAAAATACCAAACATGCTGGAATGGCTTTTGAAATGGATAAGGAGAATCTTCTGGAAGAGTTGTGAGAAGCTTGATAGAGAAGGCAAAGGAAGAGACTGTCGGGAGAATTGTGTATTCCAAAGATACTTCTGATTAGGCCTTAGACAGAAATGATGCATGTATTATTGTAAACTGGAAGGAAGGCAATCCTTGTTTTAAAGTTGCAGAAAATTTACTACTGATTTTGGATGAAGGGCAAATTTTAAAAGCCATGAACCTGGATATTTAGCAGAAGAGATTTTAAAATTAGATGTAGAGAGTACAGACTGGTTTCTCCTTGTAGGTTATAATAAAATGCAACAGGAAAGAGATAAGCTGAAAACTGAACTCTTTGGTACAAAGAAACCAGAAATTGGTGGTCTGGCAAAGTCTGGGCTTCCAGAAAGGGTAACCCCAGAAAATAGTGCCCCACAGGAGGATTTAAGCAAACATGGAACCACTCAGCCATTTCAGAAAAAGCCAGGATTGAAGATGGAGTTATCCAGGAAGGACTTGTGTAAAGTTCTATCATCTGATGGTTATGATCCCTGCCCACTATATAGAAAACCAACAAGAGTGCTGTGGGATCTGTATATCTGGAACCACTGTCAGTCTGGACTAAAAGGGACAGAAAACAGACATATTTAAAGAAAAGTGGCTTCAAAGGCACAACCATGGAAGTTAAGGTATGAAGTCAAGACACCTCACCCAGGAGAGCAGAATCTCCCCCCCCCCCCCATGCACTTGGAAAGGGTGAGTTTGTCCCAAATGTAGAGGGGAGAGATTCAGTGCCCCAGACCTCTGAGAGGATGGAGGACATTCCTTAAGAATTGGGGAAACCCTTGCTGCCACCACACTGTTCTGAGGGGGTTGAGCCAGTGCCTCGGAGATGGCAGAGAGCCCAGAGTACACATTTCTACCAACAGTCTCTTCCTAGGCCTTCTCTATCAAGCTTCTCACAACTCTTCCAGAATCTTCTTATCCATTTAAAAGGCCACTCCAACATGTTTGGTATTTTCAAACCACAGCATCCCACTCTTGGTATCAGATGTTGCCCTCATGGCTGGAGAGGGTGGAGCTGAGAGAAAGGTGGCCTACCCTGTTCTTCAAAGTTGCAATTTTCACCCCAGCATTTGGAGAGAGTCGGTCCTTTTTTTTGGGCCTTGGAAAGGGTGGGGCTGCGGCTTTCTAAAGACCAAAGGATAAAAGACTCTCAGACTCTGAAATCTAACAGACTTTTTTGAAATTGCTTTGGTCCAATGACCCCTGTGTTCCTTCCAATTTCTCCCTATGGAAATGGGAATATGTATCCTATGACTGTCTCTCCTTTGTATATTGGCAGCACAAAACTTGTTCTGAACTTTACAGGTCTGAAAAAGCAGAGGAGAATTTTGCCTTAGGTCAGACCATGACTGTAGCTAACTTTGTTGAGATTTTGTACTGTTTCCAATGTTTTATTGTATTTATATTTTTACTGAAATGGTTTAAGGCTTTGTGATGTTGTGATGGAATGAATGTGTTTTGCATTTGTAAAGAACATGTCTTTTGGGGGTCCAAAGAGTGGAATGTGCCAGTTTGAAACTGTTGTGTACTCCCAGAAAAGCCATGCTCTTTTATCCTTTAATCCTCATTCAATATTGCTGGGTGGGATCTTTTTTATTATTTCCATGGAGATGTGACCCACCCAACTGTGGGTTGTAACATTTGATTAGATGGTTTTTTGGAGATGTGTCTCTAACCATTCAAGGGAGAGTTGCTTACTGGAGTCCTTTAAGAGGTAAAATTTACGGAAAAACTCAGTGCCAACAAAGCCCACATACCCAGAGACCTTTGGAGATGCAGAAGGAAAATGCCTATAAGGAAACCTTATGAAATGAGGAGAGAAAGCTAGCAGATGTCACCACGTGCCTTCCTAGCTGAGAAAGAAATTCTAAATTTCATTGGTCCTTTATTAGGAATTAAGGTATCTTCCTCCAGCTGCTTTAGATTGGACATTTCTATGGCTTTATAGCTGTAAACTTGCAACTTAATAAATTCCCCTTGCTAAAAGCCATTCTGTTTCTGGTATATTGCATTCCAGCATTTTAACAAACTAAAACAGAAAGCGAGAAGTGATATGAATAAAAAGAATGAACCACTAAAGACAATGCCTTATGTCTTCAAAGATTCCCTAAATGAAATAATTCAAAATTTCTGCAAAATAATTGAAGGGAATCAAAACACTGATAATATGCTGGCTAAAACTTCTAAAACAAGGTAAATTTCTATGTAGAAAAAGACTGAAAATCCCTTGATGGTCTATCCATCACAAGCAATAGACCATAACAAAGTTAGAATTGAGAAAACCAAAGACTTTTGTCAATAAGTTGGGACTTAGCTAAATACAAATTGAAAAAATTTCAAAATGACATTCGGCAAACAATGGAATAGAGTTGGATAGCAGTAAATTTGTTGTCTCAGCAGCAACATAAGACATATGTTCAAATAAAAGACATATAAAGTGAGAGGTTTCTCGTCAACAAAGACAGCAGTGTGAAGTGAACCAGGGCACTATTCCACACAGAGTCTTTGAAAACTTGGCAGAGGCATCTTCCTCAGACCTTCAGAACACAGTTAAAGTGTTGCAGTAACTGGACAAGTGCTGGGTCAAGAAAACACGACTTAAAAGGTAGGAAATTCTCATGGAACCCTTGCTGACCCCTCAGCCACCACCTCCCCAAGCAGTGTGGAGCAACCTGAGCTATCACTGTGGGTTTCTGGACCTGTTCAAGGGAGTAGAGGCACCTGTATGGCCATACTGCAGTGCCCGGATATTGGTGCCAGTCCATCAGGTAGTAGCCGAAAAGACTGTACCTAGAAACTCATCTCAGGCTTGCCTTCTGTCATGGTCAGGGACATGTGTCACCTTGGCCAAGTGGTGGTACCTGTTTGTCTGGTACATCCAAGCACTGAAATCTGTTCTATAACTACTTGTGAAAATGTACTTTGAAATTTAAAATAATCCACAGTATATACCAATTGTTCAATAAATTCTATTAATGCCAAAATAATTCTCTTTGCAAAGTTGCAAATCACTGTTCAGAAATAAATGCCCTAAAACATACACAAGAAAATGGAAATAGATAGGTAGGCATAGGATAAGCGCTTGTTGATTCATTAATTCAAGTGAAAACTAAAAAATAATTTTGACTTGCAAGAGCCCTATGAAAATGCTAACACACATTGTATTTGTGGATAGAAAACCTGCTGAGCTTGTGGTTTGGAAATTACATTGATTCATATTTCATTGTGTTTATCACTGCTATGTCGAACATTTGACCATTATTAAGATTTATGAAGTTCTGGTCTGATTTAAATTCACACCATGTAACCAAGAACTTAACAAAAAATTTAAATGCAACAAAACAGGTATTTAAAAAAAGGTATTTTGACATAAAAGCATGTCAAAAGAACCATCATTAAAATCAACACAATGGTCCATTCTACTGACATTGTAAAGATTCACATTTAATTCTACTACAAATCGAAAGACAGACATAAAGAAAGAATTCATTCCTGTTCAAAGAATGTCTACTTAAAATATATTTGTATATTTTTACATGTATTTTTTTTTGCCCAATCAGAGTGACTTTTGTAATTACCACATATTCCCTTTAAAATTCATACCATAATTCTAACATGATGAAACATTTCAGAAAGTTTTGATTTGATAAGCCTGATTGGATCCAAGAGCAGAGCAATCCATGCACTGATAATCCTTTCAGGGAATGTATGATTTGGGATGTTACTATATAAATATGCTGCTTTCTGAGTGACAAATTCCATGACCTGTCTTTGCCTCATGGTTAGTATTATCCAATTTGAGTCATTCTGCCTTGTTTAAATTATGGTTTATGCAATATTATATAGTTTATATATCTACATATCTACACACATTCATTCTCGATACAGTTGAGGAGATTAAAATATTTCATTTTTCAATTTGCACTTGTCTTTTATTCTAAGCCAGGAAGACTTTTCTTTCATTGAAGATGTGCTAACCCTGCTACCATCCTCATAAGAAGAGGGACATTGGACACAGACCCAGACTGCAAGAAGGAGACCACACAAAGACAGAGGAGGCGGAGATGGGAGGGATGCATCTACAAGCCGAGAAGTCCAGGGTCTGCTGGCAAACCCCAGAGGCCAAAAGAAACAAGGGGATGTAGACTCATGTGTCCTACCAATTAACACTATAAATGTAAGTTTTTGCATGAACTACTGCAAAGCTCTGAATCTTGTACAAAGAGTACATAATTTCAGGGCATAGGGGGAAACTGCTATTGCATGCTTTGGGCCATGTTTCATAGGAAAACATCAACAGTACCACAGCAATGCCAGGGGTAAATGACGGGGGGGAAGGACAAGAGTTAGGGGGAGGTTTGGATTTTCCATTTGGTGAGGGTGTGTTTATTGGCTATTTTTCCCTTGGGAACAATGAAATCATCTAAAATTGATAGTGCTGATGGACTGTTGATTTTGGACGTTTTACATGCGGCCCAGTAGATGGAGGTGGCTGAGGGCTGCACTGACTGAGAAGTAGATTGGTGAACAATGGTGTAAACATGTGATCAAATATGGTGCTACTACAAAAAGGAATAAAGTTGTGGGGCGTGCAACGATGTGAATGAACTTCTGGGACATTTGGTGAGGCAAAATATGTCAGAAACAAAAGAGCAAATATTATAGCCTCTTATGTAGAAAATTCTTATTGAAAAAACTGGGGACTAAATAGTAAGCTCTTACACAGTCACATTTAGTCCGGAGTGGCGATTGTTACTTCTGGATTTGCAGAAGCTGTTTTATATGTGTATAACCCGGTAATAAGAGATAAGAATGTAGCCAATATGGTCGGGATTAAGGTAATTCAGGATACAGGGATAAGGAACACATTGCTTGTATTTTAGAACTTCACCTACTCCTTGAGACCAAAGGAAGAAAGTTTTATGTCTAGAACCTAAATTTCCTGTAGCACATAATCTAACTCAACCTCTCTGGATAGATCATTTAAACAATCCAAACACAGTGAGCCCAGGATAAGAATGAGGGCCTTTAACCCTGTATAGCCTAACGTAATGCCTCAATACAGCCTAGAATATATAAAGCAGATAATCAAATACATTGGGAAAATCTCTTGAGGGATGGGAGAAAAATTATGGAACTATTAAACTTTACCACTGGCAAAACCCCAGATACTGTGCCAAATATTAAGGATACCCAAATCAATAGGTCAAGCCCTTGATCTTGATGCTTTCTCTTGTGAAGCTTATGTAGGTAGTGGAGAAGCTTAGACTACCTATAGCTGTGCCTAAGAGTTCCTTCTGGAGGACCTCTGTTGTTGCTCAGATGTGGCCTCTCTCTCCTTCTAAGCCCAATTCTGCAAGTGAAATCACTGCCCTCCCCCATATGTGGGACATGACATCCAGGAATGAAAGTCTCCCTGGTGGCGTGGGAGATAACTCCCAGGGTTGAGCCTGGCAGTGGCACCGTAGGATCAACAATTCCATCCCGACCAAATGGGGGAAAGAAGTGTAACAAATCAGGTATCAGTGGCTGAGAGAGTTCAGACAGTCGAGAGGCTACTCTGGAGTCACTCTTACGCAAGCTTCAGTTAGACATTGTTACTATCATAACTTGCCAACCCCCAACCAAAACCATTCCTACCAATCCTAAAGCATACCTAGGGCATTATAGAAGATTCTACAAAGATTTCATGCACTAGGGTAACTTTCCAGAAAATTGCAACTTCCAGATGGGTCCCTGGACCAGATAAGTCCTGCAATGCAGAGGGGCGAGCCTTTCCAGAACATCAACTAGTTCCACCCCCATCCCATATTATCGACAGCCCTTCCCAACATGCAAAAGCTAGAACAGGCATAGCCCAAATACCCCTAAAGAGTGGGAGAAAGGTCGAAGTTGGTGGTGAAGTTATACAGAGAAGGTTGGGTCTAACAGATGAGCATGAGTGCTGAATCATTATACTAATATTTCTTTTAGGCTCCAGTACCTTAGAGCAGCTAGAAATAAAAACCTAAGATTGTGGAATTATTAACTCATACCAAACTCTGAAATCTGTTCTACAATTAGTTGTTGTGATAGACTTTGAAATTTGTACCTGTTATGTATATATGTTATCTAAAGAGAAGGAGGAGTATAACAGAGAGGACAGGATTTAACAAATGAGTGCCTGTTGAATCATGATACTGATATTTCTGTTGGTCTCCAGGATTTTGGAGCAGCTAAAAGAAAAAACGAAAAATGGTGGAACTGTAACCCATGTCAAACTCTAATATCTGGTCTATAACTACTTGTTAAAACTTGCCTGGAAATGTATTGCTTTTTCATATATATGTTATAATTCACAATTTAAAACAGTAAAAAAAAATAATAAAAATATATATTGATATTAAAAAATAAAAAAGAAACAAGGGATTCTCCCCTAAATGTTTCAATGGAGACTAGTCCTGCTGATGCTCTGAATCTGGACTGCTGGCCTCCAGAACCGTGAGACAACACATTTCTGTACTTTTAATCCATTCCCTTCAAATACTTAGTTACAGCACCCTAGGAAACTGCAACACACCATAAGAATTTTGAATACATCTTAGCAGGACACACACAAGTTACTGTATAGAATGAGCCTCCCAAATTGTAAAATCCTAAAAGCGCACAAATAAAGTGTGCAATCACAGTGATGGTTTAATTTGAGGAAAACTGAGACAATTGCCAGGTTTAAAGACTTCTTCAGTCACAATATCTTCATGGCCAGTTGTGCTTGCTGTCTAATCCTCTACCAGAAGAAATGCAGCCTTTGTAATTATAGAATACAGGTTTATTTCTAACAAGTTAAAAGTGAAACAAACATACACAGTAAAAATAAGAATAACATATTCAAACATCATTTATTAACCTTTGCAACTTACTTTCTGACTTCACTTTCCACGTCTTTTAATATCTTACACAGAAGATATTAAATTTTAAAAAAAAAAGTTGTCGAAATATATGTTATCAGTGTTGCTACAAAGTACATACACTTTAATTTGGAGCTGATAAAAAGAGATTTTGGCCACATGGATCCAATTACATGCAAGATTTTGAACATCAGAAGAATCTTTTTCTTGCCATAATCCTTTTCTCATAAAGCCACAGTTATTGATGAGTGAAAAAGGCCTACTTTTCATATCAGGCGCTAATTTATGCAAGGACTTCCATTTTCCTTAGATATAAGACAACACCTAAAATTAAAAAATTAATCCATTATAGCCCAAACTCCATTTCTCCTATAAAGAAGCAAAAATATCAGTGGTGCATCCTTTCAGAATACAATTTGATTACTGTTGTTTCACATTCAGTTAAGCGCAAGGAAATATCTCAATTTGAAGAATAAAACTAACAGAGAAAGGTAGTGGAGAAGTCTGCAGAGCTGAGAGCAAGATATGAAAAGCTCCCCCTGCATCTCCAAGAGAGCAGAAGGCAGCTATTACTTCAAAATGTTGCATTTTACCTGCCCATCCAATAACCCCTAATGCAATCTGAGTACCTATCTTCTGTCAATTTGATGTAATAGATTTGGAAAACTTCATTCTTGGATCTGCACTTCTGCCCACATGTAATATTTACAATTTCAACTTTTGTTATCCCAAGGAGTGAAGGGACTGAAAGCTCCATCTTCTGAGACATTCTAAATTAAGTTAGTCAAAGAATCGGGAAACAAAACAAAACAAAACTGCCAACTGCAGGAAAAATCCTGACTTCCCTGTTTGTAAACAGAACAACTTTTGAATGATGTGATTCATCTAGGATCATGTTCTTAGAAAATGATGGTCAATTGCCCGCATTTCTTTAACGTCCATTTTTTTTTTAATTTGGAGCCAAGCTGAAGAGTAAAAAACAAAGTAAAATTGTGTTGCCAATTCTTTGAGTCTCATCTTTTAGGAAAAAGAGTACAGCAATATCATATCGATATTTAGGGAAAGTACAGTATTTATTTTATATAATTGTTTCATAAGTAGAATTCTAAGCACCCCCCAATATATCATTGAATTAATAATGCACACCAAATAAATTTTAATCGATACAAGTTGGGAAATTGTTTCAAATTTTTAAAAGAAGTATCTCTCATCATGGCTAAAACTGTTCATTTATTATTGATTGGCAAATATTAATACAAGCAGACAATTTTTATACCAAAAACAAGATTATATTTCCCTGAGTGCTCTTGATGTTTTCCAATATTCAAGAATGTACATTTTCTTGTTTTGTTTTTCTTTCCTTTTCTAATCAATTTGACTTCTTTCATTTTTCCAAGTTAAAGAAATCATCTACTTGACAGTTTTAGAGGCTTGGTGACTGTAATAAAATATTTTACAATTTTCACAGCACACTTTCAAGTTTTAGTGAGGCTGAACAGAACGCTCATTTCTTAATAAAACACAGAAGTTGCCCTCAATGTTCTATGCTAAGACATTCACCCTCTCTCTTCTGTTTACTAAATTGCTAGGCCAGCATTTTCTGATTTTTATCTCTAAACTCATAAATTTTGTGCTTTCTTCCTCTGTAAAGCATTCTCAGCACTTTGTAATAGCAATAAATTAAATATTTCAATTTATCATGACCAAAATCTCGATAGATTAAAAAGGAAATATGAGTGCTGATGCTGACCTTTCAATTACTTTCTTTCCGAGTGAAGCCTGGATTTTTCTTTTAGTTTTGATTTGCGAGGCAAACATGGCCGTCTCCCTGCCACCCACTTCTCTCGTCCAGCTTCCAGGCTAACAGAAGCAAAGTGAGTTAAGCATACGTGTATCCCAAAAGACTGAGAGAACTGACAGGATATTCCCTAAATTCAGTTCTAAGAACTATTGAAAAGCAAAGCTCAAATAGAAAAGGGGCTTAAATTAAAGGGATATCGATATTAAACCTGTGTCTTGTTCCTATCATTCAAATATTAGGTCTGAAGTTCTCTGCCTTTTAACAGCATGACTTCATATATCTACCTAGCTATCTCTCTCTACTCCTTTCCTATTCCAGGATATATATTCAACAACACAGGAAGACAAAGGAAACAACATATTAGGCTAAAGTTTTGCATGAAAAGTCAGCATCGTGCTTGTTTGTTTCCACCAACAGCTAACCAGCTGAAAGCCACAAAGCATTTCTTCCCTCACGCCCTCGTTCCAGCCCAGCTGCAAGGAGTAAGCTAGACTGTGAGCAAAGGAACTGGTAAGCAGAAATGCTATCAACCCATTCAACACAAATGTTTATATTTACACCCCCCATATGTTTGTGATAGACTGACACTCCAGCCACCTTCAGGGGGCCCAACTCTTCCCTGAGAAATAAACTGTTCTAGGCAATGCATGTAAATATAAAAGTCCAGACTGATTCTATATGCACACAGAGAATGGTTTTCTATCTTCTTTGACCTCCCAGAAATAGACTGGAATTAGTAAAAATTATTTGACAAAGCAAAAACCATAAGCTAAATTTCCAATTGAAAAGTCACTTGATAAGCTATAAACTCGAAGGACAGGGTTTCACAAAGCCTCACATCGTTCCACTTTTATGAGAGGCAGTGTTTGCCATCTGTGTATGAAATAAAAGGTTGACAGTCTCAGTAACATAAGCTGTTAATAACTGGCAAATTATTGTACAGTTTTTTAGTAGAGACAGTGCATCTGAGTGCTACTGTGATGGGTGAATTATGGTCAAAACAGAAAGTTCTGAAATGAAACTTTCAGAAAAGTTTCTGAAATGAAAAAGAGAATCATTTTGAAGGACTAACAAAGGTCACATATTCAACAATCAATAGGTTGCTCTTAAATGATTATTTATTTATAAAATAGAGGAACCTAACATATTGTTAGGTTTGATTGGCCAAAAGTCTCATTTTTTTTTTTTGCCATCAAAATGACATTGTCACGAATTCTCTTCAGATACCAAAGGCATTTTTCTTTTAAGAACTGTATTTACCTTACGTTTTCTTTATTTAGCAATGGCACCAAATCAATTTGGGAATGATAATTATGAATACAAATCTAAGTTCAGATATAGCCACCATTATCGTATTTGAACATGTGCAAAACTTCAGCAATGACTGATAACTGTTTCATTGAACATATCTCAAAATATGCCATGTGAAGCTTCAACAAATTCCTGAATTAGAACTTGCATTAGTTTCCTGCCCAGCTCGATGAGATACTTAAATAGCAGAGAATGCTCTGTCTGTCTTGAATGACAAAGAGATGATTTCATTTTTCATAGTGTGCTTACAATTCAAGTCTACAGCTTTCTTCCATTTTCATGGAATAACAATGTGAATGGCAGATTAGCCCCACAACACTTCAATTCCCTGATGTCTCTGAATCCTGAATTTCTAATTTCCCACAGTGAATAGCTTCCCATGGCCCTGAGTTAGGTTTTATAAAACTTTTGGGAGTATCTCGATTAAGACAGCATAGTTACATGAAAACTAGCTCCAATTATCTTGATTATTTTATAGGGTACAATATTTTTCAAAATGGATTTTTTTTTTTTTTTTTTTTTTTTACCTCTCTTCTCTTCTGTATTTTCCCGTGCATAAAATTTTGGAAAGCAAGGAGTAATTTCTCTAAAATTTCAATCACATAGAATGCCACTTTGCTTTCTTAATCAATTCTTACATTTTCCAGAGGACAGTCAACCAAGTAAACAAGTGGAATAAAGAGGTGCCTGCATTTCCCAGAATGACAACTCCGTTGGTTTTATGGTTCCTATGTCCAATATTGCCAAAATATTTCCCATGGAAATCTATTTACTGCGGTTGTCACTACTTTGTATTTTCCCATAATGAGATTTTACGTCCAACACTTTTGCTCTGCGTTCTTAGGTTCTGTTTGCATCCTGTCCTTTCTCTTTTAAAATGGCAAAGCCAATTACATCTGTCATTCCCGACTCACATGACCAGGGAGGTAAGGGGTAAAAGGTCTTTCCACTTTTCCCAGAAACTGGTGAAGCCCCAGGCAGATGTACGGTGTTCAATCAGTATAAAGTGAATGAATGAATGCAATCATATTAGTACTTGGGTCCTGATATTTAATCAGAGTGTAAAATAATCATTCTTCTTCCAAATTCTAATCTGCATTTACCCAGGCCACCCAACAAAATAAAATAAAGATTGTAACTTTTAATCAAGAGCATCTAAAATGTCTCCTTTTAAAAACTGGCCATTTTGAATGATTTATCTAAACCATGTTGCATATACTAGTGATAGCAAGATTAAGAGGGAAGCTGTCAAAGTACTCATATCTAGAATTTTCTCCCAAGTTTCAAAATTTGAAACAAACATATTTTTTATTTCCAAAAGATCTCAGAGTTGCCAGGCAGTTCATAAGGCCTCTGTTAATTAAAGTGAAACTAATAGCTGAAATTCTACTATTCTTTTAATATCCATTCTCAGCTAAATATGGCATGGAGAAATCCCTTCTACTTACGTCCGAAGTAGCCTGGGAGCCAGAAGGTACTTATAAAAACCTGACTACACAGAGTGTGATCCTACAGGCTTATAAATTTAATAAGGTAGATAAACCTGGAACAATATAATGAGACAGTTCAACTGCTGGACAAAATTTGAACAAAACTGTGACTTCCCATTTATGTTTGAAATGTCCTCAATCTAAAGAAGTTGTGGTAATTCAGGAATAGCTGTTGAATTCTGAGCATTAAATAGACTTCTATGCATCATAGATTTTAATAATATTTTTAATCATCAAGTCACGAGATAAAAATTCCCATATAAAACCTAATTATCCTGCAAAATCATAAAAAGGAAGCAATATGCAAAACATCCATAGATTGACCCAATCATTTATAATATTTACACCTAATGGGTATTCTCTTTCAAGCACTGTTAGTTTAAATTAATCTTCACTGGATAATCAAATTGATATAAGCAAAGCATGACCTATATTAGAATCTCCCAAACTTGATCCTTGAAGTAATAATGCCTCAGGATCTTAGCAGTGATTCTTTGAAATACAGGGATTTACATCAAATACGCTGTGAAAAGCTACATTAGGCAAACTTACAGAGATTTCTTTACTGCAGGACTTTTCAGAGCCTTTATATTATTGATGTGTATAATGAATTGCCATTTTAAAAAAAGGAATATAGAAAAATTCCAGTTTTTAGATATTAATTCTATGCTTATTTTTAATTTTAGCTTACTTCTCACCATGAAGCTTCAAAAGTGAACTTAGTGAAGTATAACTTATTTTTGAAATAATATATCACTCTAGAAATTCTCAATTGGGTACAGAAAAAAATCAGCATCCCAGGTAAGATTTTAAATATGATTAACTTTTTTCAAGATGTAATTACTAGTAAAGTTAGGACTTGAATTTATCTCTATTATAATACTTTTCAAGCATAACAACAAGAATGTGGTAATGAGTTCTTTCTGTATGCCAGGTATTGGGGTTCACATTTAATGCATATCACCACATATAATTCTCACAGTACCCATAGGTTTACTCAGGGCTCTTATCTAAGAAGATAAATACAAATTCATTTTAAGAATTTTTTTTTTTTACTTGTCCTAAATTTTGCAAATTTGAAAATTCTTCATAAGGGTACCTACCCCTCCATAAACTAGAATAAATTTGCATTGCAAATTAGTGCCCAGGCTTAAAAAGAACTGCCATCGCTCACAGTGATATCGTAAAATCTGTAACCTTTGATTATATTTATATTTTAATAAATAGTTATAGTATTTATATGTGAATAATTATCTATTTTCACTAGGGATTCTTAGCGTCTCTCTCTCTCTCTCCATATATAAATATATATACAAATATATATATACACACACACACATATATATTTACATTATCTATATTCTGCATTGAAAAAAAGAGGAATCTATCCAATCACAATTTATTATACAGTCAAGGCTAACGAGTGTTGTCTATACATGCAGACAGTCCAAAATAAAAACAAAATAGTATATGAACAATAATCGTAGAAAGCTTGAAGAGTTCTTACTCGGGCATGATTCCAAATCCTTTACATGCGTGTGCTCATTCAACCTTCAAAGCAACCTTTTGAGCAGATACCATTTTGAGTTGATGAAAGTGAAATGGAGAATCAATTAACTTGTCCAAGGTCAAACAGACAGAATAGTGGCCCAAGGATTTCAATTTGGGCAATCTCACTCTTGAATTATACGTGTTGCCACTCTAAGGGAGGCTATCATTTAAATAAATAAGACTTTAAACCGCAATGAAAAACACCATTCCAAATGGTAAGTATATATTTACTTCATATAGGACCTTCTATGTTTAAATAGAAAAATCCTTCTTTTTTAAAAAAACAGAAAACACTTTTGAGTTGCTGTATTATGGGTAGGTTGGAGCAAGGTTTTTAATTGTGTTTAAATCAGATAATATAATACAATATATTTATAATACATAATACATTAAATAATACCAATTTTTTCTTCCCAATGGGATATTTTTAAAATTTTGCCCCTTTAGATATTTTAAACTTCACTCTTTAATCAAAAAGTTTCATTCCATGCAAACTAATTAATTGTACGTTTTTCAAGCTAATGAAAGGGACACTGATAATGGCAAAGACATCATATGAAGAAGGAAAACGATCTGATAGTAGAAAACTACTTGACTAAGGACGTAAGGCTGGTATGCTCTGTCACCACCATTTCTACATCTACTCAGTTGCTCAGGATAAAACAAACACCAAAAACCCAAAACCTAGGAATACCCTTTGATTCCTATCTTTGTCTAATGAGGCTTTACTTACAAATATTCTGAATCACCTGCAATTCTGAAATGTCGCCTAAACTTCTACATCATCCTGTTTCCAGCCTCTCACTCCGTAACGATCCTTTATAACTATAATTCATATCATGCCACTGTCTGTCTTCAAACTGCTTTCCAATATTCTTAGAAGCAAATCCGAACTGTTTGGCAGAGTCACCACCGCACTCTAGGTCAGCCCTCTGCCCACTTCTGACTCCAACTCCACTCTTCCCCAGATTCGCTTCAATCACTATACTCCAGACCCATGGTTTCTTTGTCCCTTATAAGGACCTCTGAACGTGCTTTTCCCTCTAGAATGCTCTTTTCCCGTAGACATCAGCTTCTCATTATCACCAATGCCTCCCTTTCAATCAGTATTCAGGCCTCACACTATCTAATACTGTGCTCTCCCTAGCCTCCACCCCTCGCTTCCCTACTTACCCAGCCATTCGGTCACACTATTTCCTTTTCTTCACAGGGCTCATCACTACAGAAAATTATTTCTGTTCCATCTTTCCTACTATACAGATTTTGTTTTCCTTGCTCATTGATTTATACTCAGTACCAAGAATGCTGCTTGGGACATAAAAGAGCTGAATAAAGACTCTTAACAGCGAATCAATAAATACACCATATTATGGGTAGAAAGCAGGCATTCAGCATTTTGCAAGGAAAAGAAAGTCTATATAAATTAGCTTATAAGGATTTGTGATAATTAATGAAAAGTCTTAACTTGGCTAAGTTATGAAGTCCAGTTGTTTGGTCAAGGAAACTCCTGCCTGGTTGCTACTGTGAGGGCATTTCATGGACAGATTTATTCCAAGTCAGATGATTGCATCTATGGCTGATTGCATCTACAATCAAAACAAAGGAGCTTGTCCTCAGCAGTGTGGGGAGCCTCCTTCTCCAATCATTTGGAGGTCTCAAAGCAAGAATTGAGAATTTCAGAAATCTAAAAGAAGAGTTTCCATCTCAATTTCAGCCAGCCAGTTTCTCCTGGGAAATTCAACTATACAAGTGCACCTTGATCTGTGTTTTCACCCTGCAGCCTGCCCTCCAGAATTCATGCTTGCCGATCCCCACAGCTGCATGGGACAATTCCTCTAACAAATCTCTTAATATTTACATATGTATGTATGTGCGTGTGTGTGTACATTCCATCAGTTCTGCGTCTATGGAGAACCCCAACCAACACAAGATTGTACCGAAAGTGAATCGTGAGCATTTCATGATTACACTGCAGAGATGCAGCTGATGACAAATGCCTCCTAGCAACGGTGAGAGCACCCCAAGGCAGAAGGCTATGAGGGGTGCCACGGAAAAGTCAGAACAACATGGTTACAATGAAGGAGATGTACAGAAGATTCCAAATTACTTCCTTACTCATATTTGCTAAAAACGAATATCCTTCGTGAGAAAGAATTATAACTCAATATCAAAACACCCTCCATACTATGTATGATATGTACACATTTTTTGTGGATATATAATACAACCATATATTTTATTGTTATATGCTTTCCTTAATTTTATTGTACAATAAAATTCCATTATGTTCTACAAAGCCTCTTTTATCTTGCATAAACAATTTGTCCATTTTACAAAAATGTGTGGACTAGGGAAACCTTAAGTGATTTTTTTTTTTTTTTTTTTTTTTTTGGCATGGGCAGGCTCTGGGAAGCAAACCCTGGTCTCCAGCTCAGCAGGTGAGACTTCTTGCCACAGAGCCACCACTGCACTGCCAACCGTAAGTGATTATTAGGGTCAACGTTTAGGATAGAGAGAGAAATACTAGGGAAAATCCCTATGTAGAGACAGCTGTCCTGGCAGGGTCATTTATTTGGGTTTGACTGATGATAATTAGGTATCAGAATACTAAGCATGTACAGGTTGTGAGTCTCAAACTCAGATCCTTGTAAAGGATATTCTTCTTAAGATAACATTTTTCATTTTGAAATAGCAGCACATTCAAACTGGTAGGAATCAAATACAAACTTGGTAATAAAAATAGCCTTTCTATTTTATGCAGTCTAACCTGAATTTCATTATTTTGTGGTGAGATTAAACAATTACTCATCATAAAATTTATTTAATACTCTAATGTAAGGAGAAAATACCTCATTTAAGTCCTGAAGCAATCCATAGCGACAATTTCAGTGAAACGCAAACTGTAGAATTAGCACATTAATCTTTTCAAATAGGAGAAACTGGATTTCCTCCACACAATAAAAGCAATATCATGGTTTTATTCTCCAGATTAATTGATTTTACTCATAAGTAATATATAAAACAAAGTAAGAAAAAATTGTTCTTTAAATTTTTCTTCACAGTTTTAAAGTTCGTTATGAAATCTGAAGTAACATAAAGAATAGAATGATATTTTTTCAATGCATTGCATCCCTGGGAAAGTTTCCCTGTGAACTAAATCATCAAATTAAAACAGCGTTTCAAAGAAAAATCTGGCAAGATCAATAAAGGTGCTTTAGTGAAATCAAGGAATACTTTATCTTAGGAATTGAGCACCAGTTTAATTCTTTCCTGGGTTGCAGCTAATCCATAGATCTAGACTAACTGCATGATAAATTTTAATCTTGGCATGTTCAAAGGATAGATCTCTTAATAATGAGAAGCACATCCCTCATGCAATCTGCACTGAATCAAATGTTTAGCAGAACCCTACGGAACTTCCACTAACTCACTGCTCATTGGCACTTTCTAAGAGAGGAAGAATTGTGACACAATTGAAACAAATTCACTACCTGAAGAAGTAGCTGACATCACATTAAGTCCAGGAAAAAGACAAATGGTTCTGCTTTCCTGACCTGTCTCTTGGCTCCCACCTCCCAGCCCAGTGAAAACCACTCCGTTGCAGTGAATTTTTGCTTCCACTGAGAATGTTGCAGAAAAGTTAGGGTTAGGATTGAATGAGGGGAGGTTTGTCTGTTCGTATTAATATTTAGGAAAATAATAACAGAATGGCACGCAGAGAACCTGGTCCGAACCTTCTTTTACCTTCTTACCTTGATCAAACCTGTCAGTGTGAAAGTACTTGAATAGTGCTGTGAGCAGAGGGTCTACAAGTCTTAAAATCTAAAACGTTTTCTTTAAACCCTTTTCTGTACTCCCATCAATTTCAGTTTTTTTTTCTTTCAGAAAATACATTCAAGCATTCAAAAATACTGAAAAAGTAAGGTATTTTACACCATTTTATTATATTGACAGTGATGGCAGTTCATGGGAAGTTAATAAAATGTAGAAGAGAGGAAAGAACTAAAAAACAAAAAACTGCCACAGGCATGACCCTTTGTTGGTTGCTAAAATTAGTCGTATTGTGTGTGTGTGTGTGTGTGTGTGTGTGTGTGTACGTGTGGACACAATTAAAAATAGGATAATGCATTGCTCAAAGTATCTCCTAAAAATTCTTAGGGAGGAGCCAGTAGGCTGCTGCCCCAAAAAACATCTACATCCTAATACTCCTCAGAACCTGTGAATATAATCTGTTACCTGGCACAGAAGGATGCAGATGAAATTGAAATTGTTCATCGGCTGACCTTAACACAGGGAGACTGCCGGGTGATCTGCTGGCCCAATGTAACCACAAGCGTCCTTAAAAGGCCCTCTGAGCAGAAGGGCAAGTCAGAGTGCCACCATGTGAGAAGGACTAGACCCACCGTGGTTGGTGCTGAGATGGCGGAAGGAATGAGGGGGGCTTGTAGAAGCTGAGAAGACCAGGAAACCCATTTTCCTCTCGAGTCTGCAGAAAGGAAGACAGTTCTGCTGGTACCTTGATTTTAGCCCAGGGACATCTGTGTCAGGCTTCCATCCTAGAGAACTCTTCACTAATAAAGTTGTATTGTCCTAAGGTACATCGGTGGCCATTTTTTTGCGTCAGTGATAGGAACTGGTAATTAAAAGAGGGAAAATAGAGAGGGTTCTGGCAAGCACCACCATAAGCAAGTATTCAAAGGTAGCATCCCCACTAACACCCAGCAGTATCATGGTGCCCAGACGGGACGGGATGGGGCACAGAGCTTCTTTTATGTGCAACCTGCTTCTACTCATGAGAAATGTCGGGCAAACCACAACTGAGAGACAGCTTAAAAAACAAAAAGCAAATTCTCTTTGAAAGTTTCAAGGCTGTTAAAGACATGGAAAGACTGAGGAATCAACCCAGACCAGAAGAGTCTAAGGAGATATGACAACTAAATTCAACGTGGGATTCTGGACTGGACCCTGGAACAGCAAAGAGTTGGTTTGGTGAGAAAAGTGACATAATCTGAGAAAAATTCTGTACTTTAATTTAGGATTGTAGCGAGGTTAACTTCTTAATTTTGATAAATGGTCTATGGTTACATAATATGCAAACATGAGGGGAAGCCGAGTGAAGCATACGAATGAGAATTCTCTATACTATTTTTGCATCTTTTCTGTAAGTCTGGCATTATGTCAAATAAAAAAGAAAAAATATATATGCACACACATGCGTGTCTGTGCATATTATACATACATATAAATACGTATATGTATACACATATACTTACAATAGTATATCAAAGTATTCCTCTAATGAAACCAATTTTACTACCTGTTCCTGGAACAATGTGGCCTGTAAGCCTTGTCTGTGTGTGTGTATGTGTGTGTGCGTGTCTGTGTGTGTGTGTGCGTGCCTGTGTGTGTGTGTGTGTCTGTGTGCATGTGTGTCTGTGTGCGTGTGTGTCTGTGTGCGTGTGTCTGTGTGCGTGTGTGTCTGTGTGCGTGTGTCTGTGTGCGTGTGTGTGTCTGTGTGCGTGTGGGTGCGTGTGTCTGTGTGCGTGTGTATGTGTGTGTCTGCGTGTGTGCGTGTGTGTGTCTGTGTGCGTTTGTGTCTGTGTGCATGTGTGTGTCTGTGTGTGTGTGTCTGTGTGTGTGTGTCTGTGTGTGTGTCTGTGTGCATGTGTGTCTGTGTGCGTGTGTCTGTGTGCATGCGTGTCTTGTGTGTGTGTGCGTGTCTGTGTGTGTGTCTGTGTGCGTGCCTGTGTGTGTGTCTGTGTGCGTGTCTGTGTGCATGCGTGTCTTGTGTGTGTGTGCGTGTCTCTGTGTGCGTGCCTGTGTGCGTGTCTGTGTGTGTGTGTCTCTGTGTGCGTGCCTGTGTGTGTGTCTGTGTGTGCGTGTCTGTGTGCGTGTCTGTGTGTGTGTCTGTGTGCGTGTCTCTGTGTGTGTGCGTGTCTGTGTGTGTGTCTGTGTGTGTGTCTGTGTGCGTGCCTGTGTGTGCGTGTCTGTGTGCATGTGTGTGTCTGTGTGTGTGTCTGTGTGCGTGTGTGCGTGTCTGTGTGTCTGTGCGCATGTGTGCGTGTCTGTGTGCGTGTCTGTGTGTGTGCGTGTCTGTGTGCATGTGTGTGTCTGTGTGCGTGTCTGTGTGTGTGTCTGTGTGCGTGTCTGTGTGCGTGTCTGTGTGTGTGTGCGCGTGTCTGTGTGCGTGTATGTGTGCATGTGTGTGTGTCTGTGTGCGTGTGTGTGCGTGTCTGTGTGTGTAGTCAGCCATCATGCTGACTAGTTCCCAATCATCTTCCCGCGAAAGTGTTCTCAGTATTTCACGGTGACAGAGACTCGCATTTTGCACCTTCAGGTGACTTCTTCTCCGTTTGTGTCAGAATGAACTTCGATAAAGGTGCATCATCCGGTTTCACTTTATTGTCTGGATGGATGAGTGTCCTATTACTTGGAATCACTTTTGCCAGGTAGTACTAATCGCTACCCGTGAATCTGAAGTTTGCGATGTGAACATCATGTCAATGTGGCCTCTCCCAGTAAGACAGTCACATTGAACCATAGTTTTCAAGGGCAAGGATTTTGCGAATTTACAGAAACACACAAGGGATAATAGAGACTTACCAGATATGCTAAATTTAAATCGCCTGACACTTTTAAATGAGAATTTCTGCTTGAAGAACTACCTTGAGAGCTGCTCCAATTCCCACCGTGCCTGGACTACTTTTTTGCAGGATTCCCCTATCTTCATTCTCATCAATCCTCACCTTTTGTCTCTTTAAACTCTAGTTGCCTCTCCTACAACATAGCAAAATCAGATGTATTTTTGTCAACTGTTTCCTTTGGAGGGACAAAAACAAGAGCTCTGTGCTTATCGGTTATTGTTTGTCATGGATTATAAGTAACTGAGAAATGGGAGTGCCGATGGAAGATGAGGTTTTAATTTATGATATTCTGAAATTATGTCTTTACAAATTGTAGAAAACAGGAGCATGAAGAGACCAGCTCCTAGTCATATAGATACATGTTCTTCCTGTGTTAAGTGTCTCTAGTTCCACATTGCATTTACTAGACACTACTGTGGAGTTCATGTAACTTCTAGAGCTTCACCATTTGTGGAAGAAATAATCAGTATCCAGACCATCATAATTATACATGCCCAGGGGTGATACAGCTCTGTGTACAAGAACCACTGACAATAAAGGCCTTGAACACATGAGAAGTTGACAGTTATTACAAAGAGCGACCAAGGGTCCTCCTGTGCCACCGCATTGGGTGAACTTTGGAAAACTGGATAATCACAACGAAGCCCAATTCTACTATCTCGTAAAAATTAAATGAGGACTAACTGGATTAAATGAGAAAATTCTGTGAAAGTTCTCAATCAGTGTGCATGTATATGTGTACTCATACAGAAATGCACACATGCACGCACACATATATGGAGACATATTTTAGGTACCTGTGGTAGTTAGAGCCACGTGTCAACTTGGTCAGGTGAAGGCACCTAGTTCTGTAGCTGTGGGCATGAGCCAATGGTACGTGAACCTCATCTGTCACTGATTGCATGTGCAGTCGGCTAGGAGGTGTGCCTGCTGCAATGAATGATGTTTGACTTAATTGGCTGGTGCTTAAATGAGAGAGCTCAACGTAACACAGCCCAAGCAGTTCGGCATACCTCATCTCAGCACTCACAGCTCAGCCCAGGCCTTTGGAGATGCAGAAAGGAATCACCCCAGGGAAAGTTGTTGGAACCCAGAGGCCTGGAGAGAAGACCAGCAGAGACCATCCTGTGCCTTCCCACATAAGAAATAACCTCAGTGGAAAGTTAGCTGCCTTTCCTCTGAAGAACTAACGAAATAAATCCCCTTTTATTAAAAGCCAATCCATCTTTGGTGTGTTGCATTCTGGCAGTTAGCAAACTAGAACAGTACCTTAAATAGGTATTATTTCTTTGGGCTTTAACATCTTAGAAAATAGTTTCTTAAATCCCCCCACCTGATTCTTGAAAAGCTACATAACTGAATCCTAATGTATGAAGAGTACTGAACTATGGTGCATCCTTGACTTTGTTCCCACCAATCACCACACTGAAGTTGAACAGCAACAGCTTTTTATGCAGAGAGCAGAGTTCAAATGAGGACTCTCCAATTAATAACTGGGGACAAGTTATTTAACAATTTTGAGCTTCACTTTCCCCACCTGTCTAAAGAGTTGCTCTGAGGATTAAATGAGGTGAACAATGAAATGCAAGGCATCTAACAGGGTATCTGTTACCAGACTCCATGGCACCAGCATTAAAAAGTGTTAGTTTTCTAGCCATGACTAATAGGTAGAGTTAACTCTCCCTTTTCATGCCTAGAAGAGGGAGAAAAGTGACTCACAGAAATTAATTACTTAGATATTGAAAGTATTTTTCTAATGTCTTTGTTTCCTTATTTTGCTTATCAATACCCTGCAGAAAAATGATTAACTTCAAATTTAGTTCAACAGTCTATTGGTGGGATAAAATTTATATGTGTCATTAGAAAGGAAAAGTAGAGAGAATACAATTCTATATATCCAAGCACTGGAAAAGAAACTGCCTAAGCATAAAAATATCCTCTGCATGTATAAAGAGACCACAACTGTCTATGTAATTATTGGTGGGAAAGAGACATAGTAATCACAGTCTTTAATGTGGGTGAAAATTATCTATCATTTATCACATACACACACGTATCTGAAAAGTAACATTTGCGTGGGGAATACCTACATGTTGTTATGATTCCTTTGGGCCCCAGCACTTCAAGACACAGAAGAAAAAAGACAATGCCCTAATTAAAACCAAGACTGCAGTATGCAATTGTACTTTATGGAGGCAATGCCGTCAGTTACTGTATTTAGCTTTAGAGGGAGTGTCACTCAGGGGGAAGAGTGGCTGCTGCCCCTTCCTAAAAATATCAGATGCCTTGCATTTTTGGCAAAGGCAAGATTTTCTTTGTACTTTGCCGGACATTCTTGAATGCATTACTTCTAAGCAAGTATTCTTGGCTACTGTGGATTTCTCCCAGATTTCCATCATTTCCTGAAGGGAGATTCGTGTGTATTTTCCCCTCGGTAGCCCCACATGTCAGTAAGGGTTCAGGCACTGCAGCGTGGACCAGCCCAGCAGGTCTGAGCAGTCTGGAAATGGGGAGTCCTGGGCATCAGCAGGCTTCACGCACAAAACCCTCCGCCCGTGGTTTAACCAACCATTCTGGCCTCCCCTCTGATCTCTGGACTGTGGTTTCTGCTGCCTTCGTAAGAATGTTTCATTTACATCTAAGACTTTCTGAGACTATCATAAATCGTCATTTGCATTCACAGTAACAACTCACAAACATTAAAAGTTTCTTGAAAACTACTTTTCCTGCCAAACCTCTTTGGTACAGAGGAACACACGATGGAGCGGGCGTGTCTCCCATTACATTTTACTGCAAAGGCTTCCCTGGACTTGGCATTTTAAACTCAGCCCACTCAAATTCATTCCTTATAAATTCACCAAATTGAGACCTTTTGAACAGTGGCCAAAGCATTCAGTATCTTGCTAGAAAGTCTAGTGTTCCCATCAAACTTGTCTATAATTTTGACTTTTTCCTAGGGCTCTTTCCCTTCTATCTATCAATCTCTCTAAAAGTGCTCACTGCAAGACAGAGAGCAGATCCGCTTTGCAAAGGCTTCCTCAAGCTTAACCCCTGCACCCAAATTCCAAGACCCCCTAGCTTCTGCTTCCCTACAAACTGAGCCACGGCTCAGCATAGTTGTCCATAAATAAGTCCCTGATAGTCCTAGAATTGTCTGGTCTTTACTTGACAGCTTATCCTTCTCATAGAGATAAAAGGAAATTCATTAAGAAAGTCAGGTATAGTCTTGGGTGAATGATTAAGTCGTCCCAGTGGAACAGGAGTTAGGACTACGTTCAACATTGACTTACATTCACTCCATGCTTGTGCTTCAAGGCCACCTGTCCCAGGTTTCCAGGGCAACCACAGAAAGCAGGCTGTAGACTTTTCCCAAGGAAAGTATGGCTAAGGATCCCAGTTCTGGATCCAAGCTCCCTTCGTGGGCACCCTGCTGCGAGGAGAGTGGGGTCTTCTCCAGGTTTCTTCTGATCATCTGCGTGCTCACAGCCAGCTCTGGGCACACAATCCCATCGTGATATTTCCCGCTGAAATGTCGCTGTTGGCTGCTCTGTCTGCTTCTACCAAGGATGGAAACATGCTGAAAGTGTGGGCACAGTACTTAATCATTTTTCTATCGTTAACGCCTAGAAATGTGCCTCTGTTGCTGATTCTCTAAAATCACATCTATGGGAATAATCTTAAATGAACTTCTGTCTATTCCAAAGCAGATAAACTGGAATGTGACAGAGTTGAATAACGACTAACTATAGGGGCTATCGGCCTTGGAATCTTGAAGCAAGATATGTAATCTCTTTGTGCCTCAAATATCTTAACTGGAAAGCAGGGATGATAAGAGCCCCTGCTACACAGGATTGAGAAGTTTAAATGTGATCATGCATTTAAGCTTAGTCGGCTAAGGTGTGGCCTTAAGCTTCTTGAGGTGTGGCACATCTCAGTAAATATTAGCTATTATTTGTGTTCTATTTCACATCCTTAAAATTTTCCAACTGTTCAAATCATATGACATAAATTATATGTTGTCATTCCAGCAAGATGGCAAGTCGCTGGAAGACCAAATCTATGCCTCCATTTCTTCAGTGGCTATGGTATTCCTTCACACCCTGTACTTAAATCCAGCACAGTTGTCTTGTAATATGAGTTTGCCAAGTTTCAAGAAGAATATGGTATGGAGTGGAAACAATACATGACAGGAAGTTACTGTGTGAAACAAATGAGTCTTCGAATGTGATTAGGGAACTGGGGGCCACGCTCCTGATTTAACAACATGATCAGAATTCCTTCTGCAGCTGATCTTTCAAATTAAACAAACAAGCACAGCTGGAAAAACACATGCAAATTTTGGTATTTCAGTAAAGCGATATGCCATCATATCCACAGTAGGGGTAATTTTCTGAAGAAGCCTCATTAATGAGCTTTACCCTGGGTTTATTCTAAGCAGCCCTGCCATGCTCTAATAAAGGCAGCATTTTTCTGAGTACTACATAAGGTCATGTTTTATGTGCACTCTTTTTCCCTATAACATACTAGTCTTTTTTGCCAAGAAACTTGTCCCAACACAGGTAGTTTAACAAATACATACAAAGCCATGTACTTGTGAGCATCTCTTCCTGAAGTACCTCTAGATTGAACTGTCACATCCACTCTAAATTAGGATATGCTCAGAAACACTAATTTCTGAACTAGATGGATTGGATACAACCTGCCCATTTGTAAATTGCACCCTGCCATTATTTGTCTGTGCATTGATTTAACCCCCTACTAAATTTGTAAACATGAAACCTAAAAATAGAATATTCTGAGGGGAAATGCATTTAAGCTCATCTTCAATACACAGAAGAAAGGAAGATCTTGCAATGACGAAACATGAGGATAACCAGCAGCAGAGAGTCACTGTCTCTTTCCAGAAACAAGGGGTGGATCATTTCCTCTTATTCTACATCAAGCCACAGAGCCACTTTACAACTGGGAAAGAAATATCACTGGGCATGACCTGGTAGGGGCTGCTGTGTGTTCTGACCTTGCAATCTAGCACACTGCATTTTGATAAGGAATTTCAAATCTTCCTGATCAGGCTCTAATGGCTCCCACGCCTCAGATATGTAACCCAGTATGGCTACTTTGTTCCCTCTAACTTCAAAATGCCATTTCCAAGAGACAGGAGCCAAAAATATGCTGCAGCTCTAGCCCTGCAGCTGCGAATCCCAGCCTGGAAGGAGGAAATGTTAGCATTGCAGAAAGCAAAGGAAGAACCAGACCAACTGGGACTGCTAGTGCCTGATTCATTAGCATGGGCCAGAATTTATTTTCCAGCGTAGAAAGAAGCTGGCACAAACACTTGGCAATGTGCTCCAAGCCCTATCAGGGAAAGGAATTGATCATTTGGATAAGAAAAAAGTCTCTCGCTGCCTCACTGTGTCTCTTATGTGTGGTGCTACTGTACTGCTTTAGGAACAAGCATAGTGTGTCTATTTTTAGGGCAAATGTGCCTACTCTATCTTTGCCAACTAAATCTTTCTACATGACTAATTTGCAAGTTGAATTATCTTGGTAAATAGGCTGACTCACTAGCAAATAATCTGCAGAATTTAACTATGCATTAGGCTTCAGTGGTGAATTAGGTCCTTTTGTCTTGTTCAGGATGCTGAAATGAACTGCAGTAAGGGCTCTGGTTAATAAAAAAGGAAGGAAAGCTATTCTAAAGCCAAGAAGAGTCTTTCTTTAGAAGAATTTGTAATGAGGGAGATAGATGTAGCAGGTTATACTGAGAGACGTGACCTTACCTTAAGTCAAATAAGCAAGAAACCCCATGGTTCAGATCAGTATGTTTACAGATTTAAGTGTATATATATATATATATATATATATATGATGCGGAATATACATACATCTCCTATAAATGCTTATAAGTTTACGTATACTTACATAATTATTTACCACAATACAACCATAGCAGTCAGTACGTGGCACCTGGTAGTTTTCCAAGGAACACTTGTTCAATGGGTGAACTGAAATGCTAGGTTAGCATTCCTGCATTGTCAGATGTCCTTCCCTCTTCTGTCTACCCATCCCCTCTAAGCCTGTGGCGAGTCAGCAGTGGAAGACACATCTGTACTTAAAGATGTAGAAAAATATGTTCTTACTTTTCTGCTTTCATGTGGCTTAAAAAGAACACCAAATAATTTGTACCTATTGGGATAATTGGCTGACTTTTTAGAAAATATCTATCTTGTCCAAATATTATTTTTAAGCATAGCAGGGATTAAGCTTTTATATACTTGCGTTCCTAAGAGTAGGCCAGGATGATTTCATACCCCTGGTCTTTGCAGATGGAGAGTGCAGGAAGTATTTTATCAGTGCCACTGTCCAGATTTCCCCGCGCATGGCAATAATACAAAGCAGACTGTCTTTCAGTCCACTTAATGTTTGCTTATAAATTCTATGTAGAGGAGGTGCCTCCTTATTGCCTGCATCTGCAGGGCACAGTTCCATCACCTGTCCTGCGTGGGCCAGGATTCCCCAGAGGAGCCTGTGGCAGGAGTGCGGGCAGGGTGTAACAGTCAGTGTCAATGTCTCATCGGTACCCTTTCTGATCCCTTTGTCTTGTAGACATTGGCTCCTGTGAGTTCTCACCCCCAGCAGCAAGCACCTGCAGCTCTCTGCAGGATGTCAAGCTGCTGGAGTCTGCCTTGCCTGCTGTTTTAGTTTCCCAGATGCCAACACAAATTCCGTTGGCTTAAACAAGGGAATTTATTAGCTCATGGTGTTGAAGCTGGGAAAAGTCCAAAATCAAAATACCCTCCAGGCTGTGCTTTCCTCCCAGCAGCCTGCAGTGTTACACTGTTGGCTGCCAGTGCACTCTGGTCCTTGACTTTCCTTCACTGGAAATGCACACGATGGCCTCTCCTGGCTTGTCCCTCCTCTTTCAGATTCATTTTTGGGCCACTCCCTCCGACTTTCGGCCTCTCTCTGACCCTCCCTAGAAGGCCTTCAGAGATAGGATTAAAACCCACCCTGATTCAGCCACATCTCCACTGAAGAAACCTCACCAAATGGCCCTATTTCCAAGGATTTAAATCCACAGGAATGGGTTAAATTTAAGAACATGTTTTCTTCTGGGGTACAAAGCTTCAAACTACCACAGCCTTCCCACTGCACTCCAAAAAGACAGGTGCTTCCACACGCGAGATGCATTCATTCCCTCACAATACCCCAAAGGCTTAAGCCATTTCAGAGCCCGATACATACAGAAACTCATCAAAATTGGTTATGGGTGTGGTCTGTTCTGGGCAAAACTCCCCTCTGTTTATGCCTGTGAAACCAAAAAACAAGTTATCTGTTTCCGATATACAACAGATGGACAGGTATAGAGTAGGCATTTCCATGGGAGAAAAGAGAAACTGGAAGGAAAGAAGGAGCCATGGATTCCAAACACCTCCAAAACTCAGAAGGGCAAGCTCCATTTTATCTCAAGGTCTGCGGGTCCTGAGTTTGTTCACCAGGCCAGAAGGAGCAGCAGTCCCACCCCCTCCAAGCAGTCATGCAGTGGCCATGCTCTCCCTGGACACGGGGTGAAGGCTCCCCCTCTCCACACATCCAGACACAGGCCAGGCTCTCCATGAACACAGGACGCAGGGCCCACCCTTTCTGAGCACTGGGGTTGTGGTCAGGCTCTGTGAATGCTGGGGCAGAGGCCCCCATCTCTGAACACGGAGGTGGCAGCACTCTCCACATGGGTCAGCGCATACTCTTGGCCTTTTGACAACTGCTCAGTCCAGACTTCAGCTCCCATAAGGTCATTCTTCCTTCAGTTCATCCCTTCTCTGTCCCTTTCAATCCAGCCTTACAGTGGTTCTACTCATGCAAATTTCCCAAAAACCTTGTTGGCTTTGTGTGCCATTCACAGGGGTCCAAACCATCAGACAACAGAATCTTCCACAGCAATTTCCTATATAGCTGCATTTCCAATCTGCTCCCACTGATACGGTTGGCTGGATACATGCTCAGTTAACCCCCTGCACGGAGCCCTATATCTAGGGACTCACTTTCTAAAAGCTCAGGGAACTTCCTAAAAGAGCCACTTCTGGCCCAGTTCTTAGGACACACTACGTGAATAAGCTCAGAATTTTCTAAACAATCAATTTCTGCCTTCTTTGTGCATAATAGTTCATCACACCTTATCCCTACCCTCTCTTATAAGCTGTAAGGAGAAACCCTAGCTTGGAAATCTCCTCAGCTAAGTTCCAAATCCTACACTTGCCAGTTCCACTTTCAACCCAACATCAGAATATAATTTTGCCATATTCTCCGCCACTTTAAAACAAAGATCACCTTTCCTCCAGTTTCCAGTAACACATTCATCGTGTCTAAGACCTCATCGGAAGTACTTCTTGTTTCCATAATTGCACCAACAGTCTCTTCAATGCAATCTAGGGCTTGTCCATCAAGCATCTCGCAATTCTTCCAGCCTCTGACCATTACCCAATTCCACAGCCATTTCTGTATTTTTTGGTATCTGCAATAGCAGCACCCAATTCCTGGTACCAAAATCTGGTTTAGTTTCTTAGCTGCCAAAACCAATTGCATGCAGTGGGTTGGTGTAAACAATGGGAATTTATCGGATCATGATTTTGAGGCTGGGAAAAGTCCATAATCAAGGTGTCAGCAAGGTTATGCTTTCTCCCAGAAGATTACGGCATTTGGGGGCTGGTGGCCAGTTATCTTTGGTCCTTGATTTTCTGTCACATGGAAAAGCACATGGTGACATCTCGTGGCTTCTCAGTTTTCTTCCAGATTCCACTGATGGCAGCTGCTCCCTTTCTCTCTCTCCTCTGTATGTGTATGAGATCTTCCCTATAAGGCCTTCAGTAATAGGATTAAGACCTCTAATTTAGCCACGCCACAGCTTAAATGAAGTAACAGATTTCTTACCATAAGAATAGATTAAGTTAAGCAACATGCTTTTCTGAGGTACCCAGCTCCAAGCCACCACACCTGCACACTGGAGGAGATGCACCCTTGGGGGCAGCGCTTAGCAAAGGGCTGATATATGAGGACGAATAGATATCTGCCCCAATTGGCTGAGGTTGAGGTTTGATATTCACTATCTCAGAGTCCTTGCACAGGATTGAGTCCAAGGTACCTTCCATGTTTAATATCACCCCCTCGCTTGGCATATTCCTCTTCTCTGTGCCATTTCCCCACTCCTGAGAATACTTTCAAATAAAACATTTTCTCAGGAAACCTTGCCTTAGAGTCTGCTTCTGGGGAAGGGTTGGTATAACCTAAGATGCAGGAAGTTGTTAAACCTAGAACTGGCCAAGTTCAAATTCACAGGACGATTTTTTCCCCTCCCTTCCAGAGGAGAATGACAGTAGATGGTTGCAGTTGGTACTTTGGTAGCTCAAAGTTCATAAAAGAAAAGCTAATATAAAACTCACGGCTTTACTCAGCATGATTCTTTGCTTTCTATAGGCTGGCGGAGATTGCCTGGGTAGAGGAGTGTCAAAATAATCAAAAGCAAAAAGACCCTTCTCTTACTTTAAAGCTGTCCTTTGCCCCTATAGGTATGCTTAGATGAGGGAAAAATGTGATTGCTTTTTCTTGGAATCCAAGATGTCATTATATAGAAAATGTTCACTTTTCCTATTTCTGGACCTTGTCCCTTCCACGGGTAGAAGTAAATTCAAGGACACAGATAATAATTGAAATACATCAGGCTCTGATTTTATTCGGGGACTGCACATTTGCATTCTAACAAACATCCCCTATCCTTAGCTGTCTTACAAAAAAAGTGGGAATGACATTTCTTCACAGTGACTATAAAGCAAGAAAGAAAATAAGTGCCCCCAAAAGAGTTATCAATAAAAGTTTATGGGAGTCAAAGGGTCGGATGGATGAATTTTGAACTGGGCAGTCAGGCAAAGCAGCAAGGTCAAAATGGCTTTTGATGAGATCCTTTAACATGAAAGGCTTGGCAAGCAGAGTCAAAGAGTCTTGCACACCAAGGACAACCTAACATCATAGATATGCAGAGACCAGTGTAGTAGGTGGGGGGAGGTACGAGGGGAGAGTAGAGACAGAAAGGGCACAGAGCTGTAGGGAGCATTTCTTTAAAATGCTTCAGAAACCCTGGAGCAGATGCAGGCAGAGTAGCAAGCTTTCAGGAATGCAATGAAGAAACCACTGGCTGAATCTCATCATAGATGAAATTTCCCTCACCTGGGATCCTTAAAAATGCAATTCTGCAAAGAAGTGATCTTCTAGCATGGCTGCCATTTTTATCTTAGAGTGAATGACTTCAGAAATAATTTGCAAGCTTTTTGGTTGTAAAAGTAACATATATACAGAGCAAAGAAAGAAAAAAGCAATAATTCTCAAAGCACCCTTCAACAAGTAGTTACAGGACAGATCCCAAAGTCTGCCATGGGCTACCATTCCACTGTCTCAGATTTTTCCTTCTAAAAGCCCCAAAAGATTGGAGGCTCAAAGGAATATTAATATAGCGATTCAGCAGTCATACTCATTTGTTAAATCCTGTTTTCTCTGTTATACCTCCTATTTCTCCTTTGATCCTGCCCCCAAACTGTGGGGATCTTTGGGTAGTGTCCCTTCTGACTTTTTCACATTGAGAAAGGGTGTAGGCACTAAAGGATAGGGGATGTAATTACTTGATAATCCTGGAGAGGCTGGTCCCTCTGGGTTTCAGGATTTATCTGACCAAGGAACCCTCAAAGCTGGCTTTGATACAGAGAAAGAAGTAAGATGGTTAAGTTACTATTTTTTAAGGCCTTATTAAACAGTAAAGAAACATGTAAGAAGAGGGTAAGGAGGGCTATAAAAAACTGCCTCCTTCAAAACTTGGAACGTTTCATCCATGCATTTACAACACTACCAATCTGTAACCTAACAACAACATAAAACCTACAAATGGAACATTCTTTCTTACAATGAAGAGGAATGGTAAAATTTGTGATTTATATTACATTTTTTTCAGGCTGAAAACTCAATATAATAATACTGAATCTAATTATCAATGATAAATTATTGTTATTTTAAACAACTGAAATTTGATGATAAATTATGACTAGAAAAAAAATATACAACAGTTTAGTGGGAAATCCAGACAGGAGAAAGGTCAAGTGGTATGGTCTCAAACCTGTAAAATTATTTAATAATGTAGATTTTTGTAAATGTCAAATATGTCACTGAAGCCAGACATGTTTTAAACATATTGAAGGACTTGTCAGAAATAAATAGATAATCTAACTTTTTCTACCAAATTAAGTCTATAAATAAATATTTTGTTAACAAAATATTTAGTAAGTATCTACAAAATAAGTACTAGGGCTACACCGGTGAACCAGTGGAATTTAATCTTGAGAAAACCCAGTTAACGTTGGGTATAAACAATATATGGTATCTAGCAGAGCAGGAAAACAAATAAGTGGAATACATGCTATACCAATGCACACACGTTTAATGTCAGTGTGTAAAACAGTGTTAACAGAATTACAAACCAGCGTCCAACACGTAAATGAAACTGGTGAATTAGACCCTTTGCCAACAGAACAAAACTGTGACTAAGAAAACTGCAGCCACAATACATCCTATGACAGAATCACAGTGACAAATGTATGCGTTCTTTGCAACAGAACAAATATTTTCCTATTCTATTTCAGAAAGTAGATAATACAATAAAATGTTGATTCAAGGTTCTGCTTAGAAGAAAATTTAGTATGTGCAGAAAAGATAAACTGTCCTGAGGTGTAGAAATGTTTGAGAATCAAACGAATACAAGTTATCCTGTGACTTGGCATAGGTTGGCATCAATTTGTAGCAATAATATTGATAATAAATAGAAAATAGATTTCCCATTTTTAGTATGCAACAGGCATTCTGCTAAGCGACTCATAAACATTTATTCATTTATTCCCTTAATCATTGTACATATGTTTATTGAGTATATACTACATGTGAGATACTCTCCCACATGCCGCAAAGATAATGATGAAAGAATAGCAAAAATCCCTGTCCTTTTACTTCTTAGTGATGGAGAGACAGACGATAAATTCATAAATGAGGAAGAATCTAAAATGATTCCAGTGAAAAGTGCAGTAAAAGTAAAACAATGCAGAATACAAGGCTATGAATCAATTGTTAGATAAGCTGGTCTCTCTGATGATTTGGCATATTGAAAAACATGTAGTTTCCCCACTTATACATGAGACCACACACTCTCCTCTTCAGAATCACCCTAGCGTGGTCCCGGGATTAAGTTAAATTAAAAAGTCCGAACCAGGGCATGTGGATGTACACAAGAAAAGAACGAAAGAAAAGTGAAGGGGTTAGAGGGTCGTCGATCTCCAGAGTCAAATCTGGATGTTAATATCCATCATTACTACTTAAAATGGCATTGACATTAAAATATAGCTAGAGAGAACACAAACATTCACATTTGATTTGGCAATTAATAAACACACAAAATAATAAGAAAGGCAAAAAAATAAGCTTCAGGTTTTCTAAATATACATAATGATGCGGAGCAGAAGCAAAACCAACTAAATGACAGTGACCAAATTCTTTATTCTTTGTGAAAATATTCCAAGAGCTCAGACAGAATGTTCCTTTAAATGTGTTCCTTTAAATCAGAACAAGTAAGTTCTTAATTAGTACGTACATTGGAAGGTCTTCTGAGAATAACCATACTCCATTTTTTTTACTCCTACTTAAATATAAGTTTCTTAACATTTGGTTAGCAAATGTTCGGATCCACTCCCTCCTCCCCCCTCCCCCACACCAATGTACTTTAAAGCAGTTTGGGGATCTCTTTTTTTTCTCTCTTTACTTTCTCAGACCAAATTCCTTTGAAATACACTTAATTTCCTACAAGCTATGAAAGTTAAAGAAAAGTTAAATCTCACAGATCAGACTTAAACAAGTACCATCTATTTCCAGCCTACAATAAGTTGCAGGGAAGGGGAGCTGCTGGTTTTCAGAAATTGGGAAATAACTTCCCAGCAGTGCTTTACCCACACTGGTGTGTGTTAGCACTATTGAAGTGATTGAAAAGAATCACCAGCGTAAATGTAAGGGCCCAAAATACACCACTATCAAATAATGATGTTTGCTTTTCATCACCTATCATTTTGGATTATTTTTATCAGCAAACACTTATTAAAATATTTTTAAGAACAGATTGCAATATGATGCAGTAGAACATTCAGGGAAGTTACATATAGCCTCCATGACAATGAAAGAAATATATCAGTGAATAGGAATAAGGATTGCTATTTTGAAGCTAAAGGGAAACTCCATTGTGCAAAATTATAGCATGGCTTTTTCAAGTGATTGCTACTGGAATTCATCATAAAGATTAATGGAACAGAAAAACAAAGGACTTGCTTTCCAAAAAAACCTGAAGGATTTACATTCAAAATTCACACTTAGTTGGGGGCACTGTCAAATGATTATTTGTGTAGAGAAGATGTTCTCAACAGGTCTGACACCCTAATTCTTCTGAGAAAGAGTAGGTGACTATGACTCAGCAATGACAGCCACCCCTAAGGAAGAAACTCGGGAGATTCATCCCAACCTCTCTCTATAAAGCCATCCAAATCCTTCCGCAATAATCAATGGAATAAGGTGCCCTCTTTTTGGATTCTAAAAATCTGCTAAACTCCATTCATTCTGACATAAGCGGAGCTGGAGCTCTTACTCTCCTATTCAGTGAAGAAAATCTTTGATATGGACCAAAGCTATCAAGGAATCTTTAAGAACACCCAAAATGAGTCATTTTGATGAGGAGAGAAACTCTGGAGTGTAGTGGGAGCAAAAAAAGTTCACATAAAGAGATCTGAATGACGGCTTTAGAAACTGTTGGGGAGGACGCGGGTGACACAGGAAAGCCCATCCATCGTTGGTGGCAATGTAAAATGGCGCAGCTGCTGTAGAAGGGGGTTTGGCGGTTCCTCGGAGCTACCATATGACCAGGCAATGCACTATGTGGTATCTAACAAAAGAGCTGAAAGCAGGGACTCGAACAGATATTTGCACACTCGTGTGCATAGGAGCATTATAAACAGTTTCTAAAAGATGGAAGCCACCCAAATGCCCATCCACTGAGTGGATAAATCCTTACATACAATGCATTGTTTTTCTTCTACAAAGGGAATGAAGTCCTGATCCATGTGACAGTGTGGAAGAACCTTAAAAAGTCATGTTATTGAAATAAGCCAGACACAAGAGAATAAATATTGTGTGGTCTCCCTGATTTGAAATAGTTAGAATAAGCACACTCATAAATGAGAATGTAGAGTATGGGCTACCAGGGGACTGGTGGGTATAGAGAACAGGAAGTCAAGGCTTAAAATATTCAGGCTTTTAGTTAGATTGATGGAAATGTTTTTGTAACTTCTGTACAAGATTTCTGTATTCTAAATTCGTGGTGATGGGAACACAACATTGTGAACACAATAAACAGCATTGAACTATATACCTGAATGTGATTAAAAGGGGAAATGTTAGATTGCATATACAGTAACAGAATACATTTTTTAAAGAAATAATTGAGTCACTTTTACAGGAATAGTAAACAATAAGAAAGCAAACCCAAAACTCCATTAAAATATAGGCTCCTGCCATCTTAGTGCTTGCACATGGGTAAAACAGTGGAAACTTAGCTATAACGAAATAAAACCTGAATTGAAGAACCCTGAAAAAAAACTTTTCTAATAGTCTTCTTCGAGGGTGAATTCACTGTGAGCCATGCTAAGTCTGCTTTCATGTGAAGCGCTCAAGCATAGCGAGAGATTCTCTGTACCCCCTTCACCCCACAGTGCGTGATGCTCACGTGTGCAGTACATCCACGAGCTTACCCAGATTGTGAAGGACTCAATGTATAGATTAGACAGTCTGTAAATTATGTAGAATTTCTACCATATTATATTTGGATAAATCTAGGAAGAATGCATAGATTAATGCAAAGGAATATGAGTGAAGGAAGCCATGATTCGACCTACCTATTTTATCACAAAAATAAATCATATGAAAACTTCAGCACTGTACTATTTTTACTGGCAATATTAATTTCAACTTACCTCTTAACTGGTGGAGACCCACCAATATGCGCCGACATATTCAGAACTACCAGGTTAGGTGACTATTTTACTGAATTGTAGAGAAAAGGCTCAGTCATCAGGAGATGACCTTTAAGATCCCTTCCAAAGCATAGATTCTAAAACACTGCAACAGAAGTGAGCACTGATTTGCCAAAGAGTTGTGCTCTCCTCCCAGAGAATACAACTGTTGCTATGAAGCATTAGCCAAGCTAAGGCTGTATTTTCCAGTTCCACTGCAGCTAGACGGGGCTATATAATTCTCTCGAAGGAACGTTATCAGAAGTGGTAATTATCAGTTCCAATATGAAATGACTAAGAAAACGTAGCCTTTATTTAATGTTCTCATTCCTTGTCCTCTGGCTAGAAGGCAAAAATTCCAACGTTCTAGGGATGGTAGAGGTATAAGATTGAAGGCATCTCAGTGCATGAACGACAGTACAGGAGGTCCCCAACTCTACATGCATATTCAATTAACTGTCACGTTCGTGAATAATGCACATCTACTATGTTATGCCACCACATTCTGGGGTTAATTTGTTAGAACATTTAGCCTGCCTTTAAAAGTATAAATTATGATGGTTCCCATTTCTCTAATAAAGTACACAGTCTTAATCTATAATATTATTATACTTTATTAGGTGCTCTATTACTATATGTATTTATGGCAATGAAAGAAACATCACAATAGTTACTTAAAGTAAAGCCTGTTTATTCTCTTCTAGTATGATCAACTCTTGACCTATCTTGGATTTAGCTTTTGATTATTTCAGTTTTGTCTTATTTCTTAAACTCCTTTGTCTTTGCCTTGTCATCTTTCAATATAGAAATCCCCTTACAAAAGAATGTGGTAGAGTTTCAAAGTTTCTTAATCTCCTTTGGCTTTAACAATTCCAAACCTGAATTGTAGAATTCTGAAAAATAATAAATTGGTGTCATTATAAGTCACTAAATTACAGGGTGATTTGTCACTCAGCAATAGATAAACTGCACAAATTTCTTAATCATCTCCCACATATGGCAAGTTTTGAGTAAAATCAGAAGTTTGTCTTCATTACTTATTACTCTGCTTGCTTACTGTTCTCTTTTATCCTTCTTGGACCTCTCGCTACCTCTAACCCTTATCTATGGGCCAAATGGAAAAGCACAAGGTTTGAAATCCCAATAAACTTTAAGCCAAAAGAGTAAAGATCTTAAGAACATTAGTTAATTAAATTTTAGAATTCTTTTAATCACAGAATTATAGTATATCTGAAATTCTTTGGTAGACTCTGTATTATTGGCAAGTTTCTAGCCAGTTTATGAAAGAAGCTAGAGAGGTGGAAAGAATTTGGAAACCATTGACAAAATCTGGCCACAGTTGAGACCTATATTGTATATAGTGTGTTCCACGAAGTGATGTTAGCTGATGGTAAAATAAGATATTCTCTCTGGTTTCCATGAGTCTTAATTTCATAGAAAATTCAAGCCACATAGCTGAACATTTAAAGAGATGAGGTAACAGACGCTAAATGTCATGCTAAAATTATAGCCTACAGCCCTTTGAAATCCTTGATTTGTCATATAATAGACTATGGACTCTCTCTGCGACTAGAATTATGAAACAGGTCCCGCCGGGGAGGTTCAGCTAATGGATGCCACCACGTTGTTCTCCAGTGTCCTTCCCCAGGTGCTTGGCTCCAGCTTCTATTTCATCCAAGGAGGCAGGACAATGTTGTAGGCAACAGACTGCGATATTTAACAGAGCAAACGAAATTCACGTGACAGACTTCCTTTTTTTCCTTCCCAATGGCATCAGCATTTATTTATGATGAAAGGGAAGGTGGATGAAAAGGAGTTGACCAGTTACCATATCTCATGAAGTTTTACATTGTTTATGGAAAGAGGAATGACTGGTCCATGGTCTGTTTATAACCTCAACATTTCTTTAATACTTTTAATAAATAAATGTAGGTCTAACACTACCCAAAAGCTAACCCTATAATATTTCAAGTCCTTAATAAATCAAAGTATTTTACTATTCATTCTCTCACTGCGTTCTCAACAACCAAAAAAACAAACCCTCGTGTAGAGTTTTCCCACTTACTAAGAACAAGCTTCCACATATATACCTGATTCTCTGAGCTATGTAGTAATTTCCTCATTTTAGTGGTGCTGTCTCACAAAACTGATTCCAATTGGAGAGAGTCCAGTGGGTCTCTGTTAAAATACCTGGAATTAATGGATGAGTAATGTGCTGAATCAGTGTCTAAAATACTGACTGATAAAAATGATGTCCTTCAAGATATCCTCAGATCTAGAATTCATTCTTCTGAGTAGGATAATTTCACACTTCTCCAAGCAAGGATGATTTTGAAAAGAGATAAGATATGAAGAATCAGGAGACATTAATTCCTGAAAAGGGGAAATATTGGGAAGATAACACTCAGAAGTGAACACCTATAACCACAGGCAGAATTGAATGCAATTATGCAGTTGAAGAAAGTATACATTTATTGTTTCATTCATGTTTGCTCAACAGTCTAAAAAGATGAGGAAAACAATATCATGTAATGCATTTTTAAAATATGAACATTAAAAACACAGAGTAAGTGCATTATCTAAAGGTAAGAATGATAAAGCAAGCTGCAACATTTTATTGGATAATATAATGATCCCAAATTGAATATGAAGGTATTTATGAATATATGCTCTTTAGACTTTGAGAATGCATAGGACAAGTGTGTTAAAGAGGGGTACGCTAGATAGATGAACCTAAAAAGAATGAGGAACTACTACATAAAATGACTTTCTGAAAAACTTTGCTGGACAAAGTTAGGCCCATGAGTATGAACCACACAAACACGGTAGTTTTTGTTTCATTTTTAACATTTATGGATAGAAGTGAATCACAGGTCAAATATTAGAATGCAAGTGAGAATGAGCTGGGGAAATAAAATGTGAAATTATTTGAATGAGTTTGTATCAAATGTTGTGGGCAGCTAAAAGAAAGGTGAGGAATGATACAGAAATCCTCTCGTTCTCATGACTTTCATAAGGCTTGTGAGGGCATGACATTTTAGAATATTAAGAGATAATGGAAAAGCATCAAAAATTGATTATAACACTTACACTAAAATGGGCAATTCAGTTGATACTAGCAGGAAGGTTGTGTTGCATTTAAAGAGAGAGCTCTGAAATGATGGGGTCAGTGATGAATCTGAAGAGAAACAGCAAGTTAGAATATCCCTTTATGAGAGACACATATATGTGTATGGTAAAATGGAGTGACCTCTTTTAAAAAAAAACTATATGATTCTTGGAAAGAAGAAGGACACTCTTTCTCGATTGTTGCTTACAGAGGAACAACGGTAATTCAGTGACTCTTCCATTGTGAATATGTTCTGGTTAAAAACACCACTAGGCTTGATTGAATAAACATACTTAGGTAAAGCACTTAAAACGTACTAAAAAAAAAATGTCACCATGTGTGTTGACTGGCTAAAAGTACTTCATCACTACAGGTGTTCTAGATTTGTCAGCACATGGGAGGTTTAAAAACAAAGGTGACATACTACAACAATTGTCTGAATCCAATTGTTTGAGGGAAATGTGCCAATAAAGCACGCATGAAATAACAATGAGTGTGTCTTTGATTTCTAAGGCTGTCCTAAACTGTAACTATTTTAACATATATATTACGAGCTTGATGCTTTTTTTATTGCTGATATATGTTTTCCAGAGGTTGGAAATATTGGTCAAATTTAACTAACAACATACAATTTAGAAGGGATGCTATTAAAAACATTTTAGAGGTGTGGCAAGGACTATGTCATCCTCTATAAACTAAAATACCACTTGGAATCAAGACATGAAGACAAGCTACTCCACAACAAGGTGTCAGGTGACAGGTAGCTTAGGAATGGTGGAGAGAGTAATTTAGAAAATATGTTAGAGAAGGAAGCAATCATATATTTTCTCCGAAGAAGACATTCTAAGAAAGCTTCTAATAGCATTCCTTGTATTACTCATCAAATTTCCTGTACTGTAAGTTGCTCTTGCCTCCAATATGGAATTACCTATGTTATATATTCTTTCTCTTTCTGCTATCCAAAAATGTCAGCTGAGCTCTTTTTTCACCTTAGTCTGACTCAGTCTTGTTAAAAAGTATCATCTTGATTTTTCCTTAAGATTTCAAATTCTAAGGTCATACCACCATTTTATCGCTATTTCCTTTTGCTTTTTATTTAATTATATTGTTTTTTAAATGTCAACAGTTAGCAGTTATTTTATAAATTATTCTCTGGCACTATAGTCAACAATTTTCATAACTACTTGTAACTTTAATGTGGTGACCAAAATATTACAATTCTGTTATGTTTTTTTTAAGTTCTCTTTTCCTTAGGACTCCCTCTTTCTCTCTACTTCCTTTAGCCTTCATATCCAAAGTCTTCCTAATAGAAGAAGGGGTATATGAATTAGTACCATTATCCTCTGAGATTGAAGGAATATAGCACTTTTTGATAAGGTCAATACACAAAGGCTCCAGTTCAATTTCCAGTCATGGCCAGAAATGCATCCAGGATGGTTCTGTGGGATGAAGTATATTTTTTCCTGCCCTCCAATGACTGTTTAACTAAAGACAGGTTTTCACATCAGAGTGCATCTGAGGCAGTCTATAATTCTTTGATTAGGAAAATATCTTTAAATCCCTACAGCTCCACCTACTTCCAGGGTTGTGCAGAGCTGGACCATATCCTGGACACACACCTCCTGAAGGCGATGTACTGCCAGCAATCTTCCTTCCACTGTTCTGCTACATCCTTTGGCACTGTCGACTTACTGGAAAGGGGTGAAAGGGAAAAGACTCCAACTGTCCATGGGAAAATTATCTACTGAGTCGAACAGAGGTCGTGCGAGTTGGGGTGGTCAAGACATGGCTTGAGTTTCTCCCTAGGACAGGTCCTGCATGCCCAAGGCCAAGTTGGGCCCAATGTATTACTTTAAAAAGCAAAGAACTCCTTTTAATCCATGGTCATAATTTGACTGTTAGTTTCATTTTTATCAAAATTATGATATCTTTCTTTCTTGATGGCCAGTTTTGTGTGTGCGTGCATATGTATAGGTCGATCAGTAGGTGAAAGTTGTAGAAAAGGTATGTCAAGCCCTTAAAGAGAAATGGTGTCATGAAAAGAATACTGCAAACACTCTAATGTTATTTGTTTCACAATTTTGTAAATCTAATACACTATTGTTCTTATCAAAAATTTTTCTAGAATTAAAACCAGAATGAACGTAAGTATTACTAGCTCTTTCTCCCACATTTTGTTAAAGATGGTAAGAGGCAGAAGCCTTTCCACAGGAGTGGGCAGAGGTGAGAAAAGGAGAAGTGTTTGCTCGTACTCTGCAAACCAGGTAATTTATTATTTATGATCTAGAGTGAACTTCTCAATATAGTGGTGGTTGTACACATCCATTTGAATCTATTATTTTTACCTTGAAACCACACAGTAAGATTTTTTACTTGATCTGATTCTGACTTTTTAAGAAAAACAAAAGCCAACAAACAGTGGTACAATCTGTGTCATAGCCTCTCCCATAGTCAAAGTTAAAATGGACTGCAAAGAGATCTAAAGCTCTTTCCAGACATACTAATACAGAAAATATTCCGAGGGCATCTCATTGTTTTTGTTTTTTTTTTAGTTGTGGCGACTTTTTGTTCTTTTAGAGATCTTAAATCCTGTGCAAAAAAATATTTGTCTTGCTTTGCTGATAAATTTGGATATGTATCAAGATAAAAGTGGTAACAGGGAGGTTAGAAGGAATTTTGAAACAGTTTGATAATTAAATAGGAACAAAGGAAATTGTTAAGACTAAAATGAGATACAGTGCATTACAATTTTTACAATTTGGTGTAATTTCATCTTTCTATTTTTAGAACCCCATACATTACAGTTATTCTCTTTAGAGAAGACACAAAGAGAGGAAAGAGGAGAGAAATATTATAAAAGAGGAAAGCACTGTAAAACTTATGCAACATTTATCATGGAAGATGAAAAAGAAGGCCATTTCAAGGTTAACTGGAAATAGTAAACACTATTTTATACAGCAACATTTGCCAACCCAGGTGTCAACGTGCAGCTCACCAAGACACGCCATCTCCAGGACACAGGATGGACCTAACAACATGTCAACACTGCACTGAAAACAGAGCCTAGAAAGCCCCTTCTTATGCCTGGAGATTGTCAGATTCACCTGAACAAAGGGAAACCTGATTGATTATTCCTGATTCATATCTACTTGCCTTGCATGTCTCCAAAGTCAATTAGAGAAGTCCCTTGATTCTCACCAGTAGAAATGCTGGCAGTCTAAGAAAGAGATTTTTATTCCACTTACTTGACAGAGAACATAAATTCATTTATATGCATAGTTGCCCAAACATTAATTACAAATCTTTAAATAAGAAAGGCATAAAATGTTATTCATTGCATATGACTTTACATCCTACAAATGAACAAGCTTCTAGTTGGATTTGTGTAAAAAAGAAAAATCTTCAAATCTTCCTTTCAAATCAAGGGAATCAACTTAGGTTACACAAATGTAAAACTCTGATCAGATGCAACCCTCTGTTCTAAGAACTCTCCCTACAGTGTTACTCATTACCAGCTAATATAAAGTCAGAATAAACCCAGAGTTTCCTAATTGTTACAGAGAAAGAGTCAAAAATAGTTAAGCACGTCCATATTTGAGTTTCCATATACTATCAGATGAAAAACTAAACAAGCAGGGTTTGAACATGTGGTGACATTTCTTACTCAAAATAGAAATAAGGAGAATTGTAAGGATTTTAGAACAGAAGGGATTCAAACCTTGAAACCACAGAGCACGTCTAAGTATTATAAACACAATCGCACTGTAAAAAAAAGAAAATTGAGCCAATTTACATTTTTTGTGGTACATTTATTTCTCAGGGAAGTGGTTTCCCACTGTGAGCATTTTCTCCTTCACAGACTCTGTTTAGCGGCTCAACTATATTCAAGCCCGAAGAATAACTGCAGTGACTGTGAATGGAGACTGAACCATAAATACGGCATCAAATAGCACAATAAAAAGAGCAAAAGTGGACACTTAATGAAAAAGATTTGAACGACATACGATCCCGGATTTTTTGGTTTTGTTTTTGTTTTTCATGTGAACTGAATGATACTCTGGATTCAAAAACTAATTACTGGGCAGTGCAACCCTGGTTCGATGGCAGAACTCTCCCCTGCTGTGCCAGAGACCCGGGTTCAATTCCCAGAGCCCGTACATGCCAAAAAGAAAGCTAATTACTTTCCTGGAAACCCAATCTCAAGTTATTTCAAAGAGGAGGACTGTGAAAGGACTGCAACCATAACAATAACAGTGGAAATTCATTGGTGAATGATGTGTTTTCCGTTCATCTGTGAATTCAAATGTGTAGGATCCCAACATATTTAAGATGGTACATTATTCTAATTAGAAATATATCTTCTAAGGAATGAAGACAACTTCCCAGCTAACAATGCTCTTAGGTGGGTTATTTTCTTTGCCATTAAAATAAGCTTAATAAGTTCTGTTTCGGTTTGCTAAAGCTGCTGGAATGCAATATAACAGAAATGCACTGGCTTTTACAGTGGTGATTTATCTTACAATGTACAGTTCTTAGACTGTGAAGATATCCAACTCGAGGCACCAAAAGGATGATACCTGGACTCTGACGACAGGCTGCTGGCATCTGGGACACCTCTGTCACATGGGAAGGTGCACGGCAATGTCTGATGGTCCTTCTCTCCCAGGTTCACTGCTTTTAGCTTCTGGCTTCAGGGATTTCCTTTGTGTGTTCTGCTCATCCTCTCTTAGCTTTTCTGGGGGCATTTCTCTGAATTTCATCTTTTTACTTCTGTATATGCTTTGTCCTCATATAAAGCACTCCGATCATAGGATGGAGACCCAGCCCGAATGAGGCCAGTGATGTCTCAATTTAAATGACCTAATTAAAAGACCACCCAGAGTGTAGAATGGTGCAACCACTCTGGAAGGCAGTTTGGTGATTCCGCAGGAAGCTAAGCATGGAATTGCCATATGATCCAGCAATCCCATTACGAGGTATGCATTCAGAGGAACTGAAGGCAAGGACATAAATGGGCATTTGCACACCAATGTTTATATAACAGTATTTATCACAATTGCCAAAAGATGGAAAAAGCCCAAATGTCTAACAATGGACAGTGGGTAAATCAACTGTAATTTATACATACAATGGAATATTATGCAGTTGTAAGAAAGAATAAAGTCACGAAGCATGCAACAATGTGGATGAATCTTGAGGACATTATGTTGATGGATATCAATCAGAAACAAAAGTACAAATACTGCATGGTGTCACTGACATGAACTAACATTAATCCGCAAACTTTGAGAGTTAAAGTTGAGAACACAGGTTATCAGGAGACAGAAAGGGGGTAGAGATTGGGCATTTGATGCTGAAGGAGCACAGAAATGTCAACAGAATTGATGTTAAAGACCCAGAAATGGCTAGCACAAAACTATCTGATGGTAGCACAATATCATAAGTACACTGAACGAAGTTGAGTGTAAGTGTGGTTGAAAGAGGCAGGCTAGGGGCATGTAAGACAACAGAAGGAAAGAGAGAAGATAAAGACTGGGACTGCATAATTTAGCAAAACCAAGACTGGACAGTGATGGTGATTATAAAAATGTTTTCACAGGAGGGAGAACAAATGAATGTCAACAGTTCAAGGTGTTGAAAATGGGATGGCATATGGAAAAATACAATCAATGCAAACGAGGGTGTATAGTTAACAATAACATTGTAATATGCTTTCATTAAATGTAACAGACAATACACCAAAGCTAAACGTCAATAAGAGGGGAATATAATAAAAGAATATGGGATTTTTGGTGATGTTGTTTCTCATTTTATTTTATTCTATGTTTTTAATCCTTTTTTTTTTTTCTTCTTCGTTGTGGAAAAAATGGAAATATCCTCCAATAGATGATGGTAGTAAATGCATAACTGTGATTATACAAAGAATCACAAATTGTTTATTTAGGATGGACTGCATAGTATCTGAATAAAACCGTTTAAAAAGTAAACAGGAAGATGCAAGTGCTGGAGAAGATGTGGAGAGAGAGATGCACTTATTCACAGTGGGGAGGGGAGTAGAGCAGTGCAGCCCCTCGGCAGGGCAGGGTAGTGGTGCCACAGGAGGCTAAGCATAGGGTTGCCGTGTGATCCTGCAACCCCGTTATTAGGCATATAGTTGGAAGAACTGAAAGCAGGGACAGGAATGGACCCCTGCACACTGGTGTTTAAGGGAGTAGTGTTCATGATTTTCAGTGGATGGAGGTGGCCTAAGGGTACATCAGCTGATGGACAGAAAGGCGAACTGTGGTGTAAACGGATAATGAAATAATGAGCAGTTGCAAGAAGGAATGAAGTTGTGAGTCATGCAACTAGAAAAATAAACTTTGAGGACAGTATGTTGAGTGAAATAAGCCAGATATGAAAAAGACAAACATACTGATGCCTCACTAATATGGGCTAACTATCATGTGCAAACTCTGAGAGCTGAATTTGAGAACATAGGATATCAGGGAAAGGCTTACTGTAAGGGTTCCTAGATTGTAAGCTCTTACAGAAGTCACATCCATCCCTGAGCTGTAACTATTATTTCTAAATTCTGAGATGCTGAGCTCTATGTGTATAACCTGGTTATTTCTTGGAACTTTGGGTATCTGTGTGACACTGGAGACTCAGAGCAAGAATTCTGCAGCTATGACAGTCGGCATTACCCCATATAGCAACTGTTTTAAAAAGTTGAAAATGAGATCAGACTGCAATTAGAGATATGAATGGAGCTGCTCTGGTTAGGACTAAGGTAAATCAGACTAAAAGGTAAAGGATGATATTGACTGTGCTTTAAACTTCGATTTCTGTATGAGTTCAAAGGAAGAGATGTTTATTTGGTATAAAACGTATATTTTCTATAGAACACTTTATACTTTAACTTGTATGGTCAGCTTATGCGAACACTGTAATTACATGGAAACCTGAATAGGGAGTGAGGTCTTGTGGGCTTGTACTGGTTAGTGTGATGCCCCGATACACCCAGAGTAATCTGGGCAGAAAATGAAAAACTATTTGCAAAGTCCCCTTGAGGGAGTGGGGAAATACATGGAAATATTAAACTTCTCCACCCAGGGAATTCCCGATACTCTCACAAGCATTAGGGACTACCAATTTAATAGGCCAGGCCCTCAATCTTGGGGCTTGCCCTTATGAAACTTACTCCTACAAAAGAGAAGTTAAGCCTACTTTTAATTATGCCTAAGAGTCACCTCTAGAAAGCCTCAGATGTGGCCTCTCTAAGCCAACTCAGCAGGTGAACTCACTGCCCTCCCCTCTACGTGGGACATGACTCCCGGATAAGCTTGGACCTGGCATCGTGGGATTGAGAAAGCCTTTTTGACCAAAAGGAGGAAGAGAAACAAAGGAAAATAAAGTTTCAGTGGCTGAGAGATTTCAAATAGAGTCAAGAGGTCATTCTGGAGGTTATTTTTATGCATTATAGAGACACCACTTTTTAGTTTTTAGTGTATTAGAACAGCTAGAAGGAAATACCTGAAACTGCTGAACTGTAATCCAATATTCTTGATTCCTGAAGATGAGTGCATAACTATATAGCTTTTACTGTGTGACCATGTGATTGTGAAAAACTGGGTACGTAATACTCGCTTTATTCAGTGTATGAACAGATGAGTAAGAAAATAAAGATGAAAAATGAATAAATAATATGGAGGACAAGGGGTATGGGATGTTCGAGGTGTTCTTTTTATTTTCATTCTTATTTTTTATATTTTAGAGGAATGGAAATGTTAAAAACGCACAACTATATGATGATACTGTGAACCACTGATCACACAATTTGGATGACTATATGGCATATAAATATATATTTATAAAATTGCATTTTAAAAATGGCCCCACCCACAGGAAGAGATTAAAAGATCATTGCCACTTCCGGAGAAGATGGCGGCTTAGTAAGACGCACGGGTCTTAGTTCCTCCTCCAGAACAGCTACTAAAGAAATAGAAACGGTACAGGGCAGCTCCCGGAGCCACGACAGAGACCAAAAACACAGAGTACCCCATTCTGGAATGGCTGAACCGGCAGGGAGAATCCGCTGCGGTGAGATCTCCAAGGGGGGAGCACTTCCCCGGGCCGGGGCGGCTGGAGTGCCTCCCTCCCTCCTTCCCGGGCCGGCTGGGAGATTTGGACCGGCACTCCCCCAAGCCGCGGCGGCCGGCGCCTCCACCCCATGCGCAGATTCCCGGGTCGGCTGGGAGATTCAGATCAGCACTCCCCCAAGCCGCTTCGGGTGGCGACCCTCCCCAACAGCGAGAGTTTATCAAAGTTAAAGGAGCCACAGCATCTTTTACTGGTGGAACCGCAGACAGATGAGTGCCACAAGCGCCACCTACTGGGCAGGATAAGAAAAACAGAGCCCAGAGATTTCACAGGAAAATCTTTCAACCTGCTGGGTCCCACACCCAGGGAAATCTGATTAAATGCCCAGACGCCAGCAGAAAATAACGGATCACGTTAGGAAAATTGAAGCTATGGCCCAGTCAAAGGAACAAACCAATAGTTCAAATGAGATACAGGAGCTGAGACAAATAATTCTGAATATACAAACAGAAATAGAAAACCTCTTCAAAAACCAAATCAATAAATTGAGGGAGGACATGAAGAAGACATGGGCTGAACAAAAAGAAGAAATAGAAAGTCTGAAAAAAACAAATCACAGAACTTATGGGAGTGAAGGACAAAGTAGAAAAGATGGAAAAAACAATGGATACCTACAATGGTACATTTAAAGAGACAGAGGCTAGAATTAGTGAACTGGAGGATGGAACATCTGAATACCAAAAAGAAACAGAAACTATACGGAAAAGAATGGAAAAATTTGAGCAGGGGATCAGGGAACCGAATGATAATATGAAGCGCACAAATATATGTGTTGTGAGTGTCCCAGAAGGAGAACAGAAGGGAAAAGGAGGAGAAAAACTAATGGAAGAAATTTTCACTGAAAATTTCCCAACTCTTATGAAAGACCTAAAATTACAGATCCAAGAAGTGCAGCGCACCCCAAAGAGAATAGACCCAAATAGGCGTTCTCCAAGACACTTACTAGTTAGAATGTCAGAGGTCAAAGAAAAAGAGAGGATCTTGAAAGCAGCAAGAGAAAAACAATCCATCACATACAAGGGAAATCCAATAAGACTATGTGTAGATTTCTCAGCAGAAACCATGGAAGCTAGAAGACAGTGGGATGATATATTTAAACTACTAAAAGAGAAAAACTGCCAACCAAGACTTCTATATCCAGCAAAACTGTCCTTCAAAAATGAGGGAGAAATCAAAACATTTTCAGACAAAAAGTTACTGAACGAATTTGTGACCAAGAGACCAGCTCTGCAAGAAATACTAAAGGGAGCACTAGAGTCAGATACGAAAAGACAGAAGAGAGAGGTATGGAGAAGAGTGTAGAAAGAAGGAAAATCAGATATGATATATATAATACAAAAGGCAAAATGGTAGAGGAAAATATTATCCAAACAGTAATAACACTAAATGTTAATGGACTGAATTCCCCAATCAAAAGACACAGACTGGCAGAATGGATTAAAAAACAGGATCCTTCTATATGCTGTCTACAGGAAACACATCTTAGATCCAAAGATAAACATAGGTTGAAAGTGAAAGGTTGGGAAAAGATATTTCATGCAAATAACAACCAGAAAATAGCAGGAGTAGCTATACCAATATCCAACAAATTAGACTTCAAATATAAAACAGTTAAAAGAGACAAAGAAGGACACTGTCTACTAATAAAAGGAACAATTAAACAAGAAGACATAACAATCATAAATATTTACGCACCGAACCAGAATGCCCCAAAATACGTGAGGAATACACTGCAAACACTGAAAAGGGAAATAGACACATATACCATAATAGTTGGGACTTCAATTCACCGCTCTCATCAATGGACAGAACATCTAGACAGAGGATCAATAAGAAATAGAGAATTTGAATATTACAATAAATGAACTAGACTTAACAGACATTTATAGGACATTACATCCCACAACAGCAGGATACACCTTTTTCTCAAGTGCTCATGGATCATTCTCAAAGATAGACCATACGCTGGGTCACAAAGCAAGTCTTAACAAATTTGAAAAGATTGAAATCATACACAACACTTTCTCGGATCATTAAGGAATGAAGTTGGAAATCAATAATAGGCGGAGTGCCAGAAAATTCACAAATACATGGAAGCTCAACAACACACTCTTAAACAAAGAGTTGGTCAAGGAAGAAATTGCAAGAGAAATTAGTAAATATCTCGAGGCGAATGAAAACGAAAACACAACATATCAAAACCTATGGGACACAGCAAAGGCAGTGCTAAGAGGGAAATTTATTGCCCTAAATGCCTATATCAAAAAAGAAGAAAAGGCAAAAATGCAGGAATTAACTGTCCACTTGGAAGAACTGGAGAAAGAACAGCAAACTAACCCCAAAGTAAGCAAAAGGAAAGAAAAAACAAAGCTTAGAGCAGAAATAAATGAAATTGAAAACATGAAACAATAGAAAAAATCAATAAGACCAGAAATTGTTTCTATGAGAAAATCAATAAGATTGATGGGCCCTTAGCAAGACTGACAAAAAGAAGAAGAGAGAGGATGCAAATAAATAAGATCAGAAACGGAAGAGGAGACATAACCACTGACCTCACAGAAATAAAGGAGGTAATAACAGGATACTATGAACAACTTTACGCTAATAAATACAACAATTTAGATGAAATGGACGGGTTCCTGGGAAGGCATGAGCAACCAACTTTGACTCAAGAAGAAATAGATGACCTCAACAAGCCAATCACAAGTAAAGAAATTGAATCAGTCATTCAAAAGCTTCCTAAAAAGAAAAGTCCAGGACCAGATGGCTTCACATGTGAATTCTAACAAATATTCCAGAAAGAATTAGTACCAACCCTGTTCAAACTCTTCAAAAAAATCGAAGCGGAGGGAAAGCTACCTAATTCATTCTATGAAGCCAACATCACCCTCATACCAAAACCAGGCAAAGATATTACAAAAATAGAAAACTACAGACCAATCTCTCTAATGAATATAGATGCAAAAATCCTCAATAAAATTCTAGCAAATCGTATCCAACAGCACATTAAAAGAATTATACATCATGACCAAGTAGGATTCATCCCAGGTATGCAAGGATGGTTCAACATAAGAAAATCAATTAATGCAATACACCATATCAACAAATCAAAGCAGAAAAATCACATGATCATCTCAATTGATGCAGAGAAAGCATTTGACAAGATTCAACATCATGTCCTGTTGAAAACACTTCAAAAGATAGGAATACAAGGGAACTTCCTTAAAATGATAGAGGGAATATATGAAAAACCCACAGCTAATATCATCCTCAATGGGGAAAAATGGAAAACTTTTCCCCTAATATCAGCAACAAGACAAGGATGTCCACTATCACCACTATTATTCAACATCGTGTTGGAGGTTCTAGCCAGAGCAATTAGACAAGAGAAAGAAATGCAAGGCATCAAAATTGGAAAGGAAGAAGTAAAACTATCACTGTTTGCAGACGATATGATACTATACGTCGAAAACCCGGAAAAATCCACAAAAAAACTACTAGAGCTAATAAATGAGTACAGCAAAGTAGCAGGTTACAAGATCAACATTCAAAAATCTGTAGCATTTCTATACACTAGCAATGAACAAGCTGAGGGGGAAATCAAGAAACAAATTCCATTAACAATTGCAACTAAAAGAATAAAATACCTAGGAATAAATTTAACTAAAGAGACAAAAAACCTGTACAAAGAAAACTACAAAAAACTGTTCAAAGAAATCACAGAAGACCTAAATAGATGGAAGGGCATACCGTGTTCATGGATTGGAAGACTAAATATAGTTAAGATGTCAATCCTACCTAAATTGATTTACAGATTCAATGCAATACCAGTCAAAATCCCAACAACTTATTTTTCAGAAATAGAAAAACCAATAAGCAAATTTATCTGGAAGGGCAGGGTGCCCCAAATTGCTAAAAACATCTTGAGGAAAAAAAACGAAGCTGGAGGTCTCGCGCTGCCTCACTTTAAGGCATATTATGAAGCCACAGCGCTCAAAACAGCATGGTACTGAAATAAAGATAAATATATCGACCAATGGAATTGAACAGAGTGCTCAGATATAGACCCTCTCATCTATGGACATTTGATCTTTGATAAGGCAGTCAAGCCAACTCGCCTGGGACAGAACAGTCTCTTCAATAAATGGTGCCTAGAGAACTGGATATCCATATGCAAAAGAATGAAAGAGGACCCGTACCTCAAAATGGATCAAAGATCTAAACATTAGGTCTAAGACCATAATACAGTTAGAGGAAAATGTAGGGAGATATCTTATGAAACTTACAATTGGAGGTGGTTTTATGGACCTTAAACCTAAAGTAAGAGCACTGAAGAAGGAAATAAATAAATGGGAACTCCTCAAAATTAAACACTTTTTTGCATCAAAGAACTTCATCAAGAATGTAGAAAGACAGCCTACACAATGGGAGACAATATTTGGAAATGACATATCAGATAAAGGTCTAGTATCCAGAATTTATAAAGAGATTGTTCAACTCAACAACAAAAAGACAGCCAACCCAATTACAAAATGGGAAAAAGACTTGAACAGACACCTCTCAGAAGAGGAAATACAAATGGCCAAAAGGCACATGAAGAGATGCTCAATGTCCCTGGCCATTAGAGAAATGCAAATCAAAACCACAATGAGATATCATCTCACACCCACCAGAATGGCCATTATCAACAAAACAGAAAATGACAAGTGCTGGAGAGGATGCGGAGAAAGAGGCACACTTATCCACTGTTGGTGGGAATGTCAAATGGTGCAACCACTGTGGAAGGCAGTTTGGTGGTTCCTCAAAAAACTGAATATAGAATTGCCATACGACCCAGCAATACCATTGCTAGGTATCTACTCAAAGGACTTAAGGGCAAAGACACAAACGGACATTTGCACACCAATGTTTATAGCAGCGTTATTTACAATTGCAAAGAGATGGAAACAGCCAAAATGTCCATCAACCGACGAGTGGCTAAACAAACTGTGGTATATACATACGATGGAATATTATGCAGCTTTAAGACAGAATAAACTTATGAAGCATGTAATAACATGGATGGACCTAGAGAACATTATGCTGAGTGAGTCTAGCCAAAAACTAAAGGACAAATACTGTATGGTCCCACTGATGTGAACCGACATTCAAGAATAAACTTGGAATATGTCATTGGTAACAGAGACCAGCAGGAGTTAGAAACAGGGTATGATAATGGGTAATTGGAGCTGAAGGGATACAGACTGTGCAACAGGACTAGATACAAAAACTCAAAAATGGACAGCACAATACTACCTAATTGTAATGTAATTATGTTAAAACACTGAATGAAGCGGCATCTGAGCTATAGTTTTGTTTGTTTGTTTGTGTTTTTTTTTAAATATATTTTTTTTATTTTTTATTATTATTATTTTTTTCTCTATATTATCATTCTATATCTTTTTCTGTTGTTTTGCCAGTTCTTTTCCTAATCGATGCAAAGGTACTAAGAAATGATGATCATACATCTATGTGATGATATTAAGAATTACTGATTGCATATGTAGAATGGAATGATTTCTAAATGTTAAAAATCATTAAAAAAAATTAAAAGATAAAAAAAAAAAGAGCATTGCCTTTTCTTGGGGTATATAATAGTTTCAAACCACCACAACTTCTAATCAGTCTGCAACCTTTAATCCTAACCTGCAAGATATGTCCCAATAAATTTTAATAATTTTATATAAATTACTTTCACATTTACTTTTGTCATTCCTTGGAAAAATTACATATGTTTGAGACTTATTATGTAAAACTTCCCAAAATAAATCACATAATGCTTGCCAATGAGCATATGGTATCATAGCAGTTATTGTACAGAGCACAAAGTATAAGTTTTCAGGGTGTTTGCAAAGCAGGTAGAGACAAAGGAGGCAGAGACATGCGTGAAATAAAATAAAGTAACAGTTACTGTCAGTAATGTACAAGATTCCAAATAATTGTGTATGATTAGGTGACAAATGAGGTATCTAATGAAAAAATAAAGATAATAGGGTTTTATGTGGATTAGGATTGACTGATCTGCTAAATTCTCACATAGCAAGTATTGATGGGAGGTGAACTTTGAAGGATGGGGAAATTCACATTTGCAAATAGTGGACAAGGAGAACTATTGAAGCAAGAATTCTTTGTTTCCATTTTCAAACAACCTCCTGGGGACAGGAACATATATGCAGTTGTGTTTTTGTTTTAGTAGCTATCTATTGCCATAATGTTTTGATCCCATGTCATATGCCAGGCACTGTGATAAATACTTTTCATTTCACTTAATCCTTGTATCAACATTTTAGACACCTTTGTTGTAATAGTTTGGAAATAGTCGGGTTATTCTGATTACTCCTTACTTAATGGCATTCCTTCTGTCTGTAAAGGGTATAACTTAAATATAGGCCTATGTCTCAGAAGCAATTTAATTTAATGCCCAAAAGCTCTCTGAGAAGCCTTCTTAGGACAGATCACCAATGAACATAACCCAACTAGCTCTTCCTCAAACAATTATTGGAGAAAGATAAACTGGGTGATAAAGCTTTGAAACTCATTTCTAATTTACTGTGTGACATACACACACACACACACACACACACACACACACACACACAATAGATTCCAGTGTTTCAGCTTCTTAACTATAAAGTAGAAATAACAGCTATTGCTGTATGTCTGTTCACAAGAATAGAAAAGTATCTTTCTCAATCAATCTAATCCTTTCTCTCTCTCTCTCTCTCTCTCTCTCTCTCTTCCACACACACACTCGCAGACACACACACACACACACACACACAGCCAGCAGACACCAACCACAGCTGACTGGAGTAAACTGAACCAGAGGTGGACACGAGAACCAGGAGAAAACATACAGATCAGGAAAAATAATGCAGTTCTCATTCTTGCAAAACAGTGGACTCAGTGATACAGGAATCCTTATGGGTGAGGTGGCCTAGGAATGACACCATCGTCTGGGGCAATATGAAAGCAGAGAGGGACAGATGGAGAGAGGTGAGTGAAGAGAGAAGCAAATGAGAGAGGAGGAGAGAGCTGGTGCTATGGAGAGGGAGAGAGAAATTTGCTCTTCTGATTTTACAATTTCACTTCCAGGAGCTCTGTGGCCAGGCTGTGCCTCATTTCTGTATTTGGATGTCTTAAGGATAACTTGATGTTGTCTTTTAACTTATGTCAGAAAGAGTTCCTGTTCTTTGAATAACAGACAACTTTCAAGAGGACCATTAATTTAAACTGAAGTTTTCAAATCCTTCCCAGAAATATGTGTTTATATTTTTGCACATATATATACACCTATGCGATACATATTAGAAAAAACATATTATTGATGTCTTAGGTAAATAATATATAAAATTAGATGTCTAAATACCTAAATATCTTTATCTCTATTTATATACATGGGTAGATATAGGTATATATAGATCCCTTAATTCAGTGTCTTCAATTTCACTTTCTGAAACTTAAGTTTTACTGTGCATAACATGAACGGTAGAGAGAACTGTGGAGGGAAGGAACAGATGCTACTGAATCACTCCTAGAGGAAACAAGGCCAAGTGTTTAGGACACACTACCAACTCAAAACCTGTGGACTGGAGTAATAAATAAAGCGTGATAGTGAACATGTCAACAAGAAAGTAATGTTATTCTTTAAAATGGCATAAGATCACATATGACTGCTTTCTCAACAAAAAGACACAAAGATTTATGAAAAATGCCTGCTGAAGCAGTTAAAGAGAAGTCAAAATACGACTGGAAGTCAGAGAAGGGAAAAATGTAACCTCCTTAGTAAGTGAGAAAGGTTTCCTTTATGCTGTCCAAAGACGAACATGTTATATATTAGTGCTGACCATGTGTGGTTGCGTGGTGAAAATAATGACGTGCAACGTATATGTGCTGGAAGAAAATAAAGTAGTAAAGTTTCAAGCACAAGGAAACGTCTGAGTGGAGAGACATGAACTCTGCAGCACGACATGCAGTAAAAACTCTGAATTAAGGACTCAGAGGGAGATGGCCATCTCTCACTTTCCTCCCACAGCTCCAAGACACACACGTGAAGCACGTATTTAGACATCTTGAAATGTTTAATATGTAAATGCAGCTAAGGAGACAGCAAACGGGCAAAACAGATCACATCGAAATCCACACGGCTTGGTTCTGCTACTTCTCAGCTCTCTAACCTGGGCAAATCATTTAGCTCCGTGCCTTAGCGTCTTTCTCTGTAAAATGAGGATGAGTAGGGTTGTGTTGATGACTAAATGAGCATGTGGTTTTTCGTGTATGTGTTTGTAGATGGTTATATTTAGAACAGAGCCTAGTACAGCGATATAGTAAACATGTGTATCACTTAATATTATTGAATATTTTCACCTTGGTCACTCTATTCATAACAAGCCATATAAGATAAATTATCATTCCATACTAAAAAACATAGTTATAGTGAAAACAGACTCTATTAACTTAATTCTTCTCACTTAGATTCTTAACGAAATGTTTGTAGAAAGATGGAACAGGAAGTGGGAGACAGGAGATAACAGGCTAATGAGACTGCACCTGATCCAATAATAATAGGTAGTCATGAAGGCAAGTAACCTATAGGGGAAAAAAAGACGTTGGTACTGCATTGCTTAAGGAGAAAAGAGAAGAAAACTCAAGAAGGCTGTTGCAAAATCCAATAATGCATGTCTTTGTAGATACTTGACAATGAAAAAAAATGACCTCATAAGATTTGGTTCAGTTTTTCTAAGGTCTGCCTATCCATGATCTGCAAAAGATGTCCAAAGAAAAAAGAGAAGTGAAACTTTGATTTTTAAGGAATTTACAATCTAAATATAATGATATTAGCTTCAAAGCAAATGGACACTCATGTAGGTTTTGCTGCCTGTCATGTTGTATTTAAATTGAAAATCCTTATACAATGATTTGTCACTACATGCTAGAAACTCTTAACCGGAGCGATGTGGAATAAGCATGATTTCTTTCTGAAGCCCCTTTAAGGAAAGACTTACATGGATAGCAACTCTGACTGTGTTGAGTTGGCAGTTGAGGCCAAAATGAATCTGATTCCAAATACTTTATAAATGTGTTAAAACAAAGGTAGACTGGAAACCTTAGCTATGCCCAGCAGAGCATATCCTGACCTATAAATTGCTCATTAGTTTTTTTATTTAATCAAGGAATTAAAGCAAAATTAAAATCCACCTTAATCCAATGGTGAATTTTTTTAAAGTATATTTTAGTTAAATTTGGCACCTCTTTCAGATATAAATGTCAGGTGCATTGCTTTTCAAATGACGTTAGCTCATTGCAAAGTGTCTGAGCATATACAGAATCTTGAGAATTTACTATGCAAATATTAATCACTTCCAATTGACTTTGAAATGTCAAATCTGCTTCAACTAAGGAATGGAAATTTGAAAAAAAAATTCTCACAGGCTGATACCAATAGGAAGTTTGTAGAAATAAATATGATTCCATCCTATCTGAAATAATATATATATAGAAAATATTCCAGAAAAATAGAAAAGTCTCATGCAATAGTCTACACGACAACAAGCTATAAATACTTTCAGAATGTGATTTAAAATTATTTTGGATTCTATTTAGAAAGAAATTAGCACATTCTTGTTATATTAGTAGGGCAACCTGACAGCTAATGTTTAAAAGGATAGATAAAGCGGGTCTTCCCTCTCTACCTAACCTGTCTCTCCGCTGTATGAAAGACAGCCAAAGATGACAAGGAATTAAAACAGTCAGTGACACCCACAGGCCAGCTCACTGTGTAAGTGTGTCTCCATCACATGCCAGCTCCCAGTTTTTAGGAGGAGACCTCCCATGGGATTGGCTTCTCCACTTTAATGGGACTTGCACTAAAAGATTTCCCGCCATTATGTCAAGATTCAGAATGAAAAATTCTTCCAGGAGCCCCAATTTCCAGGGCCCATATTGGCATCAATTAATGAAAACACAGGAACGATGCTGATTTCACACTCTGCTAACAAGACAGCCGTTTTGTCCTAAAGTTACAATAGAAAATGGAAGGGAGTAGATTCATGTGCAGTGACTTACCAGACACAGTGCTTTTATTTATAATGAAGATCAGAGACAAGGGGAGAAGCGAGGGAAAGGTCTCACTCTTACTTGGATATGATGTGGGATGCAGGGAGGTTTTCTGAATCACTCCCACGGCTGTTTAAGCACCCCAAAATATCCTGGATTGACAGTATGAGAAACAAGGATTGCTGATGGTGGTGGTTTTTATTTATCTTGCCAGGTAAATGTGAGATGACTCTCAGAATAGGAATTAGAGAAGAAGGGAAGATATTCTTGAATACTCTTCTATTTCTGTGTCTAATGTCATGAATGGAAGGTTGTTATTTTTCCCCCTGAGAGGCTTTGCATGTTGTCACTTTACCATTTCTACACCGAGACTGTGTGAAATTGCTCGGAGGTGAGAAAGCTGCAAAATCATTTCTGACATTTAAAAAAGTATCACCTTATTTTCAACTCTAGATTAAACTAAACATTTTAAAAACTCAGTTAAATAAAAACGGAGAGGAAAATGAACAAGTCTAAGAAATAAAATTTAACAAAGCACTCATTTATTTAAAAATTTTCTATGATTTTTTAGAATTCATCTTCTCTGGCAAAATGCTTTATACTTTTAATTCAGAAGCATATAATCTGGGTTAAATTGATTTATTCAAACACATAAAATAACTAATATTAGATAATTTCATGCAGTTGATGTTCAAACAATTCCAGAATTTGAAATTGCCTCAATCTTTTTAGTGGTGTATTTACTCTTTGAGAATTAGCTTATGAAAGAAGAAAACATTAAAGCCTTGGCAATAGTTCTTGCATTTCCATAAGAGTTCCAATTTTATAGTAGAATAAAAATTTACTACATTGGATTAAGGTTAACTGAAAAATCATTTATATCTCTTTCCAAATAACTTGAAGCTTTTCACAGGATCAGTCTTTCATGAAAAAACGTTTATGGTTTTATTACATTTTCAGTGAATAATCAAAAGAAATTTTTTTTTTCACTTAGGGTAATGTGGTAAGTTTTATAGCACTAGAAAATAAATATAAAACAGCAACATGATTATTCAGTTCCTTTTAATTTTAAAAGAAACGTACCAAAATTAATGATAATCTAGCAAAAGAGAGAAAAATTACCCACTATCCCAGTATAATTATTTTATTATTCTTGTTCAATTTTAACTATACGTATATGTGTATTTTTGCTATACAATTAGTAGCCATAGGCAAACTATATGCAATTTTCCGTTCTGTATTTTTTCACTTAACTTTATATCTCATGTGCTCTTTTATATTACTCTTTAGGCTTTTTACTGACATTACTAATGATGCATTATTATTGACTAATGACTCCGTTCTGTCAAACAGTCAGTCTACAACTTTTTGAACTAAAACATCTAAGATTTTTTTAAAAGTGGAATTATGCTTTTGTGTTTCATGTTCAAGAAATAACAGTTCTTTAATAATGTGTAACTAGAAATCATTATATGGCATCATTCACCACATTTCTGGCTGGCACAAACCTTTTTTCCTGATCCATATATTACACTTATTTAATTAAAAAAATAATAAAACACAGAGCCTAAACTATTCCTTAGGTCTACCAGGAAATAATGGGAGAGCTGCAATTTGAAGCACAGAATTTTTAATCCTTATTTCTTTACATATGCCATTTCTTTCAGACAGTTATAAAATGCCTATTTTGCTAGAGTTTCCATGCTATAAACTGCATGGCAAAAGAAGCCACAAGCAGAGCTCTTCTCACTATATATACATCCTTCATCCCCCCAATTAAGGGAAAAGGCCACTGGTTTTGCAGCCAGGGCCCAGGAGGCTCTGTCATGTAGCGCCAGTCCTTCTACAGAAGGGTCGGTCCGAGGAGATTTAGTCGCTGGCCAGTGGTGGCCTGGAAACGGCAGGACAAAGGGCCGGGAAAGGATGAGGAATGAGGTAGCCATGTGGGACAGAGAGGGGGCTGATGATGCTCAGGGGAAGAAGAAGCTGGGGCCATGGCTCCTTCTCTCACAAGTGGGTCCATTGTAAAGTTTGTGCTTCCACATGGTCAGCTTTTAAAAGGAAATACTAATAATGACTCCACTGAACGACTGGGAGAGTTTCCTGCTACACACATGTGTGTGACCACACACACACACACACACACACACACACTCGCTCTCTCTCAAGAGGAGTCTCTAGAAGGAAAACAAAGCTCCAAAGCCTCAAAATGCTAACTGGTGGTGGCCGTGGTATGCTGCCTTCGAAGCAGGTCCAGGGCTGTATAACTGAGGTCAGAAGCCAAGAGAACCGTTCTGGAAAGTGCGAGAAGCAGACGCATGCCCTAGAAGAGGAGAGACCCGCGGGATTCAAGGCCACTCACACGAGAGGACACCTGAAGCTGAGGCATGCCATGAGGTTAGCAGAATAACTGATAACGCATGACAGAGTAGCACAACCAGGAAGCACTGCTGAGTCCACAGCCTCCGGCCGGAGCTAAGGGCAGCCCCCAGAGGGCACACGGCCCATCAGCTCACCCGCTGGGCAGCGCTGGTCTGTGCTTCCACCGCCACTCATCTTGAGGGGTGACGCACCCGAGGTCTCTCCCCAAGTCAGAGTAGGCTGGAGCAGTTTGCAACCACAAGCCACAGAGGTAACAACCCTCACTTGTCTAGTGAGCAATTACACTAATGAAAGGAGTTACAGTACAATAGTTTGCCAGTGTTTAAAGAAAACACACGTGTACTCTAGAACAAGGAGAGGCAGGTCTTTCACATTTTCAAATCAAACTCTCTGGAACCAAAGGCCAAAATCCGGAAGAAAAGCTCTGACAGGCTGGACTACAGCAATATTGTCCTGCTTAAGTGTAGTCAACACCATGAAGAAAATTAAAAGGCAAATGCTACACTGTAAGGAAATTACAATACCTAGGGCTAAAGAATTCATATCAATATACATAAAACAACTCCACAAGCAAATCTCAGAAATGACTATTCCAATAGGAAACTGGACAGGCTTCAAGGACAAAATTCATTAAAAAAATATTTAGATGGCTAAAAGCATACACAAAAACCTTCAATCGTACTAATAGTCCAAGACAGGCAAATTTAAACAACCTGTCGAGTAGTCAGAAGCTTAAAAATATGCATATGTATATAAAATCTAGTGTTAGACCTGGGGAAAGGGGCAATAAAATCTTGGGAAAATTAAATGATAAAAAGTATTCTTGTGCACGGATCTGATTAAATTTTGCAAAGCTCTTAAAAACATCTGTAAACTTTAATCTAGAATATCCTGGACAAAAAAATATAAAGATGTCCACTAAGACTTAAAGAAAAGGGTAATTAGTATTTTTATACTAGGAAAAGTTAGAGTCAATATCAATACTTGATGATAAGGTATTATTTAATAGAAAAAGTACATATAATCATCAAATTTGATCTTATACTTCAAAGTCAAGATACTTTAAAGATATCCCCATATAAAGAAAAGAAATTGTAAAATATGCACAATAGGATTGACTTTTCCTGGGTAAATTCCATATAAATGTGTATGTCCTAAGGACCTGAAGGACACAGGGTTTATCATTTAACATGAGATGTTTTAAATTAGTCTTCTTTTCTTTACTTTCTACTCTGTGCATCTCCAGTGACAACTGTGAACATATGTATCTAGGACCGTGATGGAAAATATCATTGGAGGTATAATGGCATGACTTTTGGCCCTATCAGATCTGACCCTGAGAGCCAGTTCTACCATTCCTAGTCCATGAATGATCTTCATTTCTGTAATACTCAGCTCTCTTATCAAGTAATAACATGCATTATATGAAATCATATACTTTAAACATGACAATGGGTTTAGTGGCACATGATGAGTCTTCAATAAGCATCTGCTTGTTCAGTTTTTAGGAATCTGATTTGTAACAGCTTTAAGCTTCAAGATGGCAGAAAAATGCCTTTTAAGATCTCTGGGAATGAGTACAGCAGCAGATACAGAACAATTAATTGTAAAATGGAAGGAAGAAAGGATGGGAGGTAGAGAAGGCATCTCACACTGCTTTAATGTCTCCATCGGGGACCAAACCCTAATCCTGTGATTTTGCAGGACCTTACTAAGTTTTCACTTATTACTCTGACTTTTGTTCCACTGGGCCTTTTACTTTTCCTGATTTATTTAATTACGAGGTCTCAATTCTGATTTTAAGCCCAGACTTTATTCTTGCATATTGAACGGCTTGAGATGCTTAACCAACGAAACTCCAGTATATATGACATTTTGTTTTATTGCGCCAACCCTGTGTCTGAGATGTGCGTTTGATATTTTCACTATATGTAAAGAGAGAGAAACCTTAGCAGAATCCATAAGGTTAAAAGGATCATGTCTAATGCTAATCAAGAAAATATTCATGACATTCCATGACGATTCACACCTACTCGGAGCTCCAAGAATCCTGACAAATCATGCCAAAACAATCTGCATTGTTTTTGCCCCAGAAAGTTAAGATTCACAGTTAAACAGCTAATTAGAGACAGATCCGAGACCATCTTCTAATTCCCATCCCATTACCTCCCCACCGCATCTTGCTGTTTTTAAGGTACTTAAACTCAATACTGCTGAAAAACACTGCTTTTATTTTCAAACTGGATGAGACTTCTGGTATTCTAGCTCACAATGCCTAAGGCAAAACTCAACCCTACATATATTTTCTGAAGTAAATAAAACTTAGTTCAGCTCTCAAAAGTTGCAACTGACCCAGGAGAAACTTTGTCTTCCAAATGCTAGGGTAACCAAACATCAGCGCTGAACTTTCTATTTTGTGGAAGGCCCACCATTCAAAATATGGATATATTTATGTATTATAGATGGACTCTTTGATGGGTGTGCCAATTTGAAAGGATGCATGTACCCTAGAAAAGCCATGCTTTAATCCTAATCCCATTTTGTGGAGGCAGCCTTTCTTTTAATCCCTTTTCAGCACTGTAGGCTGGAAACTTGATTAAATTACCTCCACAGAGCTGTGACTTGCCCAATTGCCGGTGGGTAGATGTGACTCCACCCACTGCAGGTGGGCCTTGATTAGTTTACTAGAATCCATTAAAAGAGGAAGCATTTGCAGAAAGCTTCAGAATGATGAGAGTCAGAACCCATGCAGCCCAGAGACTTTTGGAGATGAAGAAGGAAAACGCCCCCAGGAGAGCTTCATGAAACAGAAGCCTGGAGAGAAAGCTAGCAGACATTGTCATGTCTACCATGTGCCTTTCCAGTTAAGAGAGAAACCCTCAACTTCATGGCCTTTCTTGAGTGAAGGTAACCACTTGCTGGTGCCTTCATTTGGACATTTTTATAGAATTGCTTTAATTAGGACATTTTCTCAGCCGTTGAACTGTAAACTTGCAAGTTAATAAATTCCCCCTTCTAAACGCCATTCCATTTCTGGTATATCACATTCCAGCCAGGTGCAAGCTAGAAAAAGGGCAAACAAAAACATTACGCAACATCTAATGCTGTTTTCAGCGATGCCTTTACCGAAAATCCAAATGTATTTGTAGATATTATTTTATTTAAGTTTTCATATCCAAGAGCAGTAATTCTCTTGCAGTAATTGACTCAAAAGACCATTATTTTGTGGCGGGGAGAACACACTGAGAAAAATCTTCCACAAGTTAAGAATTCAGAAGAGAATATTCCAGCCATAGATGACAGACCATGCTAAATAGATAAGGAAAGGACATAGCTTTGAAATGCTGGAGATCATCTGACATCTTGAAGTCTTTGAAATGTCAGCTAATTTCTAGAGAGTTTCACCTTTGGCTCTTTATAAGCAAGTCAGATTTGGCAGGTGTTTCTTGTACTCTGTGCTATTAAAAGGAAAATGTGCACTTTGAAACAACTTTTGAGAGTATTATTAGCAGAATCTTTATATTAACACTTAGAAACATGAAGATTTTTCTCAATTAAGCAATTTTCAAAGTCTTCTGCATATAGACGTAATAATCACCTACCTTAATTATAAGTCAAATAGATGAATAACCAGAAATAGCTTGAAATTAACATCTTCCCTTCTGAGATACAGAGAGTGGAATGATGATGATTCAAATGATAATCCACAACACTAAACACAATTCTTTAATTTTCAAATGAGGCTTGAATCACATCAGAAGCAAGGTTTTACAGTGGGAATGGCTGACACAACTTTTACTGACGTAGTCCATAAATTCAAAGCTGCAAACTGGCCGACCCACTATCCGATTATGCAATCTACTGAAGAATCACCTACTCTTCTTGGCATCCAAACTGAATCACAGGCACATTTTGTAGAAGCATTATGTCCCCTACATAGAGGACATAATGACTGAAGGAAGTAAGCATTGCCTTTGGTGAAATGTTTTCTAAACAAGTATTGGCAAATATGCAATAACTCATAAGGAGAAAAAAAAGAAAACAATCCACATAGCATAAACAATTTTTTTTCCCTAGAGAGTAAATACTTCTAACACATCTTACATTCCTTCCCACAGTTCTAGGTAACAGTCCCCAGGTGACCACACCAAAACCTACATAGTCATCCACCAGTATAGCTTCCATTCCTACAGTTCCTCTCAGAGTGAGCATATCTGCTTCCCTGGCTACTCTCTAGTTCGTATCTTCTCTTCTAAATACCACACAATAGCATACTTTCTGTTCTCCTCTAGTTCTAGTTCAGTCTCTCTCTCTCCAGTTCATCCCTTTCAGATTTCATATACTGAAGGATGCACAGTAATTATAAATAATGTGCTCTGTCATGGAAAAAAAAAGCTTAAGTGATTTATTTAGAAATTATTTAATACCTACGCTATTTATTTCCTTTTCTTTTCTTTCTAGTGGACAGTCCTTTAAAGACAAGCCAAACTTCAGCACATGTAAAATTAATGCAGAAACACACATGCAAACATAAAACTTTCCCAGAGAGCAAAAACTAACATATTAGTGTATATAGTTAAGCCTCAAACTGCATGAATTCAGCTAAAATAGTCTCTTCTGGAGCGTCTGTTCAGTATCCAGTGACAAGTCTATCAAGGAAACTGCTCCTAACACACATATTTTAAGCAATAGTTCTATGAAAGCAATACTTGCAATTTATCAACAATAAAATGATTTCTACCAATAGCAGTAACATTTAGCTCCCAATTTCTTTTACTGTTTGGTAAAAATGATTATAAGAATTAATATTTCCAGCAGTGAGTACTAGCAATCCAGTATTTTTTCCTGTCAAAAATACAATTTTGATAGTTTACTATGATGTATCATAAAAAGGGAGAAAATGTGGTTTTCTCACATGTCCCCCTACATGTTTCTTTTCTCCCCCATGATGAAGATATGCAACTCACTTCCTAACTCTAGTTTACAGAACAGGAGTAGATAAAATTAGTATACCAGAGCTGTTCCCTAGACACCCACCCCAGCCTCTGGAACCTAGCATTGAAGAAAACTAGGAAAGTGAAGAATTTTGCCCACACAGAAATCCTCAAGGAGAATGAGACGCTGTGAATTCTCCTGCAGTAATTAGGACAACGTGTTATTGTAAAAATCCTTAAACTATGGGACGATTACATGATTCGTTGTTACACTGATAAGGAGAAGCACCCTAGAGAATTGTTCTGATAGTAATAATTATCTCCCTATTATAATGGTAATCTTATTATTGTACAAGAGTAGAAATGGAAAAAGAAGGAAAAAAAAACATGCTTGAGAGATTTGAAGTCTTTATATAAGAACCTCCTAGCACTTGAGAGCTACCAATATGCCTACAAGGTGCATGAGGAGTGGCACTGCCATTGCAGATATGAGGCCAGAGGTCCAAGTCCTTGCCTGTTATGGTAATGCTAAGATCCTAGCCCTATTCCTCCTAGTGTTTTACTCCTTTTGCCACAGATAAAGTGATAGGCATAGGAGGAAATCTGACTTGGCCAGGAACCAGTACTATTTCCAGGGTGCAGAAAACAGTTTCAACTTAGAAACTTTAAAATCAACATCTGAGCACACTGTCTGTTTGACAGTGTTTACACTGTGCACCAGTCTACAGGAAATGAAATTTGTAAATGATATGATCTGCCCAAAATGCAAAATAAGGTTTATAGATGCAAGGTATTCCATCCAACATAGTAAAAACCGGGAGGAAAGATTCTAACAGACACTAATATCCTGAATTGTCAGTATAATGTCTCCTCTGTGCCATGAGACACAGCATAAAATTGCTCTGCTTCAAAAATACCCCAGTCTTAACCTACAAAAGTAATCAAATGATCCTAAAATCATAAAGTCACTTGTCAGTGGCCTGGGTCGTCATTTTTATTACCAGATTAATTAAGCCCCGTAAGAGAAATGATGCTTTTCTTTGTTTTTTCCACCCTAGATAAAGACCCTCGGAGACAGAGAAAATATTTTGGTTCAGGGAGTATTTCCTTTTGACTTGAAAATTTTGCCATAAAAAGTCACACCAGGTTTATTTCTCTGCTGGTCAAAGTTAAAACTCTACAAAAAAGTAGAGAACTTTCATTAGTTGTCTCGTAGATTATTTTCTGAAAAAAAGGAAAACTATCCAATGTGTAATTTATATGTAGTACTATCTAAACAGTCAGAACTTAAGAAACAGTTAAAAATGTACAGTGATAACAACTGAAACTTCCATAAAGATATATGGACTGTAATGTAGAAATACTTCTCATTTGACATAATTTTAGCAAATATTATAATTATTTAACAGACTCTGAAGGGTGAACCTAGAGATTTTCCAACTAGAATTCATCATAGGCCAATAATAGCACCCACAGTGAATGAAGCATAGCGACACAGTTAGCTCCTAAGATATTATAATTTCAAGCAAAAGAAGGAGGCTTTAACTCTAGAAGCTCTGACTCTTAGAGGAAAGAAAATCATATGGTGTCAGAAAGGACCCTCAAACATCTATGAAGAATCACAAAGTTTCTGCTATGGCCTCATTTACAACATAGTATTTTGAAATGCCGCGGGATAGCAATCAATTTCTTATCAATATTTTTCATCTTCATATCGGAGCTGATAGAGCACGGTGGAGAGAATACGAGCTAGAAATTAGCCCTAGGTCCACCTTTAAGCAAAAATAAGGCATAGATCACATCACTTACATTTTTCACTAGGCCTTAGGGGCCTAGTGTGGCACAGAGAACGCTGACCTAGAGCCCATTTTAATTCTGAAAATAATAACACTAATTTTTAACTATAAATTAATGCTAATTCGTTACGCGAATTTAATCTAAACCTAAATGTCTAAAATGCAAAACAAGGAAATCTGTGTCAGGCATCATTCTCTTATCTCCCATTCATTCATTCACTCATTCATTCACTTGATATCATTGCCCGGGACCTACTAATGATCACTCCAACTCCTGTGTCTCTAGACAACAGGGAGCAACGTGGGACCTGAGGGATCTTCTAGGAACCATAACAATACTCTTTTCATGTGCGTGTGTGTTCCAATAAAATTTTAATTACAAAAACAGGTGAAAAGATAGATTTGGTCTGTAGTCTGTAGTCTATTGGTCCCTGTTCTAGATCATCTGCTAATCAGAATTCTATAGTCAGAAAACCTAAAACATTTCCCAGTTCACCAAAAGTTAGGAGAGGTTGAAGAGAAAGCCTTCACAATCTTTATTTAAATGAGACCTTCTTCTTTATCTTAAGCTTATTATATTGAGTTATTTCCTGTCTGCTGGCTTTGGTTATCTGGATTAAATTTTAGTCAAAAGAGGGAACATGGAATACATACATTCCCTCATTTTATTTGGAGATACAGTGACTAGAGAGAAAAATGTTTTAAATACTTTGAAGCATGGATTTGCATAACCATACTCTCGGCATGGATCAGAACGGTAGCAGCAGAAGTATTTTCAAGTGGTCAGATTCTAGGAATATTGTTCAGTCCAGCCAAAAGAAATTGCTGAAGTACTGGGTGTGGAATTCAAAAAAAGAGAAACATAGAGGACATTTCTGCAAAATAGAGGCATGTTTCCATGTGTACAATCACTGTTTCTCCCTTTCTGCAGATAGATTTCATTTTCCTTTTCAGGTTTAACACACGATGACAGAGTTCTGCAATACTGAATTGATACTTCATGATGTTCTCTCAATTTTTAACAAATCAAAAGTTTCCATTTTTTTGTTAAGTTTTCTTTCTCAGATTGTGGCAATCATAACCCTGAGGATATCATTTTGAGTGACCTTTTACCCTCTCTTCCCTCATCCACAATTCTAAAAAGTCTCTCAAGCCTTTTTGTTTTCCATTTGCTAACTTTTATTGCTGCCACCCATATTACATAGGCTTTCAGACACCACAGATGCCATATTTTCTTTTTCATATTGTTCTCCCTCCTTCCTTTCCACCGTGTGCCCTGCCCCTACCAAACCGTCCCTGGGACGCACTGGTGAGCAGGCGGCTGTCCCCACCCGACAGACAGCACAATTACCATAACCACGCCCACTGCAGCTGCTTTTCTCACTGCTTTTCACTCTTCCTGCTCCACTGCGGTCATGTCCAGAAGCCGACCTTCAATTTCCAGAGGCTTCGGTTTTAAGAACCAGTCTAATTACTCAACGGAGACCTCAAGTCTCAGATATTGGCAATAGAGAACGGCTCCCAAACTTTCCTTGCACAGCATCGAGGTCCATCACGAATGTACAAAGAAGGACAGATGGCGACAGACAAAGCTGAAAGCCTGGGAATGCAACACGGAAGTCAGAATGACAGTGGCTTTCCATCTGTGAACACATTCATCTTTACCTCGTTTCCCCACGAGTTTTCCTCTTTCAGTTCCCACCCGCGCTTGCAGTCTCCGCAGGCCTCAGGGGTTGGCATCTATTTACATCTCGTAGTAGTTCTTGAGTCTCCATGTTCTAAACAGCATGATATTATAAAGATAAGTGCCAAGAGCACAGTCGAGCCCCCCAAGAAGTGTGCGAGCATTCCCACTCACCAGCCAGTTTTAGTTTAACTCACTCTTAGTAAAGAGCTGTATATTCGATGTCTCTCTTGGTGTCAACAAAGCGTCTCGGTAATTCTTAATATCATCACATAGATGCATATTCATCGTTTCTTAGTACATTTGCATCAATTTAGAAAAAGAAATAGAAAGACAACAGAAAAAGAAATAAAACGATAATAGAAAGAAAAAAATAAAAAAAAGAAAAAACTAAAAAAAAATGTATATGTAGAATGGAATGATTTCTAAATGTTGTGTTAGTTAATTTTTTTAATTAATAATGAAAAAAAAGCGTCTCTATCTAGTACCTGTGTTAGCCTCATATTCAAAATGTTAAAAGACACATTTTACCTAGTTATTTTATTAAAAGTAAAGTCAAGGGTAAACTTCAAAATTGAAGAGGAGATATATGGCTCTGTGCATATTCCTATGAGTTGACAGATGCATCATTTTACAATAGTTTTCAGCTAGCAACTGTTTTAAACAAGATTTTGTTGTTTAAATTGTATCAGAATTAAGACACAAAAACTATGGGCCAGGCATTTAAAAGAAAGATCTATTTGGATATTTGTAAATAATTTACTTTCAAAGGCACAATTAGACGGTTTTTACTTCGCATATGATTCTAGAGGGATATTTTACGTGGCTGCAAAATAAAGTGCAATGCTCAAGTCCATCATCCCATACAGCAGCTCTGGATGGAATTTAGTAATTCAAAAGGAACGATCCATAATTTGCTCCATGAGCAGGGGACACATTCCTCACAAACATGCAGAGATGTATGTAAATTACAGACAGGGTTTAACAATTGAAGTTTTTTCTTCAAATTGCAACTGGATGCACCACTACCTCTTAATTTGTTTCCCTTGCTTCATGCTAAATTCACTGAGAATTCTGCAGTCCAAACAGCTATTTGAATTTGACAAAGGCAAAGTGACACTGAAGTGCTTTTCCCCCTTCCTTATCACTCTGATGTTTAAAGGTGTTTGAGTTGATTTATGCATTCAGTATCAATGCAGAATACTAAAAATACAAACATTTCTTTCTTTACAATAGGCTAGTAAAATAACTGCACAATCTGAAAATGCTAACTTAACTTCGTCCATGGTTACTAGCTCTCTAAACCAAAACTTGAGAAAACAAATACTACGAGAGACCTTGTTCAAAACAAGGAGTTGAAATTGTATTGAGCAACTTTACTTTATTCAAATCTATCTGATGTACATTCAGGAGGAAGATATAACATGGGAGATTTAATGGATCATCTTCAGTTGGATACAAGTTAGATCGTTGAGTTCTGACTTTAAGGAGATCCAGAAGTTTCCATAACAAGGGACATAGGCAACATATTATCAAAACTCACGTCTTGGGCATATCTCAGTTTGTTAAAACTGCTGAAATGTCTTAGACCAGAAATGGGTTAGCTTTTACAATGGGGACTTATTCACTTACAATTTACAATTTTTAGGCCAGGAAAATGTCCAACTCAAGGCATCAACAGGACGAAACCTGGACTCTGAAGACAGGCTGCTGGCATCTGGGACACATCTGTCACATGGGGAGGCACGTGGCCAGCGTGTGCTGGGTCCTTCTGTCCCAGGGTCACTGCTTCCAGCTTCTGGCTTCAGTAGCTTCTTTGCAGCATCTCTGAGACTTTTTGCATGAGCTTCTCTTAATGTCATTCCTTAGCTTCTGTGTGTATTTTATTCTCTTATGAAGGACTGCAAGAAAGGAATTAAGACCTACCCTGGGGCAGGTCTCAACTGAGACAGCCTAACCAAAAGGTCCCCCACAGCAGGTCTGCACCCACAGGAATAGATTAAAAGAATACGGCCTTTTCTGGGGTGCATGCAACTCCAAACCGCCACACATCTGCCTATGGTACTGGAATTATAAAGCCTAATTGAAGGTTTTATGTACGGTTTGAGTGAGGTAAGAGAGTTTGGCACAGACAAAGCTCACGGTAAATGAATTTTTTTATTGTCATTCTGTCTTCAATTGAAAATTCATGGTTGTTAATATCTTCCTATTACTAGACACTCTGGCCTGGTTGTTAAATATACGCATCTTCGTTATTATGCCACCTAAATTTCTCTCAGAGAACAAAGGAATGGAAAAGGATTTTAGGTAACTCTTGGAGTTTAAGATCTTCTAATATTAATTTTCAAATATATTGATTATTTCTAATTTTAAAAGCAGGGCCATAAACAGAAAACACATGACTTCGTCCTTGCTTCACAAATCAGGACTGCTTGATAACTGACCTTTCTTCCTACTTTTCCAAGAATTCTTTTTTCACTTAATTTTGGTTATAAACTCAAAAATGCTGCTTTTTGGCAATCATTAGGTATGAAATTCTTATCTTTCATATGTAAATCAAAGACTTTCTTGCCCATGGAGCACTGTTACAATAGGGAAAAAGTTATTGGTGGGTTAGGGATATCTGCTTAAATGAAGCTACTTCCATCACCTTGCAGGGATTATTTAATGCTACAAAGCCCTGCTGTGTCTCTTGGTTGTTTGGATGCTCCAAGCCACTGGTTCTTTCCCCCCTGGTTAGACCCGGTGCATCCTGAGCACAAATGCATATTCTAGTAACTTATAGGCTACCCTTATGGTTTGTTCTGCCAGTGAGCTGGATGAGGTAACACACATTTCAAACGAGGACAGGATGCACTTAGACCAGGAAAGGAGCACAACCCTTTAAAGTCTAAAACAACAGTGAGCAAATTTCTTCACAAAGGCAGCTTTTGTAAAGCAATTGTGGTAGTTAGGTTCAGGTGTCAACTTGGCGAGGTGAAGGTGCCTAGTTATACTGCTGTGGACATGAGATGATGGCATGTGAACCTCATCTGTTCCTGATTACATCTGCAGTCGGCTAGGAGGCGTGCCTGCTGCAGTGAATGATGTTTGATTTAACTGCCTGGTGCTTAAATGAGAGACTCAATGTAGCACAGCCCAAGCAGCTCAGCACACCTCATCTCAGCACTCGCAGCTCAGCCCAGGCCTTTGGAGATGCAGAAAGAAATCACCCTGGGGAAAGTTGTTGGAACCCAGAGGCCTGGAGAGAAGGCCAGCAGAGATCACCCTGTGCCTTCCCACGTAAGGAAGAACCTCAGTTGAAAGTTAGCTGCCTTTCCTCTGAAGAACTATACATTAACAAAATAAATCCCCTTTTATTAAAAGCCAATCCGTCTCTGGTGTGTTGCATTCTGGCAGCTAGCAAACTAGAACAGCAATAGATATAAACTGACTAGTTCCCTCTCCCAGCGAAATAAATGGTGTGGGCATTTTGTCCACAGATCAGATGCTCAGAAGTCATTTGGCTCTTAACATCCTTCCTCCTGAATTCCACTATTTTATGGATGGGCTTTTGTTTTCTGAATTATTTACAGTGTGCTATGAAATACCCTGTTACTCTTTTTCATAAAGTTAAAAACAAGGAAATTAAATAGACTTCTTAAGGAATATATATTAATGAATTAAAACTCTATAAGAACAGGAAAATGAATGTAGGCAAAGAATGGGATGATGGAGGACCTTATAACCAGACATAAGCTATGGTCAAGGTCTTATTTTTCATTTTAGGGATGGTTTATGGGTGTCTATTAGAGATACATAAGTAAACAGCAAAGTTAGTAAACCATAAACAAATAAAAGCAGGCTATATATAACTAGATAGAGAGCATGCAATGAACCAAGAGTTTTGATTCATCTGCTTCTACATACAGTTAATTAGGAAATAAAGAAAAAAAAACACACTATAGGAAACAAAAACATTATAATCAGTGGAAACAGACAAATGCCTTTAGACTTTCTGTAAGCTAAAACAGATGTTGCTCATGGAGATCCCGGGACAAAGATATGGTTTGACAACTGACCTAACAGCCTGTGCAGGAAATGGTCAGTGCTCTGGGCCCACTGTCAGTCATGCAGCCCAGTCCTGGCACAGGTTCTGACGTTAGCTGAGATAAAAGTATACCCAAAGCTGTGCACCACTGAAGTTCCCAGTTATGTTACAATGATTGTAAGGACCGAGTGGAAGAAACTAACAACAACAGAAGTGGAAAAGGAGAAACTAGCATTTCCCTGACACTGAAAGAAATAAAAGAGGACTACAACCTTAGTGGGAAGCACAGACACATTTATATGGAATTCATCAAGTTATCATTTTATACTGAGTTCATGGTATTTCTTCTTAGCACATTCTTTAGGATTCACCTATTGATTAAGTTGAAGAAGCCTTAGTTTTGGTTCCATCTCAGAATACTTTACCCAAAGAATTGAAAGCTAACTAAATTAAATTGAGAGGGGTAGACCAGGTATTTCCCAAACACCTTCTTTCGGTCAGTTTTTACCCTCTGCTTTCACCTATTTGGTGGAATTACAGCAATTAGTGACTCCAGTCAGAAGAGAAACAAATGGTACCAATAATCCAAAGATTATCTCACATATATATTATTTGCTTAATTTTCAAGCTTTTAAAATGCTATTTGTCTGATAAAAATTCTGGAAGCACTAAGGACGGTTACCTTCTCCAAATAATAATGGAAAAACAGAGGCAGTAAATGGAAGCCTGTCAAGGTCATGTGAACACTCACTGGGGAGGGTAGGAGTACTTGGTTCTTCCCGCTTACATCAGATTTAAATATGTCTTTAAAGCTCTTTCTCCCCATGGTATATATTTTCCTTCTTGCATAGATAAAACCAGTCTTCAGCATTCCTTGATATCTTAGTGGACTACTTTCTGAAAATTGTGTTACTTACAAGAACAGAAATTACTCAGCCTTTATGCTCTCCCATACTTTTGTGGGAAGGTTATTTTCTATAAAGATACTAATATTTAATGAATATGTGCACCTTCTTTTAATTCTGGAAAGGAAAAAAGACAGAGATGGCTGATTTAAGGAGAGAGAGTGTCCACAGCAGGATAAACTATATTCCCCAAACAAATGGCTACAACAGTGAGACCAGTGGGTCTTTTTGCTAATAAACCATAGAAATGGTAATACTCAGAATTGGCTAATAGGAAATGCTTTTGAACCCCACTCAGTATCCTAACAGTAGCATACATATACAGGGAATCATCCTCAGTAATTGGAAAACATTTTATTTAAAGCAAATACTGTCAAAGCTTAATAAATGGAAGAGCTGAGAAAAAGAATCTTACTCTGAATACATTTCAAGAAAATAAGCTGCTGCTCAATAACAGATGTGTGACAGCATCATAGAATACCTCTTTGAGGATTAAATGAAGGTTCGTTTTGAAACCAAGTTGCAAGGTGTAGTCTCTCTTCTACAAAGATCACATTAACTCACTAATAGCCAAATCTCTCTCTCTCTCTCTCTCTCTCTCTCTCTCTCTCTCTCTCTCTCTCTCTCCACATATATAGGTATATGTAATAGAGAGATGCTAAAAAACTATAATGAAAGCAATATTAAGGGTTAAATTGCAGAATGTTAAGCAAATAGAGAATACTGATAAGAATTTACAAAGGAAGAAACTTTGAAAATCTATCACCAAGAATTAACTAGTAATGAAGAATATTAGATGCAATAAGCATAATATGAGCTCTTATTGGGGGAGGGGGACTCTGGAGATTCTCCCCCAATAGAGGGAAGAGTCACTGGTACCCAAATAGCATCATTTTCTCTTCTCTTGGGACCCAGTAGGTTAGGCCAGGTGCAGGTGCCTCTTCCAGAAATGAGCTGCATATATGCAATTAGGGAGAAGAGCACTTCACAGGACCCATGACAAGGTTCTTGCTAAAAGTCAAATTGTTTAGAAACTATTCATGACCTGTTTGTCATCTGTCTGCGAAAGAGCTGGGAGAACTGGCCCTCGACGCCCTGAGAGTAAGCATTCATATATGGAAATGGATGGGTAGATAAATCTAATCACTTTCTAAAGATACATTTATTTTTAGGATGTAACTAGAGCCGGAGGTCGAATGAAATAAGTGAAAGCCCACAGCTAAAAATGACATTTCATTAAATAGGATACAGTCTAAAGAAATCCAGAAGACTTTCAAAGAGTTGGGGCTGAGTTACTGAAATGTGGCATAACTGGCCCTATTACCACCAAACACGAATGCAGCCAACCCTCTCCAGAAGCTCTCTGAAGGTCTCATGGGGTTCAGATCTAACAGTAAGGAAGATTCCCTTTCCTCTCTGGGAAAAAGAGGAGAAGCGAGCTTTGCCCACATGAAGCTGAGAGAGGCGGACACCAAGAGACCAGTCACAAAGACTGGTGTAACTACAGAAAGGAGATGGCCACTTCATTTCTCGGGATGCCTGCTTAAGCAGGAGACTCGGTAATTAGCCTAACAAAGCAGACCTCGTGATCTCAAACATGGAGGGCAAAGAGAGGATTCAAGAACGTGAAGTTCTTGTTCTTGTTTTTAAAGCGGACCTGGTAATTCAGATATACGGCCCTTAAGAATCAATGATCAGTCCTAAATACCTGTTGTCAAATAATATTAACTTCGGAAAATCTGTGTATGGCATTGTGTTCTAGTTTGCTAGCTGCCAGAATGCAACACACCAGAGATAGATTGGCTTTTAATAAAAGGAGATTTATTTTGTTAGTTTTTCAGAGGAAAGGCAGAGGAACCTAACTTTCAACTAAGGTTCTTTCTTACGTGGGAAGGCACAGGGTGACCTCTGCTGGCCTTCTCTCCAGGCCTCTGGGTTCCAACAGCTTTCCCCAGGGTGATTCCTTTCTGCATCTCCAAAGGCCTGGGCTGAGCTGTGAGTGCTAAGATGAGGGATGCTGAGCTGCTTTGGCTGTGCTATGCTGAGTCTCTCATTTAAGCACCAGCCAATTAAGTCAGACTCATTCATTACAGCAGGCACACCTCCTAGCCGACTGCAGATGTAATCAGTGACAGATGAGGTTCACGTACCCTTGGCTCATGTCCGCAGCAACAGAACTAGGCACCTTCACCTGGCCAAGTTGACAACTGAATCTGATTACCACACTTGGTTAGTATGCGAAAAGTTGGACAGAAAGAGGAAGTTCCGAAATCTATTTGTTTTCAAAATAAACCATCACCATCTCACAGAACTTGTCTAACATAAAATTATCATACTTGACCACAGAAGCATGATAGCATTTTCATACAATCCTGGTAATATCTACTTTCCAAGCAATAAATAAAGATTTTTTTTTCATTCTACTTATGGCAATGGGCAGTGTTCAGAAGCTGAATTAGACGAGCAAATATGTCCAGGGGCAGTCTTCAGAAATCAATGACCATTCAGGAATATTCAAGCTCTTTGAGTCAGAAGTAACAAACAGGAATTTCTTTTCCCTTTCCATGCATCCTCAAGCCAAGAGCTAACAAATGAGTCTGAGCAATCGCATACTCGTCTCCAACTTCATTCCATCTCACATGTTCCGGTATTAATATATTAATAATGTTGGCTCTGTTGTAGAATGGACAGAAAGTGCCAGTCAAATTTTCAAAGGTTTCTTGATTCACCAGTTAGCACAACAAACATGAGTAGGTGGGATCATTTACTCATTCATCTGTTTCTCAAACATTCATCAAATATAATGTATATTTTAAAATTTATATTTTGAAAATTAATAGATTTAGGAACTTCCTCTTTCTGTCCAACTTTTCACATAGTGACCATCCCATACACAGATTTTCCAAAGTTAACATTAATTCCTCGTTTAAGACACAGTGCTTATGCTTGGTTCAGTAGACGTTATATATATTTATTACACAGATACTATACTTTCAATGGGCATATAATATGAGTGGCCAAATCATAAATGTCCACAATTATGATTCAGGGTAGAAAACAGTAAAATGACAAATTGGTTTCAGAGAAAATGTTTGGTTCCTTAGTAGAAGGAAAGATCACTTATGGCTAGCTGTGCTCATTCAGTCATTCATTTTACCAGAGGCTAATTTATAAGGGACCTTTTTTCACTGTATTAGCTTTGAACAGAGGCACCTTCAGACCATATTTTTAAGGATGCATTGAATATAGCTCTTTCTATACGGGTATGGTTTCTTAACAGAAACACATGAGAGGAACCACCCCAAATCCTACCAAATTAGATGAACAGTAATAAAATGATTATTTCCATAATACTACACTTATGCAGTTATATAGAATTTTTAAACAAAATGAGTCAGCTAGATCTTAAAAGCATCAAACCAAAAATCTGAATAATACTTACTTTAGATGAATTTAGAGAAATTTTACTGTATCTTTTCACTTTCTTCAAAATTGCAGACACTTACTTTCTAATTGCCTTTTACACTTTCACTAGAATTAAGGCAATATGGTGCACAACTATAATAAACATGGCTTCCCCAACATTTTTCCTTCAAAAGTTTAAATTTTTAGTAAATATTTAATGTAATTACCTATTTTCAAATAAGACTTTTTAAAAAGGGAGCATATGTATAGAACATTTAAGATATACACAATTATTTCTCCATCTCTGAAAGATTTTAATAGACATGTACAATATTTTTGCTAAAATGTTCCTGGAGCTCTGATATATTGACATCACCTAAAATAGATTTTAAAAATCTGTCTGCTTAAACCATCTCTTGAAATATGACTCCCAATTATGTTTAAATTTCGCTGTAAAATATATTCCTTTCCCACAGCTGTAGGATGAGGTCCCTGGCAGCAAGCAGGTTCCCTGTTTGTTCAAGTTACTTCCTCTTTGGAAAGTCCTCAAGGCCAGCTAGAAAAAGTACATGTAGGAAGAATAAGAAGTTCCTGGATAGCCCCATCCCTTAACTACTCATCTGCTTCTGTAAACCTAGCTTTGCAACTCTTCCTGGTCCAGCCATCAATGCACAACCAATCATCTCCATCAGACATTGCCAGTTTGCCATATTAGGAACACCCTACCTCTAACGAGCCACCTTGTCTATAACAATCTTGGGTCAGGCCCTGGTGGAGGCGCAGACTTTCAGAGGCTACTCGGCTGAGCCCTATGGCCATAGACTAATAAAACCTACTTCCTGAAACTTCGGAGCCTTGATCCCGATTCGTTCTATTTCTGTGTAACATTCCTGGAGACTCTCACAGAGCCTCATTCCTGGTTTCCCACTGCATAGCCACTAGAGACAAGATTTACATAGTTTATTTCTTTTTATATTACCTATGCACAAGATAGAGCTAATGAAATTTATGATTCAAAATTTTAAAACAATCTGTAAGGCTCTGGAAAGAAGCTATTCTAACAGAGACAGCTACAGACAGATATAGATACAGATATAAATCACTGTGTAACGTGTAATTGAGTTTTGCAGAAATTTCTGTGCAGGGTATGCTAAATAAACATATTTTTCCTCCAACACATTCCATAATGACTGTAGTTTGAGCATCATCCTACTATTTTGAAACTGTGGCTGATTGCTGAAACTGCATTTCTTCAGAGTTCCCTAAACAAAAACTTTAGAAAAACATTTGGTGGAATTGCTGCGCTAAATTAGGCACCATGTCTGTTTTGATTTTATCTATAAATTCTCCACAGGTGATTGTCTAGTAAATCAACTTAACTAAGTCCAGAGTCAAAAAACTCTACATGCACATCCTATATCCCCTATTTACCAACACCATCGCTTTGAGCAATTTTATTTACTTCTCACAACCATAATTTTCTCTCATCAAAAAGGGGTATAACCACTGTCATGGGATGGCATCTGAGATGACGGCATGCTCTTTCATGTCTAATGAAATAAACTATCTATTCAAGTATGACACACAGAACTGTGATGAGGGCTGTGATCATCTGATAGAGGGAAACAGAAATTACCAGCGATTCAGATAAATACTTTCTGGTTGCTTTTCAACTTGATTGACATATTCGCATTTTTAGGTGCAATGTATATAGATACTATTTCTTTGCGCTTTCAAAATCTTCAATTAAACGAATCATTAAAAAAATTGACAATGTGATGGTTGAACAATTATTTTGCTGACATTTTTCTTTTCATTTCTATGAAAATTAGTGATATTAATAAGATTTATTGGATATTTACCCTTTTTTGGTAAATTGTCACTTCACAATCTTGGCACATTTACAAAAGATAAGACATTTTTCTCATTTTTACATAGTTAAGATTTAATAATTTGCTTGTCATATTTGTTGAAATGGGCCATACATTTTTTAACCCAATGAGTGAAAGAATGCATGTGAGGAATCATTCCATCCTCCAATCGATGAAACAGTAATATTCTTAGCACTTATTAACTTTTTCTACAATTTCAGTTTTTATTTTTTGAAAAACAAGTATAGGAAAATCATCTATGAATTTTGAAAGAAAGACATCCAATTTGCTTTGGGAAAGAGATTAAATACATGGATATATTTTCTTTAATTAATTAGCTATAAGCTCAGTAACATGAAAGGTGCAGCATTTGCACTAATTATTTTTTCACATGATTTTTGTTTCTTAAATTTAGCCACCATCAAAAAGTTGCTCATGGAGAATAAAATTAACTAATCTTGGAATTTTAAACATGAGCCTCACAAAATATTTATTCAGTTAAAAATACAAGTCGCTCATTAATTCATTGGCATAGCATGAGATCTTGATAATTTATTGAACCTGTTTGTATAATTGAACCTTTTCTGTAGGGTTTTAAATGATTTTATGCTCCAGGAACAGAATATGTTCTAACTAAAATATATGATATCAAAATTCAAACTTAAAAATAAATATATTTATTAGTGTATAATCACTCGTGCTATTAGAGTACTTAGAATTTCTTTCCTCCCATAATTACTTTATTAGCATGTTCACTTTAAATTGTGGTCATCTGTTTTCCAGTATTATTATTGATCTATTGGTATCTGATCACTAAAATCTGATGTATGCAAATCTGGGGAGGCTATGCAATTCAAAGTGGACTCTGAAATTGAAGCTAAATCATGAACACTCATAAACATGTTTGAACTGATAAGATAAATAAGTGGAAAATAAAATTTAAATCATATTGATTAGCTTTATGTATTGTTTTTTCTAGTAAATATCGGTTTAAGTAAAGAGCAGGTATAATCTATTTGGGATGCTCTTTCTGAAAATTAAGCATATATCTGACAAGCTCCTCCTATGAAGGTGAAAGCAAACAGAAAGAGCACAGATTAAAAACAGAACCACTGTCCAAGAAACCTGACAAATTTACTGTGGTTCTCTGACTTCTCTAGCAATACCCAACTCCTGGTATCTCCTACATGACCCTTCCTTTGCTGCACACAATTCTCTTCATTTCCGTGGACTACTCTGTGGCAGCTGCCCTCTCTTACCAACCCTAATTACACATTTCACTAATTTATTGACACAGCTAATATCCCTATGAAAAAAAAATGCTGCACAGAAGGGAAATTTTTTTTAAATTATAAAACTGATGGCAGAACAGTAAAGACAGAAGTTACACTTGAATCACTATGATGGAATCGTAATCCTTATTATCTAGTGTTAGTAAATACTCGTGCTCACAATAGCCTTCCCGCAACGGTAAAAACCAAGAAACTGTACTTAATAAAGAGAACATCAGAAAATGTTCCTTCAGGAATTCACCAACAACCAACCTGTTTAAGACATATTATTAAGTCAGAATAAAAATAATGGCATTTATTAAAATTATTACTAAATGAACTGTAATAATTCTTTCCTGAGTAGCAAATCCTATGAAATAATCTGTGGCTAGCAAAATAAAAATACATATTTTTTAAATATCAAGTTTTTCACTGAGAAGTGGAAAAGCCTATAGTTACTATAAAAGAAAAATTTCAGCATAGCAGTTCTGCATAAAAATATCCTTGGTAACATTATGTATTTTAATCTGCAAATAAAAAAAAGTGTTTCTTTTTCATTGCCATGACATCACCATTCATATTTATTAAACCAGGGTTGATGAATCATGCAGCTGGGAAGCAATCCTCTAGGATTTTAATACTTTCCAGTTTGGGCATCTTTTTTCTCTTCAGTAGGATTTCTCTTCATTGTGTTGTGTGCTAATATGTCCATATTTCTCCAGGAGAGCTAATCTGATTTTATATTTAAAACCAAAGGTGTGTGTTCATTATTTCGGCATACATCTTCCTGATCATTCCAACTGGAATTGGTCCATGATATAATGGAACTAAGCTGCATAAAATGTATCTGGCTGCATTCCACTGACTTGTCTTTGCAAGACTGAGATACTTTAAGTAGACAGCAAATCCTTGAGGGCTGGGGATCACTTGTCTTATATATGTAGATCTTGCATATCTATTTCTTATTTATGGGAAGATTGATTAAAACTATTTTACATTTCTGATCTAATACTGACATACATTGTTGACTTCTACATGTACAGAATTATAACCATTCAATCAGAATAGTTCCCTTGTACTTACAGCCACAAGACACAAAAAACCATTCCTTCCTATTTTTAAGGTGTTTTACAAGTTGTAAGCAGGTATCTAATCCAAATGCATCATTAGAACCTTAATAATGCAGTTGTATGACAGCTCCCTACCATTATCAGCTTATATACCTATAGCTTCTAATAACTCAGAAGAGCTCAGATTGGTTAATCCAAAGATAATGAGAGATATAAAAGACAAAAAAAAAAAAGAAGCAGAAACTGCACATCTTTTGATAAGTTTTTATACTTATATTAAATCAGAACAGCCAGGCTCTGTCTCCTGAGAAGGGATAGTTCATCGGAGCTGCAGTTCTGTGTGTGAGAATTTAGAAACAGATTTTCTTTTTCAATCAGATCTAATTTAATCTACTATAACTGTGCATTCTCTGGTTTTGTGTACTGGCATTTATCTTTGTCCAGACAACCACAGGGAAATGTATGCCTATATTTAACCTGAGGATGAAAGAAAATGTGAAATTTACTGGTAGACCTTATTGGGAAATAAATCAACACTAGAAGTGTTAAAATCTTTTTGTATTGTTTTTTAATCTGCAAGACTCCTTCCACTGAAAAATCATTTGCAGACTTTCACAAAACAGTGAGAAAATATGTATAAAAACACACACAAGAGATCCGTAGCATAGGTCGTCAGACTGGAAATTCAAAGGGGAGTTGATGTTATAGTCTTGAAGCAGAATTTCTTCTTTTTAGGAACCCTCAGTTCTCTAAGGGTGGGTCACAGTGGTTCAGTGGCTGAGTTCTTGTCTGCCATGCCAGAGACCCAGGTTCAATTCCTGGTGCCTGCCCATGCAAAAAAATAAATAAAACACGCACACACACACAGAAGCATACCACATAAGTCCGTCGTTCATACCCTTTTGAATTTAAGGCAAAGATTGTGTTGCACACTGTCATGGTTAATTTTATGTGTCAACTTAGCAAAGTTATGGTGTGCAGTTATTTGGCCCGACACTGGCCTGGACGTTGCTGTGGAGGTACCTACAGACTCAATCAGCATCTACAACCAGGTCCCTTAAGTAAAGGAGACCACCTACAGCAACGTGGGCGGGCTTCGTCTAATCGGTCAGAGGCCTTAAGAGCAGAGAACCGAGGGTTCCTAAAAAGAAGAAGTTCTGCTTCAAGACTACAACATCAACTCCCCTTTGAATTTCCAGTCTGACGACCTATCCTACGGATCTCGGACTTGCCAGCCCCCTGCAATCTCCTGAGCTTACTCCTTAAAATACATCTCTATCTCTATTTCTCTCTCTGATCATATATACTGATTTAGCCATTTGAGTTAGAAAGTCTAAAATGAGATTTCATTAAAAATAAAAATCTGACATCCGCAAAAGTCGTGGTTTCCAAAAATTAAATTCCCACTAAAAGGAACCAGAGCTTCTTGGAGAAGTAGCTGATTTATGGACAAAGGCAAATAAATGATCCTTGGATATGCGCCAGTAGGTATGGGCATTGTCAGAACCAAGAAGAAGAGGCTTCCACTGATCCAACATGGGGCAATTTTAACATGAAGAGGAGTCGTGACTACAACTGATCAAAACACATCAAATACTTTAAAATCCGTGTACCCACAATGAGAGCAAAAAACAAGTCAATCACCAATGGAGAGTACTGGGGTACTAACTCGTGACTTTGAAAGTTGGCAAATAAAGGAAAATGTGAATCGTTTATTACATTTCACTGGATAATATTTAGTGAGGAAGAGAGTCCCTATTTATTGACGAATTCCACTTAAAAATACAAAAGAAATAATAGGATTAGAAAATTACTGGTTTGCAACCCTAACAAAATAATACCCTAGGTAATGATCATGAATACACTTTAATTTTATTAGATGAAATACTTATGCAAAATTTATAATGCAGACATAAGGATAATATTATCTGAAAGCAGTGATGAATGTTAGCATTGCAAAAAATGGGAAAAATAGATATGCGATTTGTGAAAAGGGACAAAAAACATCTGTGCTTTAATATAATCAGGCATCTCGCTATATCTATCAGTTTATAGGAAATAAATGAAGGGAGAATACATTATATGTCATCATGAGATATGAGTCAGCCAAATCTAAAATGTGGAACGGTTTTCAAGACAAAGGAATCAGTTTCTTGATTCTTTAATTAATCAAAGGCATGTACAGAAAAGGGCATAGGACAGGGTCTTTCAAAGAATAAAAGAGACATAATAAATGTAATGTATGAATATCGTTTGGCTCTTGATGTGAACAAACCAATTCTATAAATAAATTTTAGGATATTTAGGCAATCTGATTTGGAACTAGGTATTAGATTCTATTAAAGAATTTGCTGGTGCAACAATAGTGTTAAATGAATTAACTTTCAAATGGTCTTACTAGTTGGAAATATATTCTGAAGTATTTACATACAATACATGTCTTAGAGTTCCTTTAAATCATCTAGCAAAAAATCATGTTTAGAGAGTAAGTGAAATAAAAATGGGAAACTATTCATAATTTTTAAAACTGAGTTATTGGTACATAAGGTTTGTTTTACAATACTGTTTACTTTGATGAGTTTGAAAAGGTCCATAAGAAAGTTTTTCTTTCAAATAGAGTAAAATAAAAATCAATGTCTGGGTTTAAATATGAACACACAGCTGAAGGCAGCTTTAATCTGTGGCTCCATATATGTAGGACACCAAATTGCAGAACCAAAGAACCCAGCAGTAAAAATGATACTCATCAGCTTTATGATGAAAATGTATTTCTATATTCATAACATACAATATTGATAATCTCACTCTAGTAACTAATTTTCTGGGGACGTTTTCAAAAATACTAAGCAAAGAATTTTAACATTTTTTTAAACCAGTGGTTAATATTAACTATCAGAGATATTTCTTCATATATATTATTTTATTAGGAAAACTCCTGGATACTTCAGGAAACAAAAGTAGCTGTTTAGCCATCTGACATTTTCCCTGGTGGTTTGGTCTACACGGAGCTGAGTTAAGCTGTTCCCTCTTTTGTATCTGACACATAAAGCTGTTTTAAAATGTCTTCATGGCTGTTAACAACAGATATGGGATTCCACATGATCTCACCGGTCAATTCTTGTTTATTACTACTGATGTACAAACTAGTACTTGGAACTAGTTTTGGCCCAAAACTAGTTCCAAGAAAAAGGCAAAGGGTCAGAGGGCAAGGTAAGTTTTGGGTAGTGTCAAGAAGAACCCACGTGAAGGTGGTTGCATTAAAACAGGTGGAGGTAAGGACTAGGGGCAGCAAATGTAACTGAGTCACCATTTTCCCACAAAAAAAATCTCAACTCTAATCTAGGTTCTCGTCTCCTTTCTGTGTCATCCCAGCACTGCCAGCATACACTGTCTGCACTGTAGCTGAGTGAGACCAACTTCTAAGGCCCACAGGATCTTCCTCTTGTTTGTTGCGTACCCTGGACCCTCTTTTAGGACATGGATTTCATCTGAGTCCAGCTTGATAATATTTAGTTCTGAGTTTCCTCCCCAAATAAGTGTTCTCATTCCTTATAGATCTTAGAACCAAAAATATAGATGTTTCCCTAAGATATTCTTGGTAAACTCGTTTACACGGCAGACGTGTGATCTTATTTCATGCAGCTGAGTGGTAATATTAATGATTTTTCTATAGGAAAATGAATACATCTGTTGTTAAAAGTTAAGGGAGGCTGAACTAATCTAAAAACAAATCTCAATGAACTCTTTGAAGGCTTTGATAATTAAATTGACCAGAAATTCATTTTTTCTGTTTTTTCTTCTGTAAATTCCTCTGTTTTAGTTAATCCCAGAAGGAATCTTTGTATGCCAGAATCACAGTAGAATACTGAGGCATGGAACAGGAAACCGCCATGACTCACCAGAGTATGATTACCTTCACAGCGGTAGATGGGTAATTATTTATTGATATATATAAAAATAATCTTCGAATTCCTATCTTCTCCACCCTACTGTGAGCGCAGGAATGGTATCTGCATTGTTCATGATGCATTTACGGATGGAAAATAATGGTCACTGTATCATTAAGAACTCAAAACATGTTTGTCCAATAAAGAGATAAATTAATTAATGTTACTGAATTATCAAAGTTATAAGTAAAATGTACTAGAGACTTTTATGCCATTATTTATAAAGTGTGGAGTAATTCTTCCTTTTTTATAAAAGTTCACCCTCAAATTTCATAGTAGAAGACTGCTTTGCAGCCTCCTGTGTCATCAGGACAAAGAAGCTCACTACTTTTGGAATACAATTCAAATTCAAATCCAGAGTTCATTTATCTATGGAATAACTCCTCATCTGCGACAAGAGCTTCATTTATTCTGGATATTAGGATTATATATCTAATTGCATAATCCTATTGCTACTAACAGATATTTCCATTAGGTATTATGTTTACTAATTTGTTGTCATTCTTCTTCCATTGGATCCAACTTAAGAAAAACACTAATTACTTTGCTCATACACTAAGTCAAGGAACACTGAGCAGAAATGATACCCAAAGCACATTCGACTGCAATGGAAGAATAGCATGAATAAGAAGAGTGTCCTGTCCCCTGTGAACAAAAAGCATGGAGAGGAGAAAAGACCCATGCATAATAAATAAGTGCTAAAATGCAGAGGGTAGCAAGTGATCAGAGAGGTTTAGGCAAAGAATTATGAGCACTCAGGAGGTAACTATTCGCTGACATGAGCAGTACATACTCTATGCAAGGAATAACATTTGAGCTTGAAGTTTAGGCAAATGGGGCTTGGATGCCAGGGAAGACATTCAAATAGACTGACCAAGATGAGTCAAGGCACAAAACTGGGCCTGATGTATACAATATAGACTAATAGAAAATAGAACTGATGAAAGACACAGCTAATTGCCCCTCTTCAACACCAACCTGTCTTGAAGCAATCTTTCCCAACTTGTCTTGCAGTGAGATGTGGTCCTGTGCCAAACCCTCGTCAGGGTACATGAAGACGCCGCATGCACACTCCTCCTCACTGCAGTACAGGTCACTGCTTGCCTGATCTGAGCTTCCCTGGTTGATGAGGCTTCAAACAGGCCAAGGAGAACGAAGCTCTAAGATACGGGGCAGTGTGACGGATGGAAACCAGGTCCCGGGACCACGTCCTGGAGCAGAGCTGTCCTGCCAGACTGGACCTCTCACATTCAGATTTCATGTTAGGGCTGAATTTTTTTTCTCTTTTCTCTCTTTTGCACAATTACTATAGGCCCACACTCTGCTAACCAAGTCACTGCATTATATTCTGATGAGAAGCATTGTTGGCAGTTGTGCATTTAACAGACTGAGGTGAAGCTATACGACAAGATCAAATTGGTCAACATCAAAACTGAGAATGTAAAAGAAGGAATGGAGGTGTGTATTTTGGATAATATAGAATCGTGATTATAGCAGACAAAGATCACCAAGCTACAACATTAGCACAGGAAAAAATGGAGACCAGGACATTTTCAAAATAGGCAATACACAATAAGGAAGATAATTTAGAAGAGGGAATTATGAACAGAGTTTGTGAAAAAAAATAGGTTCCAATAATCAGTAAAAGAATTCAGAAAAGGAACAAGCAAGAAAGAAAGACCGAAACTTCAGATTAAAATTCAATTTGCATAAAATAAGTTGACAAAAAATGCTCATGGGAATAGCAATTGCTAAGAGTGCACAAAACAGACCGAATCTGAAAATACAAGAACATGAGATTTCACATATCCATGTTCTGATCCTAAATGAAAAAAGGGGTGCCATCCTCTCCCTTTATGTCCCTTTCAAGTAGCTTTAACAGGCTAGCTGTAGATTATCAAACACTAGAAAAAGAAAAGGCTGGGAATACTAATTTCAACTGTTTCCCAGTGATTAAGGTAATGCATCATTCCTTTAATATTTTTCTTTCCACCTAAAGGATTTTTTCTGGATAGTATTCACGTAGATTTTCTCTTCATCATGCCTCAATAATTCACTCAAACCTTTGGTTTTCTGTTGAGATTAGGTCAATAACTGAAGAAAAATTGAATTTTAGCTTAAGATCTCTGGGTCAATTACCTAGAATGCCCTTTTCCTCATTCCAGCACACAATCTGGAACTGAACCAGAGGTGGAAACAGTGATTGAAATGCAAACGTAACCCAAATCATCTAATGCTTGTATCCCTCTGAACGTCTTCTGACAAGACTTGCTTCTATCTATAAAAGAGGATAATCCTATTTTTGAATGGCTCTGTTTGTCAGGAAGTCTTCATTTAGGAAGTAATCATTTTGGTTCTCTGTAGATGGTTCCCAACAAAATAGTAATTCCTTTCAAGATGACTACAATTCAAATAACCAAAGACATTCTGCTATAAACTTTTTTTTCCAAGAAAATGTATTTTCAATTCCTTAAGTCATCACTTACACAGCTTAAGTTGTCGTACTTTTACCATACTAATAATTCATTATGGAACATGCCTCTAAATTCTGCAGACATCTAGAAGGGATTACAAAAAATTAATTAATTAAAGACAGTCTGATCAGGACAGAGTAGCTAGGGACTGATGTGCCAACCGTTATGACCCAATTATTATGCTAAAGCTAATTTAAGAATCCTACCCTCAGAACATCCTTCTGGCCATTCCTGACTCATACTGCCAACAACAGCAAAATCAACATATAACAACACAAGAAAATCACTTTTTTAAAAATTATCAGGTCTTTTTAAACACACGCTGCTGCCATTCTGTATGTGTGAGGTAAAATTTTTATCTAAGTAAAGGGTTCTATATTAATTTATATTTATTTTCACCCTGATTGATTTGTTCTATTATCCCAACCTATTAAGAAAATTAGTAAACATGGATTCTGCACCAGATTTCTCTTCACGACTTAAAACAAAAACAAAACAAAACAAAAAACTGGATTTTATCAACATGCTATCAATATCCTTTCCAAATATTAAATAAAAACTCTAATAGGGCAAGATTGAAAACTGAACCCAATAGCATGCCATTAAAACCCTCTATCTAGGGTGACAGACATTCATTAAGAAGATCTCCATATGTACAGCCATTCAACCTATTCATGGGACTTTCTTTCTGTATTTGTCACCTAGACATTATTTCTCCTTGTTAGTCAAAATTATACCAGAAGCCATTTTGGTATATAATGTGGTTAAATGGAATTATACCATCTGTACCATTATTGGAAAATCTTCAGCTTTACCAGTCTAATTAAAATAAAATTTTCTTGTTTATGAGTGAGGGAGGTGAGCATATTAGAACTCTGTACATTCTGTGTGAATTTTCTGTAAACCTATAACTGCTCTAATGGAGAAATTAAAAAATAAATAAATTACACAGAAACGGACATAAGTAAAAACAGCAAGAGCAAGTTGAGGTATTGTCATGCAACTTATTCATAATGCAAACATGCTGTAATAAGTCTCTTTTCAAATGCAATTAGTCATCCAATTAATAAGTCATAATAATCAATGCTGGCACAGAACATGGGATAAACATCATTATTGTCAGGCTACAGCTTTTGCTCCAGAATTTAAATACAAGTTTGTCTATTTCCAATGTTTCAGTAATTCATCTAAAAATACCTAACTAATGTAGAATCAATCAGTGCCAGCCAATTGTTTCCTACTTTGTCAATTCCCTCAATTTCCTCTCCTACCAATAAGTTTTCTGTTTTCCTTAGTATGAATTAGAAATGAAAGAAGAATTATATGAAATTGATCTTTATTTTATTTCTGCCACTGTTGATAGAAAAAGTCTCCAAGCAAGAGCAAAGTAAGGGAGGTTGGTTTTTGTTTGGTTGGTTTTGATGGTTATTTTTATACAGACTTGAACTTTCATAGATAGCTTAAAAACTGTGACGTGGACAATATAGGAGGAGGTAAGTACACACACACACACACACACACACACACACACACACACACACACACACAAACACAAGGTGCAAGTAACAGTCTAGGGCATAAAAGATACAAATCCTGAGGGAATGAGTTGAAGATGGTTGTAGATAGGATTCTATGAGGAAAGCTCAGTTATTAAAGTCATGACAGGAAAACAATGGGAAAGTAGGAAAGCAATTATCATTTGTACAGGAGGGTTGAAAAGATAGAAACATCTAGAACAAGAAAGAATTTAGTTAGCATTGAGTAGCTGAGCAGACTGTAATATTCAGGTAGAATTCAAAAGAAGCTTTGCCGGGACGAGACGTGTCTGACAATGTCTATATTGAGCAAAACCCTTGGACCGTTCACGCTGGAACTAAGGAGAATGAGCTAAAGATAGCCGTCTGGGAATCACGGACATAGAGGTGAGCCACGAAAGTAGATCAGGTCATTTAAAGAAAGTAATTGTGAAAGTACAGTAGGGAGAAGTTCAGGGAGCCCAGATCTCTCGAGAGTGGTGAGGGCAACAGAAAATAAGAGAGGGAATATGAGGCTGAGTTCTCCTTGTTTCACTTGTTGGTCTAAACAGAACTAAAAAAGTTCTTTTTTTGTAGGCAATTTTACAAACATCAGTTTATATTGGACTTTAGCCTTTTTGATATCAGCTTGAGAATTTTTTGCAATTTTATATTTCTGTTTTTAAAATCAATTTTAGGGAAAAAACCTGAGATAACCAGTGCAGCCGCAAACAGTCCCCTTGCTCCCTTTGGTTATTCCTCCCCCTCTCTTCTTCGTTTGGGAATGACAGTGTGATGTCATCACGGCGATGTAAGGGTCGGTGCGAAACCCTCTGATGACTTTCCAGAGAAATGGGAATAAAATCCAAACGCCTTGCTGCTGCCTGGAAGTCCTCATGCGAGTTTCCTGCATCTCTGACGACACATTTTCCCTTTACATGTGCCTTCCTTCTGTCCCTGGCATGTTCCAGCGCATTCCTGCCTGAGTGACGTGTCATTTCCCCAGCCTGGGACGCTCGTGCCTTGTTACCAAAGTCTGGATCCCAGCTCAGGTATTACTGTCTTGACACAGACCTCCCAACTGCCTTAGCTGGAGGAGACTTCCTTCCACATTAACCACCCTCTATTCCATTACCCCCTCATAACCTCATGTGGCACCGTGGCAATTGTCAATACCTTCAGTTTACTTGCATCTATAGGTTTCTTTATTTTCTGCCCACCAACCCATATACAAATGCTAACTTCAGGAAGACAAGAATTATGTTTCATTCACTGGTGAACCTTCAGATCATGGAACATGACCTATGAGAACCAGCACGAGGCAGGTCCTCAGTAAACTTCTTTTGAATGAAGGAAGGAAGACATATATATGACTTATACTTTGGTCCTAATGAAACCTCTTTAATTACCGGAAGAAAGGAATTTGAATTTGGATAGACAATGCCATAAAGCAACATCAAATATGTACAGAGGAAAAAATAAAGCCATTTACAATACAGACAATATTTATTAGATAATTAAATAATATTCCTTTTTATTTAGAAACAGTTGACACGTCACAGGATTTTCGGTTATTGTTTTTTTGATTGTTCCAATCGCAGTAGATCTAACAAATGACTTATTTTTTCTGGAGAATTAAAAATTAAAATCTTCCCATATCAAGATAGTATGTAAAAGTGTTGGGTATTGCACATGTAGAAGAAAAGACGGGAAGCTGGAAAATGACCACATGCACACACACACACACACACACACACACACACACACACTTTTAAAACTAGATCAATGCAATTAAAGCAGTGGCCAGTCCAAGCAGCGGTTTTACTTTCCATTTGTTGGACACGCAGGAACAGCATGAAGACAGTAAAGCACAAGGATGGAAAATATGCAGCTGAACAAGTCGCGTCTACACATCATCGAATTTACTCCTCAAAGCAACAGTCTTGATGATGAACACTTACAGGTCCACAGATTCAAAGTCGCTCTAAGCATCTTCTACTTTAGCACAGGAACCCACAAATGATAAAACTGGGGCTCAGTAAAGTCTTTTCTAAAGGTCACAGAGCTAGGATGTCCCACTGCCCACTGTCCCACAGGACATCATAGTGTTACTGAAACACCCCCCCCCCCCGAGAAAGAGCATACTCATTGATTGGTTTAATATTTTATTTTCTAAGTTCAGGTGACATACTTCGACCTATAAAAATGTTAAGTTGTAAAATGGTCTCTTTTTTATGTTTGACCTTGACCCCAAACAATGAAACGGAAGTAAACGCGTCAAGTGAAAAAGAAACGTTAGACTTGAAACTATCTATTGGTCATTTTTCTTCTATTTTTTTTTTTCTTCATTAGAAAACTAAAAGTCACTGAAAGGTTTGGCATATATATAAGTCTGGTAAATACTGGACACAAACATTTAATATGATCTCATTCCAGCCTTGGTTCAAAATCACTATAAAGATTCTGAGACCCCCAAATTAGAGGACTATAAAATCATAAATCAGATTCTTCATTTTACGTACTGAAAGGTTATCGACCTTTCAAGTGCCAAAGATCTGAACGACTTAGGAAGAGATGCCTTGTTCTACCGACATCATAAATCTATCGCAGCCCATGCCAAAGTCTACACTTAACAGGACTTCAACTGTGAAATGCTAATTTAAATCCACAATTCAATGATTTTCCTAAGATATGACAGCATAATGTTGAAAATATTGATGTCAGTCTCTAATATAAGAGATTGCCTGTAGTCATTCAAAATCCACAGCTGCCTCTCATTATAAGAATGTATAAGCCATCTTTGAGTTAGAAGAAAGAATGAGAAAACATGTCCCCTATTATCCTGCTTATTTAACATATCTTTTCTGAATCTCAATCATGAGTTTATAAACGAACTTTGAAACTCTATTATGGTTTCTCTACAATGCCATGAAAATTTTGATTATATGATAATATTCAAGGAAATCTTTAATAATTTTGTTTACACTCAAAGTTAGCTATTATATAACGCATTTCATGTGCATTTTAGTAAGAATTGTATTATCTTGTCCTATTGTATATGATCATCCAATGTTTATAGTATATGCATTTCTTTCAAACAGAATTAAAATGCAGAAATAATTTTACAGAGATAACATTTGTTAGACAACTGTGCTACTGAAGTAAAGCTCATGATGAGACAAAACACTAGGTTATTGAAAATAGGGAATTTAACAAATTGTATATAAGTTTTCACTCAAATTCTTCAAATACTTATTGAGGACCTTCTGTATTCCTTATGCAGCAGTGAACAAAATAGCAATAGGTTATATCCTCCTGGAGTTTACAATCAAGGCAATAATCTAAAACTATTACTACTAAAAACACATGGGATAAATTAACATTTTTGTAGAGTAGTTCCTGATATTTCAAAAAAATGTTGGTTTATTTAAACTTTTATCACTTAGTAATTTCAGTGATTTTTATTTTTTTAATTCACAGAGAAAGATTGACAATTTTTGAGTCAAAAAAAATGGTTAAATGAGTATTTCACCAGAAATCAAACATAATGTAAACATTCTTCTGAAATGTAAGCTTTGATATATATTGTCCATAACACTAGTATCTACACATAAATGGTAGGTGTCGACTGTTGAAAATTCAAGAAATTGAAAGCATATATTTTTTGTTGTTGTTACATGGGCAGGCACCGGGAAACGAACCCGGGTTGAAAGCATATTGAGTTAGCATTGCCTGTTGTAAGTCCCGAGTTAGAAATTAACGGCCTCTATTTCCAGTCTTGTCAGAATTTACATTGGATGGTTTGTTCAAATTAAGGCAGTCAGTAATTCACATACAAATCAATTCTACCAGCATTTACTATGCACCTTCCCTGTTTAAAAAGCAAACAAAGAGCACTCCTAGATGCCATGGGATATAGGCAGATGAATGCGTAAAACCTAAAATATAGTAAATGCTCAACAAATCTAATGATTTTAAGGAATGGTCTAGTAGGCTAAAATACCGTGTAGAATGTTCTAGAGAATAACTCACTAAGAAACTGATCACAAAATAACCAACAGCACATACAACAAATTCTGATACTAGTTAGCTAACAAATTTAGACTTTTACTCTGTCTGTTTGGGTTGTTTTGTTTTGTTTTGGAGAAAAGTGGAGGGTATGTATGCCTGTGACAATTACTTGTGACAGGTAAGGAGAAAACTGCACTTGCACGTTTTTCCCGTTTAAATATCATGCCTCACCGTTTAACATCTAAACAAGAGATGAGCGAGGTCCACAAGTTCCTGAAAACTGTGATCCCTACAAGCTATCCTTCATTTTCTGAGCTGGAGTAGGGCTTAGAAAGCAAATTAAATCAGGTCAAAAAGGCCTCCCAGACTCAAATTCACCTCTGCAATGCTGTCCCCATTTCTCAATTTTCAGGATGATTAGAGAAGGAAGAATCAACGGGAATCTCTAATCTTTGGCTTAGAAACGAGAACACGGAGAGCTCTCGAGATGTTTCCTACGAGTCACACGACCATTAATGCCAGTCCTGGGCTTAGAACAATGTCCTGCAAGTCTATAACCACTACGTTTCCATAATATTCTGAGATTTACAGCATGTTTTATAAAGGGGGGGTCTTACTTTATACACACATAAGGAAAATCCCTCTTACAATGGAATGGCTGCACAGGAATACTTGTCCTAATTAAGCCATCTTTTGCTCTCTTCTCCACTGTTGAGCAAAAGACTATACATTTCTTTCTCTGATATCCCCAGATATCCCTTATCAGTCAAAACAGTTGGTTTACAAACGTATCACCACAATATTAAAAATGCTCCCCAAGTACTTTGTGTTTCCTCACCTCTTTACTTAATTCTTATGCTAGCAGTGGCTCTATCCCATCTCCTGTGATGAAAGAGTGATTATACAGATTAGCTGTACTTCATCTCTTCACATACCCAAACTTCTACTTTTAGTACCCCTGTTCACTTTGCATTTTCTTTTAACCTTTATTGGATTAACAGAAGCGGGTCTGCCAATCGAATTTAAAAAGTAATGGTTACTAATTTAAAGAGATAAATGATTTATTTCAGGGTTTGGGGTGGTTTGTAGACTCACAAGGAATACATGTGTATTAGGCTTAGATGAGGGTCTAACTAGTTGATGATAAATAGAAATGTGATGCCAGAAGAATGGATACTAAGCCTGCTGCCCTGGCCACTTTCTTTTTTTCTGCAGTGCTACTGGATACTCAATTTAACTACCTTACTGCAAATAACTTATGAATCCCCTGCACACATCAAGATATAAATTTCACATCTGATGGGCCTCGCCTGGGGATCTTTGAGGCCAGCACAGAGAGGGGAGATGAAATACTTGCCATCTCCTTTTGCAAAGAAGTCAGTGGGACATTCCTTTGTGCCTCTTTTGGAAACTCCATCCACCCACAGCACAACGGGAGTTCACCAGCCAGAAGCAAAACATGGGCAAGTACATAAGGCAGGGGGCAGGAGGGAAACCTCCGACTCTTGGGAGATAATTTCCAGTCTCAGTAGACTATTATACCGAATTAGTGCTAAGATACATAAGCTATGGGGGCTACAGTGGACTCATGACTCACCAAGTGTCCCAAAATTTCTTACAAAAGAGGTGTGTCAAGTTTAAGGGCAGTGCACGCAGGGATCAAGAGGGCAGACTGCACAGGCATGAGCACCGCTTCTGCTACTTATTAGCTGGGTGACTCTGAGCAAATTAGTTAAGTTTCCAGTATTTCAGTCTCCTCATCTGAAAAGAGTACTTAACCAACACATAGAGGTTGTGGTGATTTCATGTTAAGTTCTGAATCACAAAACAAATTTTGCAATCACAAGTAGTCACTCAATGGAAGAAGCTTCCCCTCTTAGGAACCTAAATGAATGGGAATTTTCTGAAGTGCAGATAGAGACCCTTCATTCTTAAGTCAACAGAAAACAACCATAGCTCAATTATTTGACACCACGTCAAAAGACGCAGTATATTTTCTCGCGTCCTGACTTTGCTTAATTCATACACAGTTTTCTGAAAATGGGACCTGTCTTGTAGGTCTGCAGTATACCTATATGACTGGTCATCAATCCTAGTGACATCTTACCTGGAACCATACCCTCCCTCTACATTACACTCTACTAAATAAAGCCATTGAAACTAAGGAAATTAAAAGCGAAAACTGTTTTTCCTCAAGAAGTGTTGTAAAGTGAGTCTTTTATATCAAGGTCTTTAGAAAGCATTTGTTGGCTCCTTCCCATCTTCCAGTCTCTACTACTTTCACCTGCAGCACCCAGACTTCCCCTTAGCATATGTCCTCAATCTCATCCCTAGCTTTTCCATCCTCTATTTCAGGAGGCCACATGCTTCCGAGAGATAGTAAATCCACAATCGAAGCAGGAGACTTTAGTTCAGGGATGAGAGGATACAGCCCGGATCAGACAAAAAAAACCTATAAGCACACATTTTCTGAGGTTTCCAGGAAAGCAGCGTCCCTTCTTTTTTTTTAGGGGAAACATCAGAAGCAATGCCTCCTCTCCTTCTGGGTTTCATGATGTGAAGTTCAGAAAGGTGGCAACCACGTGGAAAGAGGACCTGGGCACTGAGTGGACATCCAGAGTGGCGCACGGCCTAGAGGACTACAGAGAAACAAAGCCAAGGTCTGGACGGCATCATGAACCGTGAGATCAAGCCGTGCCTCATGTCAGCAAAATCGGATTTTGCTGTTATATAAGCCAATCATTTACTTTTAAGCCAATTGGGGTTACGTGTTCTGCTACTTGCAACCGAAAGATTCCTGATTCAAGAGCAAACTAGAAAATGATGAGAAAATATATTCTTATCCATAAGAAAAAATAATGGGTATTTTATTAACAACAACAACAACAAAATTCTGGGCCAATGCATTTCTCTGAGAAAATGATTAGAGGTCAAATCAGAAGGAATCGTGTCAGTTGAGACCCAGCCCAGAGGCAACATGACTGGTGGTCTCAACAGATCATTTTCAAGCATCAACACATGTTTTCACGTATGACTACTTGTCCTCCTTTTGGACTGTGAAAAAGTCAGTCCGATTCAACACATCCTAGATTCAGTTTTCTTCACTAGTGTCAGGGGTGGGGGGAGCACGCCTTCCAAAATGCCTGCAGTCGACTTTTACACTTCAACTCTGACCGCAGCGTGAGCGTCTTTCAATGACTTAAATCAAGAGAAGTCAAGCTTAAAACACCCCAGAGCTGTGCAAGGAAATCACAATGTCAAAATACATCCTTCAGCAAAAGCTAATGCAGAGAGATTTTAGTGTGCCATCATGTGTACACTCATTCCAGGAATACGAAAAGGGGGGAAGAAACACAGTATTTAGGACTAAATATTTAGAACATAGGGTCTAACTTTCAAAATATTACCTGCTTTGCTTAATTCTTCAATTACAAAATGCAATATGTAAAGCACAAAAAGATTCGAAGAAATAACATAAAATATATATGCAAAACATTATGTTAGAGGACTCAGTATAGATTAGTCCATTCCCAAAAGATAGAGGTAATGAATTCTAATTTAGATCCTGCCATGTGATGAGCACAATGAACTCAGGTAATACATAGGCACCTTTTGACCTTCCATTACCTCACACATCTTTAAATAAAGCTACTGAGTGACATATCGCTCAAACATGGAAAATAACTTACACTTGAATGCTTTATTTTATGAAAATTATGAAAATGCTTAATAACCTAATTATAGGAATCCACTGTTTTTTTTTTTTTTTTATTTACTAAACTTTTATTTCTCAATTAGAAAATTGGAAAATGTTGGTGTAAGAAAAAAGAGTATGGGGCGGGGCACAGTGGCTCAGCAGGCAGAGTTTTCACCTGCCAGGCTGGAGACCCGGGTTCAATGCCCAATGCCTGCCCATGCAAAAAAAAAAAAAAAAAAGAAAAGGAAAAAGGGTATGCTCAACATAGAGTATGTTCCAAATTGGCTTACTTTTTTTTTGCTTTTTCTTTTTGGTTATTTCTTCTTGATCTCCACAGCATGGAAAATTATGGTGGAAATACCCCTAATGGAGAGAGGAGAATGTGCATATGCATATTTGGGGGGGGGGGGATATTGTATAGTTGAACCAAGGTGATGTCAGTTTGCAGGTGGCCGGCAGTAAAAGGCATGCTGATAAGTGAATGTCCATATGGATATCATCAGAGGCTGGAAAAGAAATATTTTTCCCCAGAAGCTGAAAATGCTACTCTAGATATCTATAAACAGAATATTTTATTCATAAAAACCTGTTAAATTTGTGGGGGTGGGGGGTGGGCAGGTCAATAGGTTTCCTCGATACTGAGCTAGCAGAGTTTTGCTAAATTCTCTTTGAAAAAAATGGAAGCAATAATACAATTTTAACATCTCTGTGCAAACATATAGACATTATTTTCTATTCTTTATATGGGCTAGGATTATATATCTGTGTATGTGCCTGTTTATGTTTAAACTTGTACAAACTGTACTGACACTAATCAGTTGTTTAGTGCAACACAAAATTCTATTTAAACATCCTATTATTGATCTACAGATCACTAATTAACATGGATGAGAACCTGTATGCAATCTGTAACTATGTATTTGCCAAAAAATACATTATTATTTTACACCTACATTGCATTTCCATTTTTTTTTTCTAAGCTAATACTCGGTAACATTAGATATCTGTACAGGAAAGCCTTCTTTGAGAAGGTTAGAAAAATAACACGTTAAAACTACTTAAAAAGGGGCAGCGCAAAGGTGGCTCAGTGGCAGAGTTCTCGCGTGCCGTGCCGGAGACCAGCGGGTTTGACTCCCCCTGTCTGCCCATGCAAACAACAAACAGGCAAACAAAACCCGCTTAGAGGAATTTAAATACTATGGCTATTTAAGACCTATGAGTCTTCATATAGCACAAATCTGCTTTACATAATCTGGAGTCAACTGGAAACTGTTCATCACAAAGTCAAGAAACACACAGAGCCAAGCAAGTGGTAAGTCATTATCATTTTAACTGTTTTCACTTTCTAACTGTTGCCTATTTGGGCAGCACATTGACTGTGCTATTGAAAAACAAGCTATTAAACCCAAATGTCTGATCAGATCTGCTTTGCTTCAAATTTTAGCAAGTATTGGTGACTATCTTCCTGATACATTCATTTTGATTTTAAGGAGATTAATCAAAAGCAAAGAAGAGTAAATTAGGTTAAATATAGTAGTTGTAGGATGCCCACCGATTTGTACAAGCATTTTATATTTAGTTCAGAACTCATCTTGTATTTCATTGTGAGTGCATGACCATATTCTAATTTAAGGGGCTGATTTGTTTTTTGTGTTTGTTTGTTTGCACTGGTAATATGGGTTTTCCTAGCATGTTTACTTTCCTTCATGCCCTAGGCCACCTGTGTGTTTGCTTTAATTTTCCCATACAATTCTGTTAAGTTGCAATTTTGCATATTTTGATTTAAAAATACTCATCCGGGCAATGGAATTGCAGCTCCATTTTAAGGGGAGGCATTTGCTTTTACACGTAGTGCTTAATTGAAATTGTTGATGTTGTTCAATCAAATGTTCAATCAAATCAAATGTTGATTTCATTTTCATTTGAAAAATGAAAGGCAAAAGCAAATATAGAAATGACAATAGTTATGTTCTTCCAATGTTTCATTTGATTTTTTTTGCCGGAGCAGCAGTAGATGCTCTCTCCCTCGTTGACCCTTCCCGATTACTTTCCAAGTTGCTTTGTCTAATCTTTTTTTTTCTAGAGTTATCCTATTGATGGAAACAAATCATAAGTTAATACCATAATCAGACTTTCTTTCTTTTAGGTATCCAATCAGCTATACTTTTTGAGATAATGATTTCCAACTAAGTACATTTTTTTTTCCTCTTTTCTCCAATTAAAGAAGAAACAAGAGTCCAAGGTTTTTCATTGTTGTCATTTTTCCCCCCTGACTCTGCAATGTTCATTTTCATGGCAAATCAATGCATTGAGTATGACGGTCTTTATGCATTCAGATAACAAAGCCTTCCCTCTCCATAAAACCAAATACTAAATCAGTAAAGTCAACTGCTGCAGAACAAGGAAAACCTGTTGGAACTGACTCAGATTTTTAAAAACTATTTCTTTTGATATGGGAAGGTCTGTTCCCTGCATGTACCTGAGGTGAGCTAACTCTAGAGTTCAAGTATTCTAAGCTGTATTCATAACAAGGCATCACACCACTAAAACACTGGACCCACTTTACGGTAAAAACTATGAATTTACATTCACTGTTGATTATCCTCCCTTTAATGGTGCTATCCTTTCCTTTCCTTTTTTTTTTAAGTTGCTGCATTCTTCCAAGTCAAGGAGTTTGTCCGTTTAGAAATCAAGCTAAACACCTTGTATTGCAGGGTATTTGCAAAAAAGGTTATCTAAAACTTTAAATACTGAAAATTATTTTTCAAAATCACAGTTACTATTATTACCACACTAGAAGCAACTCATACGATTAATTCCCCAGGAGAGGGTGATGCCAACGATGGTAAAACTGGGTATTTTATGAACCTATATGAACTTTTAACAGAAAAATCCATAAGATGGACATTAAAGAGTAAGTGCTTTGCCAAGTACCTTATTAGTCATTTGTTTTCTATGGCAGGTCACAAGGTAATAAAGCAAAAAAAAAAAAAAAATAGATACAGAACATAGAACAGGAGAAAGTTGGCAATTTATGAACAACTCCATTAAATAAGTGAGTTGATAGCCTAGCAAAATTCAAGAATCAATACATGTTTAACACTAAGCACTTGGCATTTTGGAAATGAATGTACATTTCTGAACACTGGAGGAATATTAGTGACCCTCCTTGAAATATGATTCTGAACCACTGGGTTCATTTCATGAAAGGCTTAAATAAATTTCCCACAAGTTAAAGATGAATCCAAGTTAAAATTAATATTGACACTTTCCCAAGTGTAAGAACTGTGTCATCTAGAATCAAATTTGTAAAATAATATTTATCCAGGATGAATCCTAATACCAAATTTTTTTTTTTATTTTCTAATGCTTACTGAAGAGCATGTTTTGTCATTGATGGAAATTCAAGGCTAGCAAAACCTGTCATGGATATAATGTTTGGCAAAAATAACTTCCACTTTGCAGGCACACACATACATAGAAACTAAAATTGATTTCCCACCTCCCCAAAATCCAATCTCAATCTTCTCATGAAAATAATAGTCTTTTCTTTACAGGGGATCTCACTTATTGCTTCAAAGATTCCCATTATTAATATTCAGTCATGGAACAAGGAAGCAGAGTACCAGATTGGGGGACAGTTTCCTGGATGCTCTCCCATGTCCCACTCCCAGTCACTGAGTGGGAGAGTTGCCTGACTCTTCCTCAATGCAACCAGAGTGGTTTTAAAAAGCCCATTTATCAGGTTTAGTACTAAATTCTTCACATATATTGTACTAAATCCTCCCCTTTGCACTACCTGTCATAGCCCCCCTAACCCCCCCAAACCACCCCTATTCAGCAGCAAGTATGAGTATCATTCTATAGATAAGAACGCTGAGCTCAAGAGAGTTTAAAAATCTGTCCTAGACAACAAAGCTGGAAGTGAGGGGAGATCTAATTTAAAAAGGGATGTTATGACCTACAAAATGCTAAAATCATCCTTCAGAATATCTCCATTTTTTTTTCAACAATTGGAACTTCATCTCTACAGGCAAGTTTTACTCCCTTCTTGGGTAAATAAACCTCCCCTTCTACTTCTTAATATCTTAAATCCCTATTTGCCTCGTCAGTGGGGATATACTCTCCCTTTCTATTCCTCTCTCTTTATTTTAAAAAGCACTAAAATAGAAACATTTTCAAAAGTCTTTGCATTTCCGTTTCTTTCTAAAGGCAAGCAAATGATTTTCTCTCACAGTATAAAGATTTGCTATTAATGTGTGAAATAGGTTCATCAAAACAGGGCAATGCCTTCCCATATTTGGATATCCAAAATATGTGTGTGTATATATATGTGTGTGTGTGTATACATATCATTTATTATACAAGAAATGCTGCATACAATTGGCAATGTTTACTAAAAATGTCTTCTCTCACTGCTTTAAATAATTTTATGCCTGTAGTTTCTGTGTAGTGCTGTCACCTGACAGGGAAGAATGTTTAAAACCCCAGTTTGAACTGTCCAGGAGAAATGAATGAGCTGACATATAATGAAGATAGTGTTTTCTCAGTGAGAGAAATTGTCTCAATTAGAAGGCATAGAATCTGTAATAATCACACAGGTATTTCCTCTAAATGGAATGAAATAGATACAATAATTCCAGTACTAAGTTAAGTTAAAGGTAACTATCATGTTCAGGAATTTATCCCTTGCTTATAGTATTTTCAAAGCCCATTCATTTTATACAGTATTGCCATCACTAGGTCAAATCATGAAGATGCCAGAATTTCAATTTCCCAAAGAGATTGACACTTTTGGGCCTTCTCCACAATTTCAGAGGCAATTCAATCTATTTTGATTTAAAATTGATTAACATCTTTGGAAATAATGTGTAGCGAATTGCTGAGCTAATCAAGGTAAATGGAGTCATGCATAAAACATTCAAGAATGTTATTCAATCACAAAATAATCCACATTTCCAAGCTCCAAATCAACAAATTAAAGCTGCCCTTTGAGAAGCCTAATTTCTTTGGCTCATCAGTATTGGTGTGTACATTTATATAGTTATCAAACACTAACAACATGCTCCCTAAATAGGAAACAGCCTGTGCCCTCAGCATTTGGGTATGCTAATTAGGCAAAGGCCACAGAGGGGAAAAATATAATGAAAATACAATCAACAAGTCCATTTATTTTGCCCAGTCAGATTCCAAATGACAAAGAACTTGGTAACTACACAAAATGATTAAGGTAAAGCCTGCATTAACAATCACCAGTAAAATTGTTCTGGTTATACAGTAGGGGGGTAACAGAGAAAATAGGGGTTGAATATAATTTCATTGGTACTGACCCTAAATTATTTTTCGATTTGGAACTTTTATGCAGTACGCTTGCTGAAGAGATATGAAATGAGAAACTAAGATAAATGCAATGGTTTAGGTTATAATTTTATTATTTATCTTTTTGTTTTAAAGCAACTTTAGGGAATGTCCTTAGATCAGCACACCTCAGCATAATCTCCATTATATGAAGTGGGAGAAAAGGATGGCAGACATTAATATCTGGAACACACTAAGACTGCATCTATAATTGGTTGCTTCTAAAGATTGTCTGGCCTTAAAACCACACGACTCTGAAAGATGACAACAAGGGAAGACACATTTAGACAGAAGGGACAGGGAAAGGAAGCTGCTCTTACCCTCCAGTCCCCAGGTCCCGTGAGCTGGGGCAGTGCGGGTATCCTTCTCACAGCGATTCCAGGCCAGGGGCCTACCTGTACACAGCTTAGAGCTCAACTCTGCACAGATTCGTTCAGCAGCACCCCACAGGGACAACTCCACTTTTTATTTTGCCATCTGTCATATCAGGGGCTGCCATTGCCTTAGTTTGCGCCTGAAACAAAAAGTCCCTATTTCCTCCTTTAGCAGCTTCCAAGTTGAAAGGTGTATCAAATGGAAACACAACGTCGCAGTTGAAACATTTATTTTCTCCTGAAAACAATCTACAGGCAGTGGAACTGACAATATTTTTTAGTACTGCTTCAGGGCAAGTCAAGGACAGATTAAAAAAAACCCTGAGGTATGTAGGATTTCTGTTTTACTTTTTTAACTCTAGTTAAAAGACACTTTTAAATGTAAAGCATCTCCTCTAACAGTCAATAGTTTTATTTTTTAAAAAATAAACTTTGATATGCAAGTCTGTTTTATTTAAGACATGGGCCATTATCGTTCCAGACAATAGTGCATGCCAAACACTCTGCCTGGATTATCAAAATGATGGGATCAAAGATTTTTCAAAGCCATTAGACTTGGAGAAAAGATGGGGGGGGGCAAGAAATAATTGCTGAAGACTTTATTTTAATGGCACAGAAAATGCATTTAAAACTTGCATCAATAACACTTGCCCTCTGCCATCACATTAAAAATTATATGATCCCTTCATGCTATAGAATTAGAATCATTACATTAACAAGTAAATGCAGAAAATAAGGACAGCTGAAGAAATAGCAGGTCTTTTAAACCAAGAACAGACTGCAAGTATGCCTTCTTGAGCATGGAAATAACAGTGCACTACGATCTTGAGTGTCCCCCCCAAAAGGTGATATTTATGACAGTTGTGTTCGATATATGACAGTGTGTAATCTTCTCTGCAAAGAGGAATAAAATGCCCATTCAGTGGAGATGAATTAATCTTTGAAGCTATTCAGCGCCACTGAAAGAATATATGTCCTGTTTTCCCCTGACGTCACAGAGACTTGAATAAGTTAAAAACACCCCAGAATAGGCTCTTCTCAAGGGCACAGGCAAGATGATGCTGAAGACAGTCTTAAGTCTCTTGGTAGCTTCACTGCTGGTCAAGCCCCCCCCCCCCCTTAAAGCAGGTACTCAATAGCACTTGCTGAGTTAATGATTCAATGAACAACCTTGTAAATCAGGTGAAGTCATGAAAGTACAACAATCAGTCACTGGAAAATACATCATAGAATCATTTAACCTAGGAATTGCAGGAGTCTTACAGGAGAGCTCAGTATAGTTACATTTCATTTAAGAATACCTTCCATATCTCGAAATCCTAGTCATCTAAATATCCAGCTTTAAATATCTCAATGATTGAAGATCTCACACACAACACCCCGTACCATTTTCATTCACTGCCATTTGTTAAGCTTTGCTATGTTGAGTCACAAATCACTCCCCTGCAGCTTGCTTACTAGTTCTATCCTTTGTATAACAAATAACAAGTAAACTGCTTTTCATTCTGACCACACTTCAAAATGTTTAAGACTACTACAATCGTCCCACTCTTCTGTGGTTAACTATTCTCTATCTTATTATTTTCCAGTCTTTTATGATTTCTGAGCATTTGCCAAAGGTATTCTCTAGATTTCTGATCACCTTCTACAAGTGGGGAACTGAAAAATAAAATTAAAATGCAGTTTTTAATTTGCTTTAAAGGTTTTCTTGTCCTCCTTGGTTTTCAGCAATTTCATTGTGAGGCACATCTTTTATTTTCTTTGCATTTCACCGGGTTCTTAGAACTTTAAACGTGTGGCTTAATAGTCGATTATTGAAAATCTTCAGCCAGTTCAAACATGGATTCTGTCCCATTCTCTTGCTTCTTGCGTTCTAGAACTCTAAATTGCACGTGCATCTTAGACTATTTTACCATTTCACACATTTTTTATGCTCTTCTGCATTTTCTATTTCCTTGTCTGTGCTTTAATTTGATTTATCTGGTCATCTTTCTTTCACTTCACTAACCCTCTCTTCTACATGTCAAGTCAGTTGTTAACCCATCCAGCTAATTTATAATGCTCAGTCATTGCATTTTTCAGGTTCTGGTCCTCTGGGAAAATTCACTACCTTTTCCTCTACTTTCCTGAATATCTTAATCATGGTTCTTCAGAGGTCACTACCTGATAACTCCAATATCTGAATCATCTCTTGAGTCTCACTCTGTTTCATAGTTTTTCCCTCTCCATTTTTGGTCATCTGTGCCTTTTTCTCTGCAGGCCAGGTAATTTTAAATGAATACTAGATCTCGGGTATGGAATACTGCAGAGACTCTGGCTGATGTTACTTTTCTCCAAAAGAGATTTAATTTTATCCTGACAGGCTGGCAGGCTCCTGGCACAGTCAGTGAAAACTGAGTTTTGGACTTTGCTAGGACTGGCCTTCTTTTCCAGAATCCCTTTATTCCTGGGGCAGGATACTGCTGGAATCAACACTGAAAGGCTGTAGAATTTACAAAGGCCCTTCCACTTTCATGAGCCCTCGACTCTAAATTCTTTCTCCATCAGACTTCTGATACCTTTGCTCAGTTCGCTGGTCTCCTGGGAACAGTTTTCGACTTGATGTTTTACAATCTCACACTGCATGTGTGTAGCTTGAGAAATGGCAAATGCTTTCAGAGGAAATCACGCATCATTTCTGGTTCACTTCTCTGAGAGTTCTTCCTTGCCCTCAAGTCTGGTCTGCTTGGCAGCTCGGCACACTCTTTCTCCTCAGCCTGGCAAGCCTATTGTAAGCCTCTGGTTCCCACTTTCTCCTCAGTCTCTCTTACTTTTGCTGTAAGCTGACAAATTCCCAAGAGGGAAAAGTAGAGCAATTTGAGGGATCACCATTGTGGTCTCCTCTGTCTAGAATTCAGAGAGAATTCTGGGTTTTTACCTTGCACTGCAAGACTTTAAGATGTTTGTCAGAGAACAAAGATGTTATTACAGTTCAGAAACATTCACTGAATATTTTCTAAACCCTAAACACTGCACTAAACAATCTACAAATATAATTAAGATATGGTCTCTCCTGTTTCCTTCATTTAACTCAGAGTAAGGTTTAGTGGGTGAATTAACAGTGCAAGAGTCAAGGAAAACACTGAGTCTTGGAAGAGTCACTAGATTTTCATTATTCTAATTGGAAATAATTTTTTTTTACTCCTTTTATAAGATAAATCCTACTTATAGTAAACACAAATCAGAAAATAAATTAAACTAAAAAATAGTTCTTGATTCCCACCAAGAGATGGCCAATGTTTTGCTGTCTGACTTTAAGACTTTCATGAATAGACAGATAGATGAAAGGAAGGAAGGAATGACTGGTTAAAGGAAGGGAGGGAGGGCAGGAGGGAATAAAAAGACTGCCATCGGTATGTCTGTTACATTAAAAATCTTGCAAAGGTTTATTCATGAACAATGTGTTCTTAAGAAAAGCAGTGAGCTGAAAACTGATGGAATGACAAAAACCAAAGTATAAAACAGAGCTGAAGAGAAGAGGAAACTGTGAAGTCTCTCTGAACAAGAAGACAGTTTCAAGAAGGAAGATGCAAGTAGAAGTCTTGAGGTCTTTTCAAAGAACTCTTACAAATACCCTCTGCATTTGACCTTCATCATTGTAGCATTGGTGGCTTTAACAGAAACATTTTCAGTGGAGTAGTGGTTGCAAAAGGCAAACTGCAGAGCCAGGAAGAGGAAATGCGAAAGGAGAAATAGAAGACATGGACTATTGATTATCCTCTGGAATACTTTGGACATGTGAGAAAGGAAAGAGATAAAGCAAAGGATAAATGTCAGAATTCATTACTTTTAATTCTAGAGAGACTCAAGCATGTTTGGAAATAACAAAGGACAAGAAATCAATCAGCAGGCAGAAACTGGAAATGCAGGCAAGAGAGCATGAGGTTAAGACAGTAAGATCCCTTCCCTGGATGTGGTAATAGAGAAGAGGATTACCCCTGCCCATTTTTGTGTCTGCATTTCAGAGCAGATACACATTAAACTTGAGGTCAACTAAAACACCACGTTGTTTTCATAAGAACTGCTGCCTGATCAGGCCTTTTCTCCTGTTTCTGCCTAATTAGACGAGGCTTCCTCTCACTTTAGTAAGGCACAGTTTGGTCAGCCCCGTCTCTGCTATTTCCATGCTTTCACACAGCACATGTCTCGTCAGGGCTTATTACAGGCAAGGCCTGATGCTTAGCCTGCAGAACTCAGCAGTACATACAAAAGACCCGGGGCTTGCCCCGCTAGTGTGGACGCCAGCTATTCAGGTATTCCTGTTTCTCCCACCAACTGCCAGGCACATCGATGGGGGTCCAAAAGACATTTAAAAAAACGGTCTTTGGTTAGTGGCTCTGGAAACTTTTGGTAACTTTCCATCTTCCAATTAAAGAAGGGAGGTCAAGCATTCTTTTCTGATTGCCTGAGAACAGGATTTTAACAGGTTTTCAGATAATAAAGCTACAAGATAAACATTCACTAAAGTTCAATATAAATGATGCTAGCAAAAATAATTAAAATAAATTTATTTTAAAGTTTCACTTGACAAGAGTTTTTTATGACCTGTATCATAAAAATTATCCATTAGGTTATTATTTGTTTTCTCCAGGATGTATTGGTGCATAGACAAATTGACCAAACCAAATAATTATCTTCTAATTTTACACAGCCTACAGTGAAAGCCCCTTTCACATATAATTGTTTAAGTCCTGACTAAGGAGCAACTTGCACAGCAATCCATCTATTGAAATAGAAAGAACAATCTACCTAACCACCAACTTTGGGATAGAAAATACATTCCAAGAAACCATTTAGACCTTCTGGGAAAGGGTAGATTCCATTATCTCCTACAGTATTAATGAGGAATCTTTTAATGAATTTTTCATACTAAACTAGATAAGCAGTATAGCTCACTGCTGCATAACCCTAGTGAGTCCCTTTTTGGATAACCATGCTGGAAAATCTTCTACAAATCAGGGATCCATGTTAACTCCACCCTTCCTTAAAATGTCTAACATGAACAGATGTTATTTGAGGGTCGGATGTACTAAACACTACATGGGGGGTGCGTTTTTCATGGAACAGATATCATTAGGCAATAAAAAGGAAAAGCGGATGGCATACACAAATGCCAGTGCACAGGCTTCATGCGAAGAGGGTCTCCCAGAATACAGATGCACGTTAAGTATTTCTGAAACATTAATGCTAATGAAGGTTAAATAAGTGAATGACTCAAAGAAGTTTGCTCAGGCTGAAGTTTAAGATTAGGTTTAAGGACAAATAAAATATTTTAATTTTTTTTTTTTTTTGTATTTTGCATTCACTTGCACTGGTTGAATAAAGAGAGACCCCTTGCTTTTGAGAGCCCAGAAGGATTCCTTCCAGGCTTTAAAAAATACCAAAAGGGCCATTAATTCATACAAATATTTATCCTAGGACTTCTTGAAGACTTTCGACATCTATTTCTTGCTCTGGTTTATTTCTTTTATTATTCAATTTGATAAATGACTTTTATCTATAGATGTACTTAATGAAGTCTTACAACCTGAAAGAGTTCTTGTATTCAACTTCTATTTTTTGTAAAGGTAAAATGGAAACATCTTCCTTTTTCCATTCTTAAAGTGACCTTTAACAGAGTGTTCTACTCCAAGAAAGCTGAGCTCTTGACCTGTCTGAATTCTTTTCTTTCCTGAAAGGTACTGAGAATGGCCAACTCCACTATACTTGAACAGCCTTGGCGGGCAGGGCAAGTCTACGAGATTGACTAAACGTTGTGCATATTAAGGCTGGGGACTTTTTTTTCTATTTTGGAAATCTTGTCTTTCAAATATTGCACAGTTGCACAAAAGTTGCATGGCCTTTATGGGAATGACAATTATATGCTCCCTAGCATTTTCCATCATTCTTGGTAGCCAAAGGAGCTGCATCAAATTTTCATTAATTTGAAATTTTGCTTCTTGGGAACATGAGGGAGACGCAGTCAAAATGGCAGGTAAAAGTACAACAAACAGTAGTTTTCTTTTAGTATGCAACACTGTCCAAATTATAAATTAATTAAGCTCATGATATCTACGTTCCATTTTGTCTTTAGGACTCAAATTAATTTTCCAAAAGAGGGTAAAAAACAAACAAGCAGGAAATTAACATTACCCCCAGGTAGGACATACGACATTTTGGAACTTGGTACCGATCTGGTAAAATATAAGTGTGATCACACTCAAAATGAGGACACGAGGTGCACAATCACAAATGTGCATGTGTCGTTTAAATGTCAATAGTAGCAAAGCTCCATATAGAAAGGTAAAGGGAATCATTTGAACTATTTGGGGCAACCACTGGACAAACACAATAATACTAGATATCTTCTTGACCTGTCTGAGCTCAGTTCCTTGGCTGTAAAGTGTAGAAATCACACTACCACCTTATAGAACTGTTACGAGGATTATATGAATTAATAGGTGAAAGCTTTCACAACAGAACGGGAAGCACAGAACACTTATTATTGTTGTCATTCTAAACTACAGCAATATATTTTCATCTTCCTTATCAGGGGAAGTTGTTCTTTAAAAGTACAGTATATTGGTAAATCTTGTCAAATTTTTATAGTAACACTGAATGCATTTAAGTTTTGAAATTAAGTAAATAACTGTCTCCTGTTTATGTTACTTATCTCTATCTCAGTAAAAGCTAACTCTGTTTGCTATTCAGTACCCAAGAACCAGGGAAATACGGGCATTTATATTCAGAAGTCTGCAAACTGAGAGGGAAAAGACCCTGAAAAAGATCTAATGAAGAAAAGTTCAGCAAACATATTACCAGGATCAAAACAATCATAGAAAATTAACTACCTTAAAGTTTATTCAATAGAAACAACCATTTCCAGAGTCTCTCATATATGGGGCAGCTGATTGCAAAGCTGCCTAGTCTTTTGCAAAATTTGATGCTTAGAAGTACAATGTGTCAGAAGAGGAGGTATAGGATAATATAATTGCATATCAGACAACAGTTTTTGCCTTCCACATACTTAACATTGATTACCAAACCCCAAGGCAGAATAGGATTTCCAGTTATTCTAAAGTTAATTACTATATAAGCTGTTTGTATTAAAGAAACATATTCAATCAATTTATTTTAATTGGTATTATAAATGCATGGGTTTACCAGGAAATGAAAACCCCCTTCCTTGGACTTTATAACCTTGACAGTTTCTTGCCTGCTTTACCTCTTGTCTCTTATTTTTTATTGCCCTCATGACTGTCTCATCCTCCAATTTTAACTTAAGAGTTGGAACTCCTCTCTAACTCCCTTTTATTTCACTCTGTTTGTTTTTTATGAGCCCATCTTTAATGGGCTTAATTATAATCCTTATTTGTACCCATACTGTTATATTCCAAGCCTGTATTTCCTGGGTCTTATACAGCTAATCTACTTAAGTACATACCATTATGACCTATTCATCTCCTTGCAACTCCCCATTAAAAATAACCAGTGCCTGCCAGTAGTATGACCTCTTCTACTTTCCTATTATTGAGCTCTCTCCCACTATGTATAACTCTGAATATTTTTCCTTCAATCAGTTAGGAGACTCCAAACCAAAATCATCTTACTAAAAGAATTCATTGGCTTAGATAAATTTAAAATACAGATATAGTTCTGTTTTAATTTGAGGTTTTATTTAGTGCCTCAAACAATTTCATTATAAGGATCTGATTTTGTTGTGCTTCCCTACTCTACCTTCCATGGAATCAGCTACATATTAGGCCCCATACATTGGCTCCCCAAAACATACCCTTTCCTCATGGTAGCAATCTAGCTGCATAGCTCCAGCCCTCAAATCATCACATTTATGAGAAGAGATAACATGTCTTTTGACATCTTCCACATGGTTGCTAGGAGCAGTTCCATCTTGACTGAAGTCATATGTCCATTCTTAAATCAATCACTAAAACTAGAGGTGGATCTTCTGAACCAGAGATGATCTCAAGTCTTCCACAACAAAAAACATTGGAGAGGGAGAGATGAATCCTTTAGAGAATCAGGAAGGGGAAATAGGAGCTGGGATGGAAAACAAGAAATGTCTGTGACATATGCTACTCAGAGGAGAAATACTTGAAACCTACATCCTGTTAAAGAAATTCCAGTCCTTCCTCCTTCCTCTTCTTCATCCCCACAGCAGCCAGCACTACACATGACCCATTAGTTGATTCACAGGAAACACACTGGGGTCTACTGACTGATCGATAAGGACAACTTCAGCCAGACAGACATATTTAGGATCAAATGGGTTATATAAATTTATATAGCATCAGGCTAGATACCTGGAGGAACAAGGAAAGTGCAGAGGATTTTTCAGTGTGTCCCTCCACCAACATTTTTCACCTACACAGTAAGGACAGGGTGCTCAAAATGCACCCACATAACTCAGATATAACTTTAAAGCAGCATATAATGTCATGCCTGTGTTCCAGTTTGGAACTTTTGGAATTATGGCCTTCACACCTGCTTATGCCCTAATACTACCCTTCCTATCACTCCAATATATGTTTTTAATGAAAATATGTCTCCTTAGTAGATTACAAACTTATTTACAGTCAGAAGTCATTTGTTATGGATCATTCTGTATTAGCTCCAGAGTTCAGCAAAAGATAAAATATTTAGTAGTTTCCCAATATGTATTTGTTAAATAGCAATCATTATTATTTTCTTTGACTAGAAAAGAGAGAAAGCAAAATGTACAATCTGGCATTCTCTAGTTCCTGGTAAACACATCTGAAGTGATCAAATTCACCACTTCGTATTTTTCAGGAGATCTGAGGTTGGGCAGCTTAATCCTTCCTCACCATAGTAATAAAATGCTTATGGATATTCCTGGGAAGCCTCATGGGAAAGATCTGAGACTCAACCGAAGTTCAAAGGCAATGAGTCAGTATTGAAAGAGGTAAGAGAGCTTTAAAACGGGGAAAGCATCTGTTACTCTGACTGACTTACAGCCCAGGATTCATGAACTTATGCACAAATTCCAGAGCAAAGGGGGTGTGGGGGAGGCTGTTACATTCAATAATGAGTGATGAACAATAAAAAGGGGTGGCTTTGATGTCAGCAGCCTTGGCAGTGAAAACCGCAGTAGCCCCAGGGGTACAGGCTGCCTGGGTGAGACTGCCGTCTGAGCCAGGGCTGGGGCCCTTCTGAGGATGGATCAGGGTCCCAAAACTAGGAAGGGTGAAATATATCAGACAATCCACGATTAGAGTAGAGGACTATATTGAAATATCTACTGAAAATCCTCCCCAGTAACTCTCGGAACTCTCTGGAAAGAACCTGAAGGCTCTGAACGTCTTACAGATGAGTCTGGTCAGAGCTGACGAAGCACGAATTAAGTGCTGTCCCTGCCGTGGCCCTCTGTGAATGCCACTCCATGGCAGTCTCGGGAGCACAGATTGTGTAACCCCATCGGAAACCAAGATGGAGAACGTATATGCCCTGTGACCAGATTAATAGAGTAATATGTCAATGTGGTTTGCACTTTTGTTTCTTCAGAATCTATTTGTTATCATTAGGATTGACAGGTGTTGGGTATCGATTCAGACAGCAAGTAAATGCCATTTATGTCACTTTCTTTCATGCAACCAAACACTCTAAAACTGGATGTGCATGTTTGTGAAGGCTTGACAATTGAAAACATAAACCCACTACATCTAAACCTGAAAGTTACTTGCTTTTGATGGTTCTCATGGTAGAAACAGGATTTCCTTTTGAGAGCAGAGTCTTTGTTTTGGAAATGACCAGTCAGATATAAGTCAGTGACTTATTAGTTGGTAAAGGTTAACTCAACTTTAGAGACGGATGTCAAATGCAAACAGCTTAGCTATGATGGAAATAATGCCATGTCCTATACTGACAGGCAGGGGACAGTCTGTCAGTCATTGCGAGCAAGCTGCAGTTATTTCTGAGACTAACAGACACAGTTTTGTCAATCCTGGTTTAGAAAGAAAATGGGAAATGTGGCTTTGAGAAGGGGAGGAGTGGATTTCAGAAACATGGTGACAGGCTGAAGAGAGGAGGCGGCTAATGGACATCTGGAACTGCCGTTGATAGCTTCAGCCGGGTCGTGCGACTGGAGCACTGGGTGAGTTAGGGGGCGAGCTCGCGGGAAACAAACCTGGGTAAGCGGGACCTAGCCGTCTCAGCTAGGGGACTAAAGGACTTGAGCCAGAGGCCAATTAATCAGCACAAAGCTTTTTTATTGTTACATCGTAAGAGTTTAGGTACCAAAGCGGCTCAAGTATGCTAAAGACCCCGAGGCTAGGAGAGCCCCGGGTTAAGTATCGGTTAGGAGGGGGAGGGAGTAGGGGCGTGGGCAAGAGGGGTAGGGGGTCAATTACACAAGCTTAGAGACATTTGCTAGGCTGAGGGCTAAGGTTAGGTATAGAGAAATGAAGCAAATAACAGGGAGGCTTACGGTTTAGTGGTGAGCTATGGAGATGGGCGGTTTACGACAAGAGGGGGAAGGGGGAATGGTGAGCTAGGTTACAGACATGAGAGGCAGGGAGAGAATACAGAAATGATTAAAAATTTTTTAAGTATGGCTAGGCTCCAATCCCTGAGAAATATGCCACATGGAACAATAATGTCCAGTATAAATAACTTATAGAAAAAAAGAATGCAGAAATATATTTGCAACTGGTGCCAAGTGAAAGTCTTCATCTTCTTCAAATTCCAGTGCAATAGCTCTAAAGTTAATGTATATGCATAAGAAAAAGTTAAGATTTTAGCCACAAAAGTAAGTATAGCATATCAACCCCAGACTCAATGGGGTACCACACCAACTGTTTATTGTCACTCCCATATCTACAGTTTGGCTGGGGGTTGGCTGGTTGAGGTGCTCTCAGCTGGTCTTGCCTTCCCAAGGTGCTCCAAAGGTCACCTGGGCGTCTTTGCCCAATAGGAGAAGTGGGCCGCATTCTTACAGCAATAGCAGGAGCACGGGAGGGCGAGCCCAGCTACGAAATGCAAGCCTCTGTATTCTCATTTGTGAACACCTCATTGTTCCAAACAAGTAACACAGTGGGAGCCACATCAAGAAATGGATTCCTTCCTCTTGTAGGGGGAACAGCAAAGACACATGAGTGTAGACTTGGGCAGAGTGAGGAAATGAGGCCAATCATTTAATCTAACACAAAAACTTTCAAGCAAATGAAAATTACCAAATGAAATAAGTGCAAATGAATTACTGAACGCAAACTTAAACACATGCTTATGATCCAGTATTTACACAGCACACATATGTAGCCCTACTCATTGTACATACAAGTGTAATGTAAACAGTACACAAACAGTTTTAAAGTATTAATTCTCTTGAGTCTTACGTTTTGTTTTCCGTGAAGTATGGGGGTTCTTGTGAGTCTTATATTGCTACAGCAGATGGGAGTTTTCAAGGATTCTGTCATTCAGACTGAGAGTTTTCAAGTGTTTCATCAACTGGATAATCACATCAGTCAACAATCTTACCAGTTGGAACAGTTGAGCAGAATAAATAGCAGAATACATTAAGATTTTAAGATATAATTTGAGAGTTTGTAATAATGGGAGAAATTGCTAGCAACAAATCCAGAACTACCAATAACTACTTTATAAGAAGTAAAAAGGCTTTTCTTTAAATAACCAACAACATTGACAGCTCTGCATGAATATTCCATATAGCCTTGTCATCAAGAATAGTAAATTACATGTCAGTTCTCTAATTCCCTTAAATATATAATCTTGACCCAAAGTTGAAGACATAACAAAATATATTAGACACGACCTTGGTTCTTATTCACAAGTTATATGTGGCATTAACTCAAAGCACTTCATTAAAGCTTGTAGACTACTCCATGGAAGAACAGACTAAATTGGCTAATACACAAAGGAGAGAGATTTTGAAAGGGGGTCAAATTACTGTGTGAGAATGTAAGAACTGTAGAATCTAGAAAATGGTAGTTCCTCCAAATGTGCAACTGCTACACATTTTACCAGCCGTTGTCATGGAAGACGAATGCTAATATGCAATTCAGAAAAACATCTGAAGAGGAAACCTGGGGTTGCTATTAACCACTGATAGGTTTTCTCTGTAAAGAACTTAAAAAAAAAGGAAATCTTGTTACAGTACTAAAATGTGTCATATTACTGTGGAAATTCACCACAGGCAGATGGCTAATTTAACTAAGCCAACCTTCGTTTACGCTGGAACTCATCCACTGGTCTTGTGCCAAAGAATTGAGGTTCAAACATCCCCCTAGTTTAGCTACGCCACTCATTCCAGGATGTGCTATGTCTCAAAAGGACAGGATTAAAATTTCAACATATTCCTCCTGGATTCACACAATTGGATGAATCCATACTAATAAATATTTTGTAACCAGACTTGCTAAAGACAACATAATGAAGAATAACCATGTCCAGCACAGGTGGGCAGTTTTCTATCCTAATATATTATTTATATGATAAGAAAGCATATATTAAACCAAAGATTCTGCTGCAAACACTGTTTTAGATGATGCAGATTCAGATAAACAGACCCTCTTTCTTCTTGCATTTGCGATTGAAATTACAAAGTTAGACTGTTTTAACTCCTAATTATTTAGAAGAGGCAACAGTTTAACAAAGATATGATGTTTTGAATCTGCACTAGTTCATTTTAACCTGTGTGCCCCGAACAGACCTGACTTGGTGATTAAGTAAAATTATTGCGAGCTTTTCCTGCACCAATGTTTTATTAAAGTTTAATTGAGTGATATGGTATCTCAAAATTTGTGAATTATTTTTCTTCAACAATTGGTGAAATCAGGACAGTAAATTATTCCATGAATGTTAAATAGGCATCTAAGAAGTTGAATTCATTGTTCAGCTACCAGGTAATATTCAGTAAATTATTGCTCTAGAATAGTAAATGATAGGCCAAAGTGTCTAAGTCTGATAATAAGACTAATAGTACTCAGAAATTATCTTTCTTATTGAGGTTTGGTGTTATACACAGAGATAATAACGCAACACCTCTGGACTGGGAGCTTTTAATGGCAGGGTTTTGTCCCACTCAAAACATCTCTAACTCTCCTTCACAGAGGCAGCTGACCTTTCCACTGTGTTCTACTTTGTTATGTCCAACCTAAGTCTCATCATACCATGATGTGATTGTTTGTCAGTGGGTTTCTTTTCTCTCTCTCCCAATGGCCTTTAAGAAGTTTGAAGGGAAAAAACCTCCAGTCTATTCTGTATGATTAGCATAGTAATTACTCAACACTTAGCTGGGTGCTCTCACTCAACTGGTGCTCAATAAATCTATATTGAATAAATGCAGCATTGCAAGGTTCAAGGTGAGCGGCACAAGGCAATTGTCTTACATGTAAAAACTGCTCAATAAATGTGTGAGGCCCTGAGTTAAGCCATATCTTTCTATCCCTTATGAGGTCCACAGCGCTTTACTAATCAGGAGTTTTTGGCATTTATGTCAACATTTACGTTAATGACCTCGTTTACTCCACCTATCATTCTAGTGTCACTCGCATTCACTGCTAACTGCCCTCAAAGGACGCCTTGGATGGGTTTTCCAACTTGATGCATTCCTGAGATATCATCATGTGTCTGTTAGTTTCAGAATTAATATTTTGCTCTTCCATCGTTATTATTCATGGTCAATTAGGAGTCAGAAACCCAAACTAAGTTGAACAAGTTTAATACAAAAAGTTATTAAATATAGAAGGGAGTAACTGCAAAGGTGTAAAGAGAACTCTGAAGATCCTCAGGCTGGTATGAGGGAGAGGAACCAAGGAAGGAATGATGTGGAAGGCGTAGCAGTAGGAGTGGGAGGGGAAGTTTCCCTAAAACTGTGATTCAGGTTTCATGGACTAGCAATGGTTGCAGCCCAGTGGACTGCAGAGAAGCTTGCTGAGTTGTCTGAAAAGAGCGGGTCTAGGTTGCCAGGCAAGCAAAACCCTTCCCTTCGAGGGCAGGCAGGTCAAGGCTGGTGGGTGGGCCTCGGAGCCTCTCCCCAGCTGGGCAACGGGAGGCCTAGTGAACAAGGTGGGGTGCCGTGTCCCACGCTCTAGTGAGCAGCTGAGGAAGAGCGAAAAGCAAAACCCAAAACCCAACCACAACGGAGCCAAGAAGGGAGCACCTACTACTGACAAACCCCAACCTGACCTCACTGCAAAGAAGGAACGCCTAGAGGGGTCTACCTCCATTACAGCAGAGCAGGTAACGAAGGATGGCTGTGGAGCTGAGAGGCAACGATAACTAGCAGATCAGTCAACGATAATAAGAGGAACTGCTCCTTCACAAGACCTCAGACTCCAGCCTGCTCTTTCCTATTCTCTGATCTTTTGCTCCTATACCTTTCTTCCAGCCAGCCCGCTGTAGTGGAATATATAGTTAGTCTAAAGGGCACAGGTTCCCCTTACTCATATCTGTGAGAACTGGGGGATATTCAGAAGAGATCAATTACATCCAGACTCTGATGTGACTTACAGCAGGTTTGGTATAAATTATTCATGTTAAGGCCCAATATTTGTTGCCATACGTTTCTTTCTCAGAGTAAAAATCCAGATACTAACAATCTCTACAAGGCATTACAGCCCCAGACTGCTGCTGCCTCTCGCGCTGGCTCACCCCATGCGCCCCCACAAGGGTCTGTCCCAGGTTCCCAGGACACATCAATCACATGCACTCAAGGCTTGTTCACTTGTGTTTTCCTCTGCCTTGACACTCTTTCATCAGTTGCATGGAATGTCCACTCGTTTGCTCTAAGTTTGTACCTAAACATTACCTTTTCTGTGAGACTGTCTCACTCCCGTATTTGAAATAGCAACCCAGTGACACTTCCCGTCCCCTTTCCTGCTTTGTTGTTCTCCTAAATGTACATGACTAATACATTATAATCTTTATTGGATTATTTTGGTGACTGCCTGTCATTTGCATTTGAATATAAACTCCATGTAAGCAAGGAAGTTTTCTGTTTTCTTTACTGCAGATCTATGCCTGATACATAACAATTTATTGATAATACAGATCAACAATTATTATGAAGAATGACTTTGCTTCTACACACTAAGATCAGATTATTACTTGCTTTTCATCTTGGAAATTGTGAAGTCAGATGTCTACATGTGCCAAGCAGGGTAGATAAAGCACTGAAGCAGGCTGGGTGAGTCCCAGAAACCACAGGAGAATTCAGATCCTGTTGAAAATTGAGGCCACAAAGAAACGAGGGTCAAGTTTGCCACTTTCAGGCTTTTCAAAAGAGGCAGAAATAAGGACTTTGAGTATAATCTCCTAGCTTGAAAATGTATGTGCTATTTCAACGTAAAAATAAAAAGGCGCCACAAATGAAACAAAAACACTTTGAAAGACAATGTATGTCTGCAGCAAGAATACAATCTGCAACAGCAAAGAGGACACAGGGTTCGCCTCATTGGTATTTTAGGGAAATGCCTTGTCTGAGTTCTAAATCTAATTTTCCTGGGCTTATGCTCAAACTCTTAATTTTTCAGTCCTCTTTCTTATTAAATGAACTTCTGCCCCACGAAGACATCATTGTCTCTTTGCCCTGCCTTGCCGCAGAAGTCAGGATCACAGCTAGGGGCCATTTCCCAGCTCTCGCCTACCCCTCCTTTCCTCGGTGTGAAAACAGACATTTCAGGACGTTTCCATCCTGCCGTCAGGAAACGCAGTAGGGCCAACGTACAAGCCTGACCAAACCCCAAACCCAGAAACCTGGAAGGAGCAGCCCCATGAACTTCCAGGGCAGGGACTCTGTGCCAGAGCCCCTCCCACCAGGGTGTATAAACACCCCACCCCGGGAAGCACAGGTTTGTCCCCCCACCCCTGCCCAATGCCA